>NC_133531.1:72574481-72895678 GCF_048544455.1 Silene latifolia
ATAGTAAATGCAAGGATTCATAGGCTTAGCATTTCATCAAATATAACATGTGCATGTATTAAGATCAAAACAAGCAAGCAAATAAGATATGAAAGCATATTAATTTAAGCATGAATCATTCCCCATGTTGGTTTCCCCTAATCACCCATTAAACCCTAGCTAAGAGACTACTCACTCATTATCATATTGATCATGCTAGAAAGGTTGTCAATCATACTAACATAATGAAACATGATGAATAAATGAAAGTAATTAGCAATAATTAAAAAGGGATTAAGAGATTATACCTACTAATGATTCCAAAATAATAATGCAAAGAATAATAGAAGAACTTGATGATTGATGGAAGGTTGTCAATCTCCCAATAAACCCAATAATCTTCTAATTACCCAAAATAAAGTAAGAACAAGAGAGAGATTGAAGAACTAAAACTTGGATTAAAACTTGATTAATATTTGATTACAATATTGAAGAGAGATTTGATTGATATTAACTACTCTAATATTTGATAAGAAGAACATGCTCCTCTAATTAGACTAATGGGGTATTTATAGTGAAAATTAGGGAGGATGCATTAGGGTTAACTAAGGGCTAAACTAGTAATTACACTTTTTAAGTTGAGCAAGGAGCCTCCGGGATTATCCGAGAGAAGGGCTTCTCCATTTCGTAGCTTGAAGAACGAAACTGTGCTGTGCTGTGATCCATGCGGCTGGGAGTCGGGACGGCTGGATCTGGGATGGACGATCCGAGCGGATCAAGGAACAAGACGCTCGGACTGGGCATGGGGAATCCGAGCGGATTCCTGGTGAGGACGCTCGGACTGGCGAGGACGGGCGGATTTTCTACAATCCATTCGGATTGTAGTTCAGCAGCTTTCCTTCTTCTTTTTCTTCCCTTTTCTTCATGAATTCCTTGGGGATTTCCTTGGGGACTCAAGGATCCTTTTCTCAACAATGCTCTTCTACTATGCTATGTACAAAGGCCTTCTAGTCTTGTCTCTCCTTGATGCTTGGTCATTGAATATGATCAATTTAGCCTTGTTTTGCCATGAAAATGCAAGATTCTTACTCCTTTCCTACCAAGGGATCAAAATCTCAAAGAATATGCAAAACAAAGAACTAAAGATAAGAAATGACCCAAATAGGCACTAAAAAGCATGGAAACAATGGTAATTCGGGGGCTAAATATGCGCCAATTATGGTCGCATCAAATATCCCCAAACCGAACCTTTGCTCGTCCCGAGTAAAGAGGTGACTAAGACTAGGACCAATACTAACCTAACCTAATAATAATAGCCGATATGAGACAATTAGCGGGTCTCACTCCGCCCCTTCAACTCACAACAAGACAACCATGAGGTAGGATGCCTTCTTGCAAGGCAAGGTGGGTCTTGCCAAAATGGCGACACATCCAAACATTAAGCACACAAAAACACATAATGGATGCATCTACAAAAAGAATAGCCACTTTCCTCATCTAAGTGGCGGAAATTATCTACAAGGGAAGCAATTCAAGGGTACACAATCCTTCATAGATGCAATTTGTTCAAACTACTAAGCCTAGAAGGATACCAATAAATCACCTCCAAAAGGTGTCAAGCTAGGGTACCTTTGTCCTCAATCGTTAAATGCTTTTGTCAAGAGTAGACTCCCCATGGTGTTAGAAACACCGGAGGATCGCGGAATTCCCCCTCTTGCCTAGACAAGAAGAAGGGTCGTCCCCTCTCTACCATGCACAAAAATGGATACGGTGGATAAAGGGATCAATAGATATTTGAGTTTCACTTTGGGAGTTTGCTTTTGTTTTTGTTTTTTTTCCCCCAAATTTCTTTGGCATTTGACTTTTTGAGAACACTTTCTTTGCCATTTCTTTTTGATTTTTGGCTTTTCAATACTTGACAATTTTTTTTTTTTTTTCTTTTTGAACATTTTCAAAGTCACCCCAATTAGTAACGAGGGTGCCTTGTATTTGAAGCTTTTAGGAGTTCTATTTTTGCTCCTCTTTTCATTTGATGCATTTTTGCAAACTTTCTTTCACTTTTCATTTCATTGAACTCAAATTGATTTCTTTTTGTGCCCATTCCCTTTGATGACAAAAATGTGGTAGAACATGGATGATGGATGTATGCATGGTTTCAAGGGTCACCTTGGAATAAACGGTAGCCAAGGAGTTATCACACCACAAGGTACTCTTGACTCGGCCTTAAACCATGGGTCAAAGGATACTAGCATGACACATCCTAGGGTGTTTTACAAGTATTCTAACAAGCAAAGTCTTAAGAAGAAAAAGCATCTACTAGGGCCTATATACACTTGTCAAGCTTCCCAAATAGATGGTTTCGCAAAATTTTCTAACATGCAACTACATGCCATGATGCAACTTAGCATATATACATCCTAATGCATATGATTCTACCAACTAATATGACATATAAACTAAATGCAATCCTAAGTTCACATTGTTTTTACCGCATCAATCAAAATAAAGCCACATAGTCATTAACATAAAGAGGAAAAAGGAGATTGGAAAGATCATACCATGCGGTCTTCAATATCCTCATGTCTCGGATGTGGCGTAGTCAATCAAAGTGAACAAGGATAAAACAAACACAATATATACAAGACAATATATACAAGGGAAATGAACTTGTTTTTGGTTTTTTCAATTTTTTCAAATTTTTATGATTTTTGAATAAAAGTTAAGTGTTAGAATTCCCATCCCCACACTAATATGGGCATTGTCCTCAATGGCCAAAATGATGGAAATTATGCAAAGATGATGCATGATTTCTATACTAAATGCAATTCTACACTAAGCTATACTACATGATGCATGGTTTTTGTTATGACGGAGAGGATAATTTAAATTACCTCCCATTGCGTATGCATTAACTTCCCCAAACCAAGTAAGACACTATTGCTAATGTCAAAGCATGGGGGAGTTCATGCACATGCTATGCTATGCATGAAACTAGATTGTCATTTTGGATTTTACAAAAGTGGGAACAATAAAGAACACCTCAAAGGAACCGAGGTGTGAGTCCTTTGATGTTGCTAGGACTAAACCAACAATGATCAAAATGAAATAAAATACAAAGAGATATAGACAAACCGTGGGAGAGTAGGAATCTCCAAGGCTAGTCTTCCATCATGCTACTATCACCATCACTTCCCTCATGAGAAGTGGTCACATTGTCACTTTCCTTGGCACTTTCTTCTTTGCTTTCCTCATCACTATCTTCTTCATCATTTTCTTCACCATCTTCACCATCTCTTTCTTTATCTCCACTTGCTTCTTCCTCAATGTTATCATCAAATTCCTCATCATTTCCAACAACCTCATTGCCTTCCACCACGTCCCTTGATGCACCCGGAAATAAGGCTTCTCTATCCGCCCAACTAGGCAAAGGACAAGATGGATCAAGGAGTCCTTGCCTAGCTAGATGTAGAAGGGGAGGATATTGAGCCAAATAAGCATTCTTCCGATCTTCATAAGCTTGCTTGTGCATGGCTTGCATTAGAAGAGTGACATAATCTTTTCCAATTTCAACTCCTTGCGGTTTGAACTCTTCATAATCATAGGGGTAAGGTGGTATAACAATGGAAGAGGAGGGAGTTTCATGATCACCCTTTTGTTGTTGAATGATGTACTCGGCTTCCTTGGATAGGGGAAGTAAATAGTTGGTCCGGTGGACACTAAGACGGCAAATCTTTGCGGGTAGAGTGAATGATCGAGCCTCACTTGTAAGCCACCCATACTTGGTATCAAGGGGATTGTGAGCAACCCACTTAAACTTGTTAATCAAGGTGGACATATCAATAAGATGGCCACCATCCTTAGCCTTGTACTTGCTATCCTTATTGAAATTAGGATCAAAGTGCTTGGCTAGGACCGTGACAAGGCCGCCATTAACAATTACGGTTTGACCCTTCTTCCCACTATCTACATGGAGCCATCTATCAACCAATAGCCTCAAAGAATTGTAAGGCTTGGTGTGAATTCTTCCAATATTCAAAGTTGATTCAAGGAGAATAAAATCGAGTCCCGTGAAATGATTGGTGTCTTTCCTAGCAATTATGGTATTTCCCACAACTTTGTGCCATATTATTATGCCCGGATGATGGACCAAAAGAGCACGACAAGCTTTAAAATCCTCAAATTTCTTCCCGGAGATTGCCTCCCAAAGAGGCTCGGGATCATACTTCCCATATTGCTTATAAAATTTATGTTCATCGCTAAGACCCAAAATTGCACCCAATTCCGGAAAGGTAATGCGTCTACTAGTGTTAGCTAGACGAAACTCAATATTTTCCCTATTCTCAACTTTTGTCACTTTTAAAGAACTTAAGAATTCCAAGACAAGGGAGGGGTATGTTACTTCCTTCATTTCAAACAATTTCTTTAAACCCATGGCATTGAAAAAGACTCTTATTTGTTCAAGAACACCCAACTTCTCTAAAGCATCTTGGCATATGAATTTGGTGGATTGAATTTGTTTCATAGCAAACTTGACAAATGTATTTCTATGGGAATCGGAAATGAATGTTACCTCCGGGTAATGCAAGAGTTGATTAATTACCGGAGTAGAGGGTGATGCTTCCATAGAAATTTGTTGAGGTGGTTGCACTTCCAAGCTTGGTGTTGATACCACCATTGCCAAAGCCTTCTTCATTTGTAGAGCTTTTTGCCTTTGAGAGAGAGTTGTAGTCTTTGGTGCCTTTGCTTTTGCTTTTGTTGCTCCCTTTGTTCTTGCCATTTGATGAGCTAACCAAGAAAAAGATCAAAAATCTTCAATTTGTAGAATGCCCAAATCGATTTTGAAGGTAAAAGGCTTTGCCTTTGTGAGAACAAAAATCAATTCAAAGGTGAAGATTTTGTGCTTGGTTTTGATTGTTAATGAAGATGGAGTGATTGATTTGTTATTTGAAAGATGGTTTGATTTGATTTTGGTGAGTTTTGTTGAGGGTTTTTGTTTTTGAGATGGAGAGAATGAGGGTTTTGATGTTATGGGTAGTGTTTATGAGTGAATGAATGAATGAATGAAGGTGGGGTGGGTATTTAAAGAACTCGACAATATTAGGACGCAGGGACAATCCGTGCGGATTAGGCGCAATCCGCTCGGATTCTTCAGCTTCAAATTTTCAAAAATCCCGCCTAGAGACGGGCGGATTCTGGGGAATCCGCTCGGATTCTTCTGAGATGAGACGGGCGGATTTCGTGCAGGACGGACGGATTCTTGTCCAGAGATTTTTCTTTGTTTTTCTTCACCGCAAGACGGGCGGATTGTCCACAAGACGGACGTATTCTCGTGAGACGGGCGTCTTTCCGTAAATCCGCTCGGATTCTTCAACGATCAAGAATTTGCGATTTTAGCTCAGCCCAAGAGGCGTCTTCTCGCAGACACTCGGATCCTCTCGCAGACGAGCGGATTCTCAGGAATCCGCTCGGGTTGGTCCTTGTGTACACGGATTTAGTTCCATCCGTGCACCAACGCATTCCCTTATCATTCTTTCTTTCTTTCTTTCAAATCTTGTGTTCTTCATTGTGGGGGCACTACTAAGGCATGAATAGCCTAGGCAATTGCCATCCCCACACTAAGGTAAAGCACTACACATCAGTTAAAATCATTAGTCCCTCCCTCACTTCTCTCTTTTCATGACAATTATTTTGATCAAAGTAAATAAATCCAAAAATGACAAAAAAAATGCAATACAAAAATTGAATATAAGTTAGGGAGTTAGAAATATTTACAAGTGGTGGTTTAGGGAGGACTCCACCAAACTCTCATTCTTGATGAGATGTCAAGGAGGCATGTTCAAGGTGTTGTTGATGTTGCTCAACACCTCGAAGAAGTAATTAAAAGCTTGTTCATTGTTGTTGTAGAGGTCCTCAATAGACCGTGGCCCTTGTTGTTGATCATGATCGATGGCATGCCCAATGTAGGGATTAAAGATCCCTTCAAATTCATCGTCCCAAAGACCACAAACTTCATTGAGTTGATCATTGAAAATCTCTTGCTTGGATGGAGACAACTCTCCCAATTTCTTCTCTTGGCCAATGAGGCCATCATCTTCTTCCTTGGTTGATTTTGATGAGCTTTGCAAGCTCTCCTTTTCACAATTCACTTGCTCTTTGAATGGAGCATCTTCAACTTTCTTCCTCCATTGGAGTTCCGATTTCTTCTTTTCATCTTTTCGGCTATAATGATCAATCATGAAACATGGCTCATGCAAACGAGGAGCTCTCATGGTCTTGTCAAGATTAAAAGTTATGCTTTCATCTCCCACTTCTAGAGTGAGCTCTCCATGTTTCACATCAATCACCGCACCCCGCGGTGTGTAAGAAAGGTCTTCCTAAGATGATTGGAATGTTGGAATCTTCCTCCATATCAACTATGACAAAGTCCACCGGGATGAAAAACTTCCCAATTCGCACGGGGACATCTTCCCATATCCCTAGCGGTGTCTTCGTCGATCTATCGGCCATTTGAAGAGTGATATTGGTACATTTAAGTTCTCCCATTCCCAACCTTTTACTTACCGAGTACGGCATGACACTCACACTAGCCCCTAGATCACATAAGGCTTTGTTGATCGTTGTGTCGCCAATGGTACACGGTATTGAGAAGCTTCCGGATCCTTTAACTTTGGAGGTGAACTCCCTTGAAGAATTGCACTACTCACCTTAGTGAAGGCGATAGTCTCAAGTTTCCGGATTGACTTCTTCTTTGTGAGGATATCTTTCATGTACTTTGCATAGGCCGGAACGTGATTGATTAATTCCGTGAAAGGAATTGAGACTTCTAAGTTCTTCACAATTTCCATGAACTTTCCAAGTTGATCATCAAATTTAGGCTTGGCTTGACGACTTGGAAAAGGAAGTCTAATCACAATGGGCTCCTTTTCTTTGGCTTTGTCTTCATTTTTCTTTGAACTTTCTTCTTTTGATGATTCCCCTTCCTTGGGACCTTGCACCACAACTTCATTCTCACTAGCTCTCACAACTTCATCCTCAACTTGCTTCTTCGGTGCTTCATATCTTGTACCACTTCTCAAGTGAATGGCACTAACCGTTTCATGTCTAGGGGGATTACCTTGAGGTGGTAATTGCCCCTTTTGTCTTTGTGAGTTTGAAGATGCTAGTTGGGTCAATTGTGTTTCCAACATCTTGGTGTGAGCTAGAATGTTGTTGATGGTGGTGTCTTTTGCTTGGCTATCTTTTTGCATTTGGGTGAAAAATTCTTGTTGATTTTTTTGCATTTGAAGGACCGCTTTTTGGACATCAAAACTTTGGTCATTGTGGTGATTGTATGGATTTTGATTTTGGTAGCCTTGGTTTTGATTGAAAAAGGGTCTTTGATTTTGATTTCGCATGGGTGGTGGAGTGTATGTTGTTTGAGGGTTTTGGACATTTTGGCTTTTGTATGAGAGATTTGAATGGAACTTGGTGTTTTCATTGTAAAAATTTGAATAAGGGGTACCACTTTTGTAAGCTTGGAAAGCATTGACTTGCTCGGTTGTTCCCCTACATTCACTTGAGTCATGACCCAAGGTTCCACAATTCTCACATATCCCGCTTGGGATTGATGAGGATGCCGTCATGGCATTGACATGATGCTTTGATGATTTTGAGCTTTCCTCAAGTCTAGCCATAGCTTGTTCAAACTTCAAGTTGATTGTGTCAATGTGAGCACTAAGTTGAGCACCCAATTGAGTAACGGTGTCCACTTCATACTTTCCTCCTCTAGTAGCCTTGCGAGGCCTACTATATTGCGAATTATGGACCGCCATTTCCTCAATCTTGTTCCATGTTTGATTGTCATCAACTTCGGTGAACATTCCATTTGATCCCATATTGAGAATGTTCCTTGAATCTTCATATAAACCATTCCAAAATTGTTGCACTAAAAACCATTCGCTAAGTCCATGGTGAGGACATGAGCGACAAATACCCTTGAACCGCTCCCAAGCTTCGTACAAAGATTCTTCATCCCTTTGCTTAAAACCCGTAATTTGAGCTCTTAGCATGTTGGTCTTCTCCGGTGGGTAGAATTTTTTGTAGAAAGCTAGAGCTAGCTTCTTCCAAGAATCTATTCCAAGGGTGGCCTTATCAAGGCCCTTCAACCATTGCTTTACGGTGCCGATTAACGAAAAAGGAAATAAGACCCATCTTATTTGGTCTTGAGTCACGCCCGTTTGAGAGATAGCTTCACAATAATCACAAAATGTTTCCATATGAGAATGAGGGTCCTCACTAGGCATTCCCCAGAATTGGCTCCTCTCAACTAGTTGGATGAAGGCGGACTTGGCAATAAAGTTTCCGGTAAGATGTTGTGGGGTAGGAGTACCATTTGGTAAATCCTCCTCGGTGGGTATAGAGTGTGACGAGAATTTAGGCATTGTAGGTGGATTTTGTGTGGTATTGTTTAATGGGTTCTCTTCTCCTTCTATTGCGAAAGGATTGACAAACTCACTAGTGGGTTGAACAACTTCACCAACACCTCCCAAATTCCTCCTAACAAGTCTCCTATTATTCGTCAAGGTTCTTTCGATTTCACGGTCAAAAGGTAACAAATCTCTTTGTAACCTTCTAGACATGCAAAATATCAAACAACTAGAAAACAATTAGAACAAACCTTGAGGAGTCTTACTTCCCCAAGGTGAAAAAGACACAACTAAAAATAATAAAAGAAATCTTAAATCAATTAAACACCGTCCCCGGCAACGGCGCCATTTTTGATCGGCAAACCATTTGGTGTTCACAATTAAGCATATGTGGTCGTTGGTCAATGGTCGATACAAAACACAATTTATACTTCACAAACAACTCTACAATTAGTAAAGAGGCAAGTAAAGGTCGGATCCCAAGGGACGGGTATTGAAATGAAGATTCTATTGTAACTAGTAGTGTCTAGGGGTGTCACAAATTGGGTTGATGTAGAAGGTCACTAAACTAAAATAGCAATGAAAATAAACTAACAAGGTAGATGAAATAAGGGTGTAAACAATTGATTAAAAGCACTAGGGTGTCATGGGTTCATAGGGGAATCATGGGATATGATCATACAAACATGTTCTCAAATTATAAGCAAGCAATTATTGTTGTGATGGATTGAGTTGGGTTATATCTTACAATCCTAGGAAAGTTTGGGTCCCGGAGCCGAATCTCTTGGATTGTACAACACCTACAAGTCGACTTAATCTTCCCTACTTAACACATGCATGATCTAACAAGACTCGAGTTGGGTTATGTCTTACAAGTCAAGTTGAAAGGATAGAAGATGATAGTAAATGCAAGGATTCATAGGCTTAGCATTTCATCAAATATAACATGTGCATGTATTAAGATCAAAACAAGCAAGCAAATAAGATATGAAAGCATATTAATTTAAGCATGAATCATTCCCCATGTTGGTTTCCCTAATCACCCATTAAACCCTAGCTAAGAGACTACTCACTCATTATCATATTGATCATGCTAGAAAGGTTGTCAATCATACTAACATAATGAAACATGATGAATAAATGAAAGTAATTAGCAATAATTAAAAAGGGATTAAGAGATTATACCTACTAATGATTCCAAAATAATAATGCAAAGAATAATAGAAGAACTTGATGATTGATGGAAGGTTGTCAATCTCCCAATAAACCCAATAATCTTCTAATTACCCAAAATAAAGTAAGAACAAGAGAGAGATTGAAGAACTAAAACTTGGATTAAAACTTGATTAATATTTGATTACAATATTGAAGAGAGATTTGATTGATATTAACTACTCTAATATTTGATAAGAAGAACATGCTCCTCTAATTAGACTAATGGGGTATTTATAGTGAAAATTAGGGAGGATGCATTAGGGTTAACTAAGGGCTAAACTAGTAATTACACTTTTTAAGTTGAGCGAGGAGCCTCCGGGATTATCCGAGAGAAGGGCTTCTCCATTTCGTAGCTTGAAGAACGAAATCGTGGCTTTGTGGCCGTGATCCGTGCGGGCCGGGAGTCGGGACGACCGGATCTGGGATGGACGATCCGAGCGGATCAAGGAACAAGACGCTCGGACTGGGCATGGGGAATCCGAGCGGATTCCTGGTGAGGACGCTCGGACTGGCGAGGACGGGCGGATTTTCTACAATCCGTTCGGATTGTAGTTCAGCAGCTTTCCTTCTTCTTTTTCTTCCCTTTTCTTCATGAATTCCTTGGGGATTTCCTTGGGGACTCAAGGATCCTTTTCTCAACAATGCTCTTCTACTATGCTATGTACAAAGGCCTTCTAGTCTTGTCTCTCCTTGATGCTTGGTCATTGAATATGATCAATTTAGCCTTGTTTTGCCATGAAAATGCAAGATTCTTACTCCTTTCCTACCAAGGGATCAAAATCTCAAAGAATATGCAAAACAAAGAACTAAAGATAAGAAATGACCCAAATAGGCACTAAAAAGCATGGAAACAATGGTAATTCGGGGGCTAAATATGCGCCAATTATGGTCGCATCAACGCCCGGGCAGAGCCTCACAAATCCGGCCGTCCCGTCCCTAAGACGCACGGATTCCAGTCCAGCACAAATCCGTTTCTTCAAGCTTCAAAGAAAGATGCCCTTCCTTCGAAAAATACCGGCGTTTCCCTGCTCAAATCTAAAAAGTGTAATTACTAGTTTAGCCCTTAGTTAACCCTAATGCATCCACCTAATTTCCACTATAAATACCCCATTAGTCTAATTAGAAGAGCATGTTCTTCTTATCAATCTTTAGAGTAGTTAATATCAATAAAATCTCTCTTTAGTTTTGTAATCAACAATTAATCAAGTTTTAATACAAGTTTTATTTCCTTAATCTCTCTTTTGTTCATCCTTTATTTTGGGTAATTGAAGATTATTTGGGTTATTATTGGGAGATTGACAACCTCTCAATCAAGCATCAAGTACTTCTTTTATTCTTGCTTTATTATTGGAATCATTAGTAGGTATAATCCTCTTAATCCCTTTTTAATTATTGTTAATTACTTTCATTTATTCATCATATTTTACTTTGTTGGTATGATTGACAACCTTGCTAGCATGATCAACATGATAATGAGTGAGTAGTCACCTAGCTAGGGTTAATGGGTAATTAGGGAAACCAACATGGGGAATGATTCATGCTTAAATTAATATGCTTTCATGGTTTATTTGCTTGCTTGTTTTGATCTCAACTCATGCACATGTTATGTTTGATGAAATGCGAGCCTATGAATCCTTGCATTTTTTACCCATCACCTATCTTTTCAATGAGACTTGTAAGACATAAACCAACTCGAGTCTCATTAGACCATGCATGTTGTTGAGTAGGGAAGATTAAGTCGACTTGTAGGTGTTGTACAATCTAATCGATTCGGCTCCGGGACCCAAACTTTCCTAGGAGTGTAAGATATAACCCAACTCAATCCATCACAACAATAATTGCTTGCTTATAATTTGAGAACATGTTTGTGTGATCAATTCCCATGATTCCCCTATGACCCCATGATACCCTAGTGCTTTTTAACAATTGTTTACAACCCTTTTAATTCATCTTGCTTGTTTACTTTCATTGCTATTTAGTTTAGTGACCTTCTACATCAACCCAAATTGTGACACCCCTAAGACACCACTAGTTTCAATAGAAATCTCATCTCAATTCCCGTCCCTTGGGATCCGACCTTTACTTGCCTCTTTACTAATTATAGAGTTGTTTGTGAAGTTATAAATTGTGTTTTGGTCTAGGTGCTCCTAACGACAAGTTACCGAAAAGATTTAGTCCCGACCAGTAGTCCTTGGTAAGGTACCTTGGTATGAGGGAGTGTTACAATTACCGCCTCAAGGTAATCCCCGAAGACATGAGACGGTTAGTGCCATCCATTTGAGGAGTGGTACAAGATATGAGGGGCCGAAGAGGCCAATTGATGAAGATATTGTGGATGCTTGTGGTAAGCAAAGAGTTGTGGAGAACTCTAAGGAGGTAGATCCTACCACCAAGGAAATTTCAAAGAAGAAGAATGAAGAGAAGGCTAAGGAAAAAAAGCCTATTGTGATTAGACTTCCATTCCCAAGTCGCCAAGCTAAGCCTAAGCTTGATGACCAACTTAGAAAGTTCATGGAAATTGTGAAGAACTTAGAAGTTTCAATCCCATTCACGGAATTTATCAATCATGTTCCGGCTTATGCAAAGTACATGAAAGATATTCTTACCAAGAAGAAATATATCCGAAATTTGAAGACTATTGCCTTCACCAAAGTGAGTAGTGGTATTCTTCAAGGGAGTTCCCCTCCAAAGCTCAAAGATCCGGGAAGTTTTTCTATTCCATTGTAGAAACCCGGTATCTGCTGAGACTTCAACAAACACCCGATGATTATCGGACTACAACATGTTTTGGAATCGCGGCATTTGATCGACAGTTTGTGTACAACTTTACGTCGGAAAACTTAAAACGATTTCGAAAATAAAACATTTCAAAACATTTCAAAAATACCTGGAGTGTTTAATGCACAGCGACGGGGTCGAGATGACACTAACTAGAGTCAAAACCGACACCGGACCAAAAACCGACTCAAAAATTCAAATCCCGACTCCAACAACGAGTCAAACCGAGTCAACCACAAAAACAAAATATCTCAAAGCCTTCTACCTTATGTTTTCCCGGATTCATGAATGGTCAAGTACCAAACATGTGACTACAAAACCTAGGATAGAACAAATCATGATTGCGTTTGTTGTGAAAGCGACAACACAGCTCGAAGACCCGCGACGTGGATCGCGCCTCTTTGAGCAGCCCAGGTGGCCACGTCGCTCAAAACTCACACAACCACTCATTCTTCTACAAATACCCCTCAAATGCCACCCATTTGAGACTTACGCGAGTGTCCACCCCCTCTTTTCTCCCTTAAAATTCTCGACTCGACTTCTTAAGTCACAACCCGACGCGTATTTACGACCTACCGATCGTAAACACGGGCCTTACACATTGTTTGGTACCGTCATCGTGCATTAAACCACTTGACCGACCATTTCGACCACTACACCATCACTATACTTTTAAAACACTCTTTTTACTTACCAAAACGGTTTTAAACCGAGTTTTTTCCGATCAAACAAGTTGTTACACTTACGTCGGTCACTCGCCATAACCAAACATGTAAGTATGAGGGTGTAAAAATCGTCTTTTATTATGTTTTCATTTGTTTCATGACTCTAACATGCTAAAACATGCATAACATGAACCAAAACATGGAATAAACGAGCCAAAACTGATTTTTGGTCTGAGACAGATGCCCCTTAGGTCGCCAACTGGCTCGCGCCTAAATGGGGTATTCAGACCAGAAATCAACCGTGTTTGTTCTCGTCATTTCCCTTAATCCATTTTTCATATTTGTAATCGGTCTTTACCATTTCAAGTATTTTCGAAACCTTTTTGTTTCATTTCACATGTTTTAACCATAAAGCATTTTTCACCCTTGGTTCTTCATACCATGGCGGTTAAATCCGTGTTTCGGTTATAATATTTGATTAATGACATTTAGAAGGTATTTTAAAGCCTTTTATTTCATTTCCTCACATTTTCAAACAAACATATTAGTCACCAACACAAAATCATCCTTGGTTCCACATACCATGCCGGATTTTAACCCGGGTACGATGACGAGTATCGACTAATTACATTCAAAATGGACTTAAAACAACTAGTCCATAATCATTTTTCAAAACTATTCATGTCAAGTTTGTCAAATCGAACCCGACACCGAATATTATCAAATAATGATGATTATTCGAGTCTAGTTCTTCAAATCAACAAATGCGGTCTAAACGACACTTTCAAAATCAAACCGGGTTCAAATACCCATTTTCAACACGTTTTATAACGTTTTCTAAATAGTCAGAACATGGCATACAACCGTTGGCTAACCCGCGCCTCAAGCAGGCTCCCCATTTCTCATTTTCAAAACTAGAGGGACGCCCCTTACACCGCCGGCTGGCTCGCGCCTCTTATAGCCGTCTGGTACAAGGCCTGTTTTCTTCCAGCATTAGTCCAGGACGATCCCGACTCCGGTTAACCCGGATATAGGACGGATCAGATGACTATTCAAACCATATTTGCCAAATGCCTTACTAAGACAAATTGATCATGTTATGCACCCTAAACCTAATACGGTAAATGAATGTTTAATTTCCGTCTTGCACGCAAATCAATCATTAATCCAACTTGACATCTTATACTTGATACTTGGGTTAAATCAACCGACTTAGAAAGCTCTCACATGTTAGGTTTAAATTATTGGATGCGCATTCATGCATTTAAACCGTTTTATCAACTTTTGCATTCAACCAACCAAGATCGATCAGTAGAGGCCGCTAAACGCGGGCGGGATTGGGTGTCTGATTAAAGGGCTTCCCAATACGTACCTTCACCTCTTACTCAGAAACTTTGGATAGTGGACGGCCTTATCCAGGGCGTACGAGAGTTATTCTAGAGATAGGATGCTAAAGAGGGACGATTTCCTTATCTTTAGTACTTATGTCAAACGCTCCTTTGTGCTTCGATTTGACCGAGGTATAAAGTGGAATTCGAACGGGTTCCAGGCATCCCACAAATGCTTGGTGGCGACTCCGAACATCTCTAATCGTTTCGAGACCCTTACCGAGACGAAACCGACCGATCTAAAACGATCCGGTCGAAAGCATCTTTACGCCGCCGAGCGTGGCTTTCAAAAGACCGTTGCATGTCCACAGATTGGCTTGGCGTGCAGGTGGCCCGTGACTACGAACCGGTAGGTGGCCCAAATCCACAGACCGAGACGTGGCCCATGCCCACAGATTGGCGACTCCGGTGGGGAAAACTAGGACACTTACGTCTTTGTGATCCCTAGATGGTGAGACTCGAACGAGGTATTGGTTGGAATGCATTAATTGATATTACGGTCACGGTCGGGTTTCCTTGTCCGGGCCCACAACCTAACCCTTTTCGACCAGTTGGCTCGTTTCGTCGGCGTGAGTTTTCTCATCCCCGCGTTTCGAATCCCGATTGAGTCAAGCATACCATTGACGTTACACATTTCTGTTTCGTCAAAGAGCTTTCATCACTTTCGAGCACGAGGCTAGGGCACCCTCCTTACACATTTTGTTTGGATTGGTATCCCTCTCGCAAATCGGGGTTTGATTGCTTGGTGTGTAACCCACCCTTCTAAGCCAAAACCCGTGTCAGCATTATGCATAATATAATGAACTGTGAGTGCTTATGTGCTATTTGATCATAAGTCCTTCCGTGTCATTTTCAAACTTTCAAAAACACCCTTTGCGCGCCGTTATAATGGCCATTTCAAACCTCGGTCTTTCGCCAACCGATGCACGCCTTTCTAGGCCGTCGTAATGACGATTTTCAAACCCGGTTTTATATAACCATTTCAACACGCCTTTCTAGGCCGTCGTAATGACGATTTTCAAACCCGGTTTGTATAACCATTTCAACAAGCCTTTCTAGGCTGTCGTAATGACGATAACCCGGTTTTGTATAACCATTTCAACACGCCTTTCTAGGCCGTCGTAATGACGATTTTCAAACCCGGTTTTGTATAACCATTTCAAATCGCCTTTTCACACCGTTATAATCGCCGCGTCTAGACACGGATTTTAACCCGTTTTACGCCGACAATGGCTTTCTTTCAAAACCCTAGAAAAGCACACACCCTTTTCTCGAGACACTTTCAGATCCCGAGGACCATACACCGTCCCCGAGACCTTTTCAAACATTTCAAACTCGATTTTAAAAACATACAATTTTGAATTTCAAAACCGTCTTGGGAAGCAACACACTGTTTTCCGAGCCGACTCAAACTCAAACCGTCTTTTGCAAATAAACTTAAGACAACCCTTTTCAACTGATCGACTTGCGTAGATCTCTATCTTCGGAAGCCGTCCATTAAAGCGACAAATGAATCTTTTTGAAAATTTCTATTTTCGAAAACTTCAGTCCACCGTTCCAATTCCGCCTCGTGTCTATGGAGTCAAAGCAAACGTACTTATGGGTCTTTACTTATGAGTCGTCTCACCACGAGACCCGTCCAACTGCGTCGCGCCGTCATGATTGGACTCGTGTCAAAGGTTCGGTCAAACACCGTCACGTCATAAATCGAGTCAGCACCGAGGGACCACACACGGTCACCCCGTCTTGTTGAGTCGATCTTTGTCTCGTCCTCTGTGTTGTCTGGGTTCAGTCTTGGAACCGTGTCGGATTGAGTTGTAATGTGAGCCGTTTTTCTGCCTCAGAGCCATGGCCCCGTCTTCAACTTCGTCTGTCAACCACAATAACAATGATAACAACAGAGATGTCACAACTGATCAGCTAGTCAGCCTGCTTACTGCTCTTAAGGTCACTCTGGATCGCGTCGAGAGCCGTATCGACGCCCTGGAAAACATGGAAATTGGGGAACATAATGCCCCACCTCTGACTCAAACTAAGAAGAGACTGAAACTCTTGGAAGAACAGCTCCTAGCCCGGGGTAACAATAACCACCTTGAAAATAACCGAAGGTTCGAACCTGTTGGGGATCAGTTACCTGACAACTTCACCCTGACCGATGTGCCTAAGTTCAAGGGAGTGGAGGACCCACTCAACCACATCCGTGCTTTCAAAGACTACATGGCCATTAAAGGGGTCAAACAGGAGCTCTTTACCCGGATCTTCCCATCTTCTCTGGAACCGATTCCTCACCAGTGGTACTACTCCTTGGATCCGAAAAACCTTACTACTTGGGATGAGATCGCAGTTGAGTTTGCCAAACAGTATGCCGACAATGTCGAGATCCAGGCCAACACCCGTACTCTCGAAGTGCTAACCCAAAACGACATAGAAGGGTTCACTGAGTTTCTAACCCGTTGGAGGAGGGTGAGCACTCAGTTGGTCAGTAAGCCGAGTGAATCAACTCTGGTGGAAAAATTTGTCAACAACCTCCGCCCAGTTTATGCCAACCTACTGAGGTATCAGAATATCAAAACTTTTCAAGATCTGCAGATTCTGGGGACACGTATTGAGGACGACCTCTGAAAGGGTGTCTTAGCAAAGACCACTGGCAGGGGTTATCAAGGATCCACCTCAACCGGATCTCGCCCTTATGGTCAGACAAACAAGATTGATGAGGTTAACCTCGTCGAACCATCTGCCAAGAAAACTGAACGCCCCCAGAGAGTGTTCACCAACATAGGGTCGACTTATGCAAGTGCCTTGAAAAGGCTCATGGACCAAGGGAAGTTACAACCGATCGGGCCCACCCCGGACCCGGCCGACGCCAAGAAGTCCCGATTTTGGAACCCCAACGCCTCGCGCAAGTATCATCGAGGGAAAGGGCATGATACCGAAAATTTCTTCAAACTCAAGCACCTCATTCAAGACATGATTGAGAAGGGAGATTTGCCTATACCCCCACCAACTAAACCGAACAACAAGACGAATCCCCTGGGAATTCACGCCATCTCTGACGATGAGCCGACCCTAGACTGCTCTCATCTCATCTTGCCGATTGACGACGAGGTGAATGTTCTGGAAAAGGATCCTTCGACGAAGTGTTCGTGTTCGGTCGCCACCATGCTCACTATGTTTCAGCAAGTAGAAGAGGCCATAGCCAGCCTCTCTGAGAGAATCACCCGACTCGACGACGCCTACCGTCGACTCATCTTCAATCCCCCAACACCGCGCCCGAGGGAGAATTCCCCAAGCATACAAAACTACCCGCCCCATGATGGATTGCTCCCGCGACCATTCTGGCATAGACCTCACGAAAATCACCCTCAAAATAACTACCCTCAAAATAACTACCCCCACAAAAATCGCCTTCACAAAAATATCCCCCAGAAGAACTACCCACCGAGGAATACCCCTCCAAGGTATCCTCGAGACCCTGAAATTAACGGCATATCCCAGGGAAGGAGAAGCGGACGAAGGAAATCGGACATCTCAGCCGGTCCGGACGTCCCTATCAGAATCTGAGCAATCCAACAGTCGTTCCAACAACGAATGACCAAATCGCCCCAGAGCTGGACACTCAGCCAAAGGCCCCCGAGAACTCAATCCTAAAACAGCTCAAGAAAGCAAAAGCCAAAATCTCAATTTGGCAACTAATCGCAACGTCTTTTGAGCATCGACATGCCTTACTGCAGGCCTTGGGAAAGTTACCCGTGCCCTCCACCTCTTCCCCAGAAGAAATAGTGGAACACATGACGAGAGACGCCCCTGATCTGAGCAACCCGGTCGTCTTCTCCGACGAGGATATTCCCCTGTTCGGAGCCAATCATAACCTGGCCTTGTACATCACCGTTCAATGCCTCCAAAAGAATATACCAATGGTCCTCGTGGATGACGGTTCCGCCGTGAATGTCATTCCTCTCAAAACTGCCCACAGGCTGGGTATCAAGGAATCTGATTTAATCCCAACGAATCAAGGAGTACGCGCCTACGACGGCACTCGTCGCAAGGTCGTTGGGCTAGTCACTTTGATCGTCGCAACCGGGCCATTAGAAAGACAAACTAGTTTTCAAGTGGTCGACATCGACGCGTCCTTCAACATGCTCCTGGGACGTCCCTGGATTCACGCCGTCAAGGCGGTCACCTTAACGCTCCACCAAAAGATCAGGGTCCCCTTCAACGGGAAAACGATCACGATCCCCGCTTCACCAATCAAAGCAGTTATGAGAAGAGGGGTAGCCTCCCAAGCCATTGAGGAGGATGACAATGAAATGTGGGGTTTCCAAGCCGTAAACGCCATAACTGATGAATCGGCAACATCTGAGTGTGACCCGTTCACCAACCTCACGATCAACTGTATCATGATGCGTCAAGGTTATTTCCCGGGTCTGCCGCTCAATCCACTGAAGGACCCATTGCCTCCCTTGAAACAGGCTAGGGTCCCCAAACATTCCCTTTGGGCTGGGATACGAACCTACCAATGAAGACATCCGGGAGATGAACCTCCTAATCCGAAAACGCAAGAAGCACGGAGTCATCCTCCGTCCATACCACCTGACTCTCAACGGATACTTTGTCCCCGAGGGAGAGTCTGAACTCTACCACGGCTTTCCGGAGCCAATATATGACTCTGTGGCAAGGCCTAGATACCCGCGAGTGGAAGTCTTCTAGGACTGCTACTTTATCCCCGACAACATCGAAGCTGCATCAACCGAGTCCAAACCGTCACCGTGCCTTGACGGACAAGCTGTCACACCCCTATTTGGGGAAGATAACATCAAACACCTCGACTATGAGGACATCATCAACATCGCCCTGAAAGACAACCAATTTGATCCAACCGCCTTGATCTCTGATACTGACCCGGAGAAAGCTACCCAGGGCTGGAGGAAAACCATCAAGTGGACCGATCGCCAAGGCCGCGTTCTCAAGATAACAACTGGAGAAGGCCCTATGTTCAAAGAGAGAAGTGAAGAAGGATCTGAGTCTGAGTCTGAATCGTAGTCAGAGTCTGTCATAGCTCCTAAGACTCCTGATGTCCCAGTCAAGGTCCCCTTCCCACTGTTTTATCACAAGGTCGTGGCTGATTCAGAGGCTGAGTCTACTAAGGTCACCCCCACTCCCATGAAAGGTGACAACCTGGAGCCTGTTCCAGGGGCCACTTCCTCTGTCGTGTCGCCTATGACTGACCACGAGATGTCTGTCCTTTCCGAGCTTTTCGCTCGTGTCAACTTAATGAACGCTAAGTTTGCTTATGACTCGTCTCATTTTAACTGCAATGCAATTCTGAATGATTATGAGGAATTTGACTTGAGTGACTACCCACCTCACTTAGCCAAAGAACTTGACAAGCGGGAAACCAGAACCCCCCATCATTTAGGAAACCGAGCCTATTAACGTAGGAAACGACAATACACCTCAAGAACTTAGGATAGGAACAACCCTGGACCCCTCGGAAAGACACCAGTTCATTGACCTCCTCCACGAATACAAGGACGTGTTCGCCTAGTCTTACAGAGATATGCCTTGGATTGACAGAGAAATTGCAGAGCACCGGGTACCCATTAAACCCGGGGCTAAACCCGTGAAGCAGAAGCTACGCCGGATGCGTCCTGAATGGGCCCTAAAAATTAAGGAAGAGGTGGACAAACAGTTCAAGGCTGGGTTCATCAAAGTGTCTGAATACTCGGATTGGGTGGCCAACATTGTGCCGGTACCAAAGAAAGAAGGAAGGATTCGGGTTTGCGTCGACATCAGGGATCTGAACAAGGCGAGTCCAAAGGACGACTTCCATTTGCCACATGTTGACATTCTGGTGGACAACACTGCTGAACATGCTCTACTATCATTCATGGACGGGTATGCCGGGTACAACCAGATTAAAATGGCTGAGGAAGACATGCACAAAACTGCGTTCACTACACAGTGGGGTACATATCGCTACACGGTCATGCCTTTCGGCCTCATCAACGCCGGAGTGACCTATCAAAGAACCGCTACCACTCTCCTACATGATATGATGCACAAGGAGGTAGAGGTATATGTCGATGACATGATTGTCAAATCAAAAGAACGGGACGACCACATCAATGCCCTCCGGAAATTCTTCGCTCGTCTGCGGAAATATAACATGAGACTAAATCCTCAGAAGTGTGCATTCGGGGTCACCTCCGGAAAGCTCTTGGGACATGTCGTAAGCAAAAAAGGCATTGAGATTGATCCAACCAAAATCAAAGCCCTTCAACAAATGCCTCGGCCTAGGAACGAGAAGGAGATTCGGGGATTTCTCGGTCAGGTTCAATACATCAGCCGGTTCATTGTCAAGCTCACTATGATCTGTGAACCGATATTCAAGAAGCTTCGTGCCTCCGACCACACCGATTGGGACGACGACTGTCAAAAGGCCTTCGACAGGATAAAGGAAATCCTATCCAAACCTCCTGTCCTCATGCTACCCCAACCGGGGATTCCTCTATCCCTATACCTGACTGTTACCAACACAGCCATGGGAGCAATGCTAGCACAAACAGTTGGCAACGAGGAGCGAGCCATCTACTACATTAGCAAAAAGTTCATTGAGTACGAGATGAGGTATACCCAACTGGAAAAGACGTGCCTTGCCCTAGTATCGTCAACAAAGAAGCTGCGGCATTACATGCTCAGCTACACGGTCCACATCTACTCCAAGATGGACCCGGTTAAATACATCTTTGAAAAACCCGTACTAAACGGAAGGCTGTCTAGATGGACACTCATGCTGTCCGAATTTGATCTCAAGTTCGTACCCCTCAAGGTTATCTAGGGAAGAGCAGTCGCCGATTTCCTAACAGAAAATCCCGTCAACGAGGATCCAACGACCGACACATGGTCACTTCCTGACGAGGACATCCTTTGTGCCGACTCCGACGCATGGGACCTATACTTTGATGGTGCATCTAATCTAAGAGGCTTCGGGGTAGGAATCCTTCTAATATCACCAGAGGGAGAACATGTTCCGATCTCGGTCAAGCTAGACTTCGCCGTCACCAACAATGCCGCTGAAATGAACCATGTCTCATCGGCCTACAAGCAGCCATCACACTTGGCATCAAGAGACTGAGGGTCCATGGCGATTCCTCACTCATCATCAATCAGGTATCCGGATCATGGAAAATCCGATCTGACAGCTTATCTCCCTACCGAGCAAGGATCAATCAAGAGGCCGAGTTCTTCGACCAAGTCGACTACTTCCACTTGCCGCGAGAGAAAAATCAATTTGCTGATGCCCTGGCAAAACTTGCCGCGCTCGTCAACATACCTGACGACTTGACATTGATGCCCCTATGTGTCGAAAGACGGAGCGAGGCAGCTCACATTTGTGCCATTATCAACGACGAGGAAACCCATGACGAACCTTGGTACCAAGCCATCCTCAATTACAAAACCAAAAATGAATTTCCTCCCAACTCTGATCAAAGAGGAAAAAGAGCCATCCGTTTACTTGCATCACAATTCGTGATAAACCAAAATAAACTCTACAAAAGAACACCCCAAGGAATTCTCCTCCTTTGCATTGACCATCACAAAGCCAAAAAAGTCATGGGAGAGGTTCACGACGGAGAATGTGGCCCTCACATGAGTACAATGATGCTTACACGGAAAATCACGCGGCTAGGTTACTACTGGACCACCATGGAAGCCGATTGCCGTAACTACGTCAAACATTGCCATAATTGCCAAATCTTCGCCAACATACAATACATACCACCATCCCTTTTATACACCATGACATCACCCTGGCCATTCTCAACCTAGGGCATCGACATCATCGGGAAATTCAACCCTATAGGCACCAAGGGGCATTGATTCGTCCTCGTCGCCATCGACTACTTCACCAAATGGGTGGAAGTACAGTCATATGCAGTCTTGACCGCCAAACAAGTGGCCACGTTCATTCAAAACAACATCATCTGCCGATATGGGGTACCCCATGAAATCATCAGCGATCAAGGCTCTCACTTCCGGGCGGAAACTCAAGCTTTGCTGGAGAAATACAAGATCAAACGGCATCGATCATCCCCCTACCGTCCCCAAACTAACGGAGCGGTGGAGGCAGCGAACAAAACTCATGTTACCATTATCAAGAAAATGCAAGACAACTACCGCGATTAGCCAAGCAAACTCCCATTCGCACTCTGGGGATACCGAACCTCCATTCGAACACCGACAGGCGCCACACCCTTCTACCTAGCATACGGTATGGAGACGGTTCAACCGGTAGAGTTAGAGGTCCCATCTCTACGCATCCTACTAGAGAGCCAGGTCCCTGAGGCGGAATGGACCCGTCGAAGGTACGAACAACTCACTCTTCTAGACGAACGGCGACTCAACGCCTTGCACAACGTCCAGCTATACTAACGACGTATACAACGGGCATTCAACAAAAAGGTCAAACCCAGAAACATCCGGGAGGGCAACTTGGTCCTCAAGTCAGTCCGAGCACCATTACCCGTCGATCCGAAGGGAAAATTCAAACCCAACTGGGCCGGGCCATACCTGGTCAAGAAGATACTTTCGGGGGGCGCAGTGAGACTGAGTGACCTAGACGGGGAAGACTTTACAAACCCGACCAACCTAGACCAACTCAAGAAATACTACCCTTGAACCCTATCAACCAACAACCTAGCCTAGTTTTACAACTAGCATCGGCCTCAACCCTTTTCAAGTCAAGTTCCTCAATATGTTCTGATTTGAAATTGCATGTTTTATCGAGTCTAAGCTGCGGCACCTTGCCCGTTTCGAATGTCCTTTGATCCGTCAAAGGCAACGTCCATTTGCCCTAAAACAAAAACGAACCCCCTGAACTACAAGCATGGTTTGATTTCACCTCTTCAGGTGGATACGTAGGCAGTCCCTCTTATGTATGAGGGATACAACCACAAAACCTTTTCAAATTCACAAAACATTTCGAACTACGATCATGGTTTGATTTCACCTCTTCAGGTGGATACGTAGGCAGTCCTTTCTTACACAAGAAGGATACAACCATTCCCACAATAAAAAAAAAACATCACCCACATCAACTCCCATAAAAAGAGAGAAAGGGAAAACCATTCCATTTCCCACAAAAATAAAAACATGAGCCTTTCTCCCTTTCCACAAAATACCACTTTCCCAAGTGCAAACGTTTAGGACGATTCAAATCGAATTGCCTTCACAAAATGGATGGAAGAAACAAGCGTTCACAATTTTCGACACGAGAAATCCTCTTATTTAATTAATAATGGGAAGGATTACAATTTCAACAACAAATAAAGCTCGACGAGTCTACAACTTGTCGAAGCTACGGTGTCAACTAACACACCTCACATAGTAAAACTAGCACAAAACACATAATAACTAGCTAGTACAACATAATAAAACTCACAACAATAATACAACGTAATAATAAGTGGGTAATAGAGGTCTTCACTCTTCCATTCTACCCTTGCCTTTTCCCTCGGGGTACATCTTCCCCTTGTTCTTCTTGTTGGCCCGCCTAGCATGGGCTTCTTCCTCGGAACGGATCCTAAACGGATCTAAAATGGCGACGGCCTCCGGTCTAGCACAAGACACCATATTCGACCCAAGACGAGCCAATGCACGGCCCACCATATTCTTGGGGCCGGAACTCCTCCTCTTCGGTGGTCTCATCACGTCGGGAGTAGCTCCATCAACATACTCTTCAAAGAAGGCACGGTTGGCCTTGCCGACCTCTCGATACTTCAAGTCGACAACCTCGTCCTTACGAAACTTGGACCTCTCTTCCAAGGACGGAGCACGTGACCACTTGACATAAGCGGGAGTCACCCATGTCGTGGCAACGGGGTTTGGCACCTCCCAAAGTGGCCGAGTGGCCCACCACCTTTCAAAGAATTCCACGAGCTCGGAGTTCCGGAAAACATTCTCTTGGACAAGAGTATCTTGAGCGGGCACCTTTCGTTGACGCCCCATTTGCCTCATGAGCCTTTCGGGATAAGTGAAGGAAATAACCTTCAAGCCCACCACCATCAAAGAATGAGGACTAGCACCCGAAGCGGGCAACCCCGTGAAGGACCTCAAGTGCCACCACGGCACCACCCAACGGATATGAGGACCACCCTCCTCCTCCAATCTTGCGGCCCAATAGGCCTCGGTGGAAGCAAAACTATCAGGGTACAACTTCTTCCTCATGGTAAGGTGACGGAAGGAATAAGAAGAAGAATCAACCGGAGGCTCTACATACCTTAGCCTCTCCAATAGCCACACTTGGAGGATCCTTGGCGATCCGAAGGAGGGAGCTTCTCCACAAGAGCCTTCCTTGTCCAAAGCTTGGATAATCTCTCCAAGCACCAACCATGATGGATCTCTACCATGCTCCATTTGCTCAATCACATGGATAAGGGTCATGCTACCATGGCATCTTGGCCCCTCCTTCTTCAAGACATCAACAAAGAGGTACACATGGACAAGGCAAAATGCAAGAGCCCTTCTCCTAGCCACCTCCGAGACATTAGCATCTAATCGGTTTGAAAAGTATTGATAAGAGCTAACATATCCACACCATGTGGAGCAAGAAGAAAGTTGATTTGGCTTGTTGATAAGCCCAACATGGAACGAAATTTCTTCTTGTAGCACAACCGAGTCGGAGGAAGGACCGGAACACAACCCGGCCACCCACCAATGACTCCAACTTCTTCGGCAAGAGGACAAATTTCACCTTTCGGGAAAACAAAAACATGATGTTTCGAATCCCAAAACCGAGAACATGCTTCAAGAAACGAAGGTTGCACATTGACTTGGCGAAGCACCAACAATTGACCAACTCCCATGCAAACGAGTTGATGCTTTTCGGGAGGCGACAAATCCCGGCACCATTGTCGCAATGCATTCTCCAAAGCATCCATAAAATATTTTTGTGGAAGAAGAAGAGGTTTTGTAGAGATGTTTTTGTGTTTCGGATGATGAAACAATGAAGCGCAAACGTCCTTATTTATACGAAATGATCAGCGCATTTTTTAGAAAAAGGCGAGAGTTGGCTTCTGTTAGGCCCAGTTTAGCCTGGTCTGACTCTAACCTGGCCTGACCTTACTAGGCTGATTAAGGCAACCAGAGACCGGACAAATCTAACTACTATTTGGCTATTGAAGAGTATTATAGGATAAGCAGGCTACTAAATCCTGGAAGAGAAGCCTGATGGTAGGTGCAGAATAGCCTGGCAGCACACCTAAGCAGGCTGGATTAAGCTGAAGAGCAGCAAAACGGTTATATAAAGATAAATGTTCATGTCCTATTCTGAAGGAAGACCAAGTAACCTGGTAACCTCCACGCCAGGATATCCAAAAGCTAACGGTTAGGCAGAATCCAGTAACAAGGTAGTAATCAGCTGCATAAAGAAGAAGCTAGAAAGAAGGAAAGGCAGATGGGCTGAAGAGCTCCCCCTAGTCCTCTGGGCTGACAGAACCACGCCTAAAACATCCACAGGCCAAACCCCCTACTCCTTGGTCTATGGATGTGATGTAGTAATCCCGGCTGAGGTCGACATTCCATCAGCCAGATGCAGCCTGAACACAATAACAAGCAATATACCTCTAATGGAGGACAGCCTGGACTTAACGGAAGAGCTAAGAGATGCAAAGATTAGATTGGCAAAGATATCAAAGCAAAGAGTTGCAAAAAGCTACAACAAGACTGTCAAAGTCAGGGTATTCAGGGTAGGAGACCTTGTCCTCAGGAAAGTCTTCCAAAACACAAAAGAAAAGAATGCTGGCAAATTGGCCCCAACCTGGGAAGGTCCCTACCTGATTGACTCAATAGTCGGCCAAGGAGCTTATAGATTACAAACCCTGGACGGCGAAATGATCCCAAGAGCTTGGAATATTGCACACTTAAAACTATTTCACATATAAAATATATCTCCTAGTCTAGGTATAATTTTCACCTTAACATTTCTTGCCTGGCCTGATATGAAACTAAATGTATGATACTTGCCATTATATGAATAAATGCCGTATATGATTTCTTCAATTATGTGCCCAAATACTTGTCAATATTCTCATATTTACTTTTACCAAGTAGAATCTTCAATACTTGTTTTACATACTGCATTTTATTTAAAACAAATCTTAAAGATTGGGGGCCACCCCACCAATACCAACTGATACCCAATTTTCAGTTGCGAAACAGGCCTTAAAATATTGAGCTCCATTTAATATACAAATCTGGAAAACCTCTTCCTGACTTGTATAACATAGATGGGTCATAAGCCCTCCAGGCAGGCAGGGGACGTAAGCCCTCCAGACAGGCAATAACCCCACCCATAACACGATGAACTGGCCAGATCCAGCACAAAAAACTAGCCCGACCCAATCGAATAACTGGCCAGATCCAGTAAAACTGGCCAGATCCAGTAAAACATCCAATACTACAAAAGAACCTTATCGAAACACAAAAAGGAACAAACAAAGACCAAATATTTATTCATCCAAAATAGCCGGCCTTGCCTCAAACTTAATAATTATCCATTCCAGGGACATCCCCCCTGGATGGGCCAAAAAATACCTAAATATCCATTCCAGGAACATCCCCCCTGAATGGGCCAAAACAAAGAAGAAAAATATAAATCTAAGTAGGTTTTGAGCCAGTTTCCGACTCACAACCATCCACCATTTCCTGATCACCAGATTTTTCCTTGGAAGGAGGAGAATCCACTTCTTCTTCTTGACCCAAGTTGGCTAAATCGGGATACTGAGTATCCAGTGCTGTCTCATCCCGGTCCGGATCCAAATTAGCCCGGTCAGATTCTGGATCCCTCATAGCATCAACCCGGCCTTTCCCAAAGAAGTACTGAGCGGCATCAGCAAGCCGCGCCTCCACTAATTCCTTTTCAGCACCAAGCTCTTCATTCTTCCTCGGTGATCCCGCATTGCTCGCTTCTCGCAGCCAGCTCTCCTTGATGACCTCCAACTCTTGCCTCGACAACCTTCTCAAAGCATTTTTGCAGCCACCTCACAAACTATAGCGATCCTGGATGCCTCTCTAGCTGCCGCCACCGAGATTGAAGTACTACTTCATTACCCCTGGATGTGTGCAGCTCACGGTTAACCTTATCCAGTTTTTCTTCCAGGCTAGAAACCCTGGCCTGGGCATCCCTGAGCTGACAAGCAGTAGCCAACCCGACATCCAATCCCTACAAGAAACAAAATTAATTAGCCCAATATAAAGCAACACAAAGAGCACATAAACAATTAAAACATCCATTTACAACTAACCTCCTTAGCTTGAGAAGCAAGTTCAAGTGACCTTTGTCACAAGAGAAGTCGGATAGAAACCACTTTAGTAGAAGACTCAAGGGTATTAGCAGACAAAAGCTGGCCGCCCATTTTTGCAGAAAATTCATTTATCCGTGCCCGGGAAGCATCCATATCGTCAATCCTAGTAGACACTTGCCTGATACTCCTGATTGGTTGAGCCTGAATAGGCTCTTTCTCTCCCCCTTCCTCTTCAGGAATAACATCTTCCCTTCTCCTTTTAGAAGCCTGAACAACCTCCAGTGATACTAGCCTGGGCGGTTCTTGGGGAGGCTGGACATCAGAAACCAAAATATCAAGCGTCTTGTCACTCCCACGAGCCTCCTGGCTCTTGAATTGTTCAGCAATTCTAGCTACCCCAGCCTTTAAGTCTTTTGCAATAAAGCTGGCCAACCTAGCATAAGACCTGAATACTGAATATACAACGAATACACATAAATATCAGATGAGAAGCGATAACAAGACAACAATTGACATAAAGACATATAGAAGACGTACAGGAAAGAGCAGTGGAGCTAGGCTTGCCTTTGGGTACTTTGACCACACTCAGCTTGGTCTTCATATATCGGGGCAATAAATCCCTGCCCAGACTAGCAGACCAGGCCCTCTCTTCCTCAGGAATAGCAAGGAAAGCCTCTATCCTGGAAATAGCTTCCCCGTCCAGAGGATCAGAGTTCCAATCAGGAGCTGCAAAAATCATCAAAAACACACAGGTGAAACTCAAAACATCCTAATTTCGTATAATATATATTGCAAACTAAGAGTACAGGAAACCTACCACTCTCCAAGGGAGGATATCTCAGATAATCAAAGCCTGATCCCAGACTCTCAGTTAGTAATTAATGGAGATATTTTCGACTTGATTCTCAAATTAAAACGGCCATTAACAGGATTTTTCATATGATATATTGCCTTGATATCATTAATAGTAATTACAAGATTGTGTTTAGCACATAAATTTTCAATGGAATGAACAAGTTTCCAAACCATTGGCATAATCTGAAAAGGTGATACTTCCATAGCACGAATGGTATCAATCATTAAAGGAGTAAAAGGTAACTTACAACCTGCTTTGAACGCCCATTCAAAAATACAGAACCAACCAGGTGACACCAGTTAGCTCGATCTGGACAAGACTCGGGAATCCATACCTCGGTCGAATCAGAATTAGTTTCTTCTCCTTAAAACCCTATCATAGTTTGTTTTCAATAGGTTTTCTTCAGGAAAGTAAGGATCCAGAGATTGAAGAGCGACAAAATAGAATCCGATATTTAAAAGCTATAGCACGAGCAGGGGAGGATCAACTTCAATCACCTCCTCCTCCCGAACGTCTTTGGGTTCAGTTCAGCGAGCTTTCGGGGTGCAGGACGCTTTTTGGCTCCCATATCCTTTATTATTTAGTTTATTGTGATGAATTTTATTTTATAAAGTTAGCAGAATGGAGCTCCTGGGAAATAGGGGAGAATTTTAGAGAAAATTTAGCAAAGAAAGTGGAAGAAATTTGGTGAAAAACAATCTCATCACAAATACCGTATTTATAGAAGGGGAATAACGGTGCAAAAACCCTAGAAAATGCAAAACTGTCAGCGTGACATCACTTAGCCGTTGCAGTGTTTAACGGTAACTAGGAGTCTAAGAGTCATTGAGTAAATATAATTTTTTTCATTAATTAACCCGGTAAAATTGACATCTCACCCCTGGCATGATCCAGCACGGGTAAAATGTGAAGGGGCAATTGTTAGGCCCAGTTTAGCCTGGTCTGACTCTAACCTGGTCTGACCTTACTAGGCTGATTAAGGCAACCAAAGACCGAACAAATCTAACTACTATTTGGCTATTGAAGAGTATTATAGGATAAGCAGGCTAATAAATCCTAGAAGAGAAGCCTGATGGTAGGTGCAGAATAGCCTGGCAGCACACCTAAGCAGGCTGGATTAAGCTGAAGAGCAGCAAAACGGTTATATAAAGATAAATGTTCATGTCTTATTCTCAAGGAAGACCAAGTCTAACTATAAGACTATATCACCCATGAACCTAGACGTGCAAGAGGAGAAAAAGCTAAAGATTAATCAAAGGAGAACGAGTCAACCGAATTAATAGGGAATGTGCCCTATTAATCCGGTAACAACTCCGACGATGGAGAGGGACGTTGAGATCAATACAACGTTAGTATTTTGAGAACTATAAATATTGTAATCTGCCATTTTGTAAGGGCATTCATTATTCAATAGTTATTCATATTTTTCTTCTCATCTCTTCTCGAATATCCAGTGATATACACAAATCAGTACTTAGTTTTCCAAAGTAATACGAGCAATATTCTTATACATAGTTCTTTGTTATTATTCATTTATATTATTATTCTAAACTTATTGAACTAGATACCCTAATTACTCTATAATCAAGCCAGATCCTTTCAGGGAAAATCCTGCTAAAACAGCTTCCATCGCCAGGCTGCTCGCGCCTCTTTGAGGCTCCTCCAGGATTCCCGCTGTTGACTTGTCTCTTTCAACATGTGTTTTCTCCTGACACCTCAAACCTCCCGCCGGGAACCTCGCGCCTCTTCGGGATGATTCAGGAAATTTTGTGTTTCCTCACACTCACATTTCCTTGTTTTCGCGTTTTATGAAATCCGACACGGTTTCCATGACGCAGCTTTAAACATACGGATTTTTCTTTCTTTTTTAAAAGGGGGGAAAGGGCTAGTCGCCCCGATCCGCGATGGATCGTTTCCATGTCAGTCGAAATGCCGAAATTTTTTTTCGCTTTTTCGCAATTTTCCGGCAAAAATCAAAATCGAAAATTGATAACACGACATCAATTTTCCTCAAAATTCAAGCACTCACAAATTCGAGTCTTGACATCAAAGGCCAAATATACTCGCAAAAATCCTTTTCTAAAATTATTTCCTGATGGTTTGAGTTTTATATTTTTCGAGTCAATTTTCAATAATTTCGACGCAATTTAATTCACGACACGAGTTAATTGCTCAAATTTTCAAATCAATTCCTTTTGAATTCCAAACGCGACGATTTGTCACGGAATTTTCAAAATTTCAAATTTTAACTTCAAGTCATCTTGGTCAATTTTGATTTTCAAACAAATGCTTTACGTGTTTTCAACCAAATGCTTCTACGTGTTTACGTTTATGTATACATGCTATCTGTTGCCTATTTTCTACACTAATAATGCAGGAACTGGTGCAAAGCAAAAGGAGAATCAACAGCCGACAGCGCTCCTCCGAAACACAACACAAAAAAAAAGCCGAAAATCACAAAATAAACCACAATCCAAAAACACATATATACAAACCGCCTTACGCAAAATACATCGACAATCTTCTATCATACAGACACTGGCCTAAAACAAACGTCTATCATACAGACACTGGCCTAAAACAAACGTCTATCATACAGACACTGGCCTAAAACAAACGTCTATCATACAGACACTGGCCTAAGACAACAAACTAGGGGCTATCCGCCACCTACCGAACTAAGCACTTTATATCCTCTCAAACGGAAAAGAAAGAGAGCAACAGGGGAAACAGAGGAGCAACAGCGAAATTAGAGGAGGTTACCATGACGATAACCTCTGCTCCTGCTCCATGACAAAAAATAAGACAGTGTCTTGCAGACTTCGGATGATGAGGAGGCCAAGAACCATGATGCGATGCACCATTCTGATACTGAACCCCACTCATCAGCCACCCTGTCTATGAGCCACAACGAAAAGGACAAACCGGCCATATCAGCCGCCTATCCTCCTCTACGGAAGCATCCTCCACCACCGCCTCGAATACGGCAGCCTCCTCGGCCGCTACAACCCCTCCGGGATCGACTTCCTCCTCCAAAGCCTCAATGACGGACCCCATAGGTCCCAAACAATACCCTGCGATCAAAAAGCAACAACAAAAGAACGTCAGCCGAAATTTTGGCATTAGGACAGCATGAAATGGATAAATCCAAAAACAAAAAAACACAACCTGCAATACAAAAACAAGGGGCAATCCCGCCCCAAAACATTAACAAAAACAAACACAAAAACGACTCGCCCCTCTTTTCAAGCAAAAGACGAGTCAAAACCACTAAAACGGCATTTCAAGACCCATACAAGGTCTGCCAACAACCCAAAATACATTCCCGACACAATGGGGATTTTTCTACGGTTTAAAAAGGCAATTCATACGCTAATTTGAGCCCAAACCGGTCAAAAATTCAAAGACGACCGCAAAAAGGCAAACGTGATTTTATCACGCCTCAAGGTGACCTAAAATACCAATAAGGTCCATTTTAAGTCAAACTGACTCAATTCAAGCCCAAACAGGCGCTTATTTGGTCAGACGTAAGACCGTCGCAAAAGGCAAAAATCCAATTTTGCCCACAAGCATCCAACGAAGGTCCTTAGATGGCAAACACGGGTTTTCCCAACTACAATGCAACCTAGTGGGACCCACTACCCAAGCAAATAAACTTGGCATTGTGAAATGAGACGGTTTCTCGCCTCATTCACGTTTTTCGAGCACAGGGAGCGGGAACGGGGACCAAAATGCAAACTAAAAGCACCCCTATGCTCCTAAACAGGTTTCTAACCTAATGCAAACATCAATTTCACTCGAAATGGGCTCAATCAAAAACGCCCAATTCGATTTTTAGGGCAAAATTTCGCCCTAATTCAATCAAGCTAAAAATCAACAAATTTGAATGGATTCAAGAGGAAATACTTACCTTGAGATGACATTGTTGATGAAAGGCAAGAACTCGAACACGCAAGAAGGTCCCTTAATGGCGATTTTGCGAGATTTTGAGGTTGAAGATGAATAATCATCCGCAGCTCAACCTCGCGTCTTTTTAACAGAAAATAGGGAAGCCGGCTTCCACTGCCAGATGGCTCGCGCCTAAACCAGGCCTCTCCCTTGCCTTTTCAGCGAAATTTGGGCTTTGGCCCAATTTCCACACAACAAATTCGGATTTTCTTTGACGATATTGAATGTCGTCATTTCCTCAAAAACAAACAAAACCAAATAGTGAAAATTCAAATTCGCTATTTTCAAAAAATTTCAAGCAAACGGCGATCAAAACCGCCAACTTCAAAAATAATGGCGAAAATTCAATATCGCTATTTCCTCAAAATCCGAACGACGGCAATTAAAACCGTCAATTTAAAAAATAATAGCGAAAATTCAAAAACCGCTATTTCTCCAAATTGCAAGCAACGGCGGCACATAAACCGTCACTTCGATCAATAGTGAAGATTCCAAATTCACTATTTCCATCAAATGTCAACGGCAGCACATAAACCGTCACTTCAATCAATAGTGAAGATTCCAAATTCACTATTTCCCTCAAATGTCAACGGCGGCACATAAACCGTCACTTGAATCAATAGTGAAGATTCAAAATTCACTATTTCTGTCAAATGTCAACGGCGGCACATAAACCGTCACGTCAATCGCTATAGCAAACTCAGATTTGCTATTTTCCTTCAAAATTAGAACAAACGGCGATCAAAACCGCCACTGCAAATTCAAGCAAATGAATGGTGAAGATTCCAAATTCACTATTCCTTCAAATACCAGTAGGGGGCTTCCTCGCGGAACCCACTCATTCCAAAAACGATTATAGTGAAAATCCAAATTCACTATTTCCACAGCGGCATCACGAGTTCGCTACTTTCAAAACAAGCCCATTCGACGCGGCTACTCCCATGGTCCATTAACCGACCGTTACTAATGGCTGGCGAGCCTTTGTCCGCAACACATCAAGGATACATCCCGAAGATGCCTCGGGTACATTTCCTTACCATTGGCTGGCGAGCCGTTGTCCGCAACACATCAAGGATACATCCCGAAGATGCCTCGGGTACATTTCCTTATCATGGCTGGCGAGCCTTTGTCCGCAACACATCAAGGATACATCCCGAAGATTCCTCGGGTACATTTCCTTATCATAGCTGGCGAGCCTTTGTCCGCACCCTTTCAAGGACACATCCCGAAGATGCCTCGGGTACATTTCCTTGTCATGGCTGGCAAGCCTTACAACGCATCGCGGCTGACGAGCCCTCCTCACATACGCACCACAGCTGGCGAGCCTTTATCCGCAAACATGCGAAGACATATCCGAAGATGCCTCAGGTATGACTCCTTCTTATGGCTGGCGAGCCTTTGTACGTAGTCTAACGGACTTTAAACGACCCGCACGGACAGTCGACAGACTCTAAACTGTTCCCGACGACAGGTCCTTGGCTCGTACCCTCGAGTCACCTTGGAGTCGCCCTTCCCGACGACAGGTCCTTGGCCCGAATCCTTTCGAGCCGCCTCGACGTCGCTTGGGTCTCCAGGTTGTAATCTTCGATTGACCTGGGGGCTCTACTTTGACTTTTGCCCTGTCCAAGCCTCAGTCAAAGTGGGGGCTCTATAGATACTCGGTATCTACTGAGACTCCAACAAACACCCGATGATTATCGGACTAGAACATGTTTTGGATCGCGGCGTTTGATCGACAGTTTGTGTACAACTTTACGTCGGAAAACTTAAAACGATTTCGAAAATAAAACATTTCAAAAATACCTGGAGTGTTTAATGCACAGAGACGGGGTCGAGATGACACTAACTAGAGTCAAAACCGACACCGGAACAAAAACCGACTCAAAAATTCAAATCCCGACTCCAACAACAAGTCAAACCGAGTCAACCACAAAAACAAAATATCTCAAAGCCTTCTACCTTAAGTTTTCCCGGATTCATGAATGGTCAAGTACCAAACATGTGACTACAAAACCTAGGATAGAAGAAATCATGATTGCGTTTGTTGTGAAAGCGACAACATAGCTCGAAGACCCGCGATGTGGCTCGCGCCTCTTTGAGCAGCCCAGGTGCCCACGTCGCTCAAAACTCACACAACCACTCATTCTCCTATAAATACCCCTCAAATTCCACCCATTTGAGACTTACGCGAGTGTCTACCCCCTCTTTTCTCCCTTAAAATTCTCGACTCGACTTCTTAAGTCACAATCCGACACGTATTTACGACCTACCGATCGTAAACACGAGCCTTACACATTGTTTGGTACCGTCATCGTGCATTAAACCACTTGACCGACCATTTCGACCACTACACCATCACTAAACTTTTAAAACACTCTTCTTACTTACCAAAACAGTTTTAAACCGAGTTTTTTCCGATCAAACGAGTTGTTACACTTACTTCGGTCACTCGCCATAACCAAACATGTAAGTATGAGGGTGTAAAAATCCTCTTTTATTATGTTTTCATTTGTTTCATGACTCTATCATGCTAAAACATGCATAACATGAACCAAAACATGGAATAAACGATCCAAAACTGATTTTTGGTCTGAGACAGAAGCCCCTTAGGTCGCCAACTGGCTCGCGCCTAAATGGGGTATTCAGACCAGAAATCAACCGTGTTTGTTCTCGTCATTCCCTTAATCCATTTTTCATATTTGTAATCGGTCTTTACCATTTCATGTATTTTCGAAACCTTTTTGTTTCATTTCACATGTTTTAACCAGAAAGCATTTTTCACCCTTGGTTCTTCATACTATGGCGGTTAAATCCGTGTTTCGGTGATAATATTTGGTTAATGACATTTAGAAGGTATTTTAAAGCCTTTTATTTCATTTCCTCACATTTTCAAACAAACATATTAGTCACCAACACAAAATCATCCTTGGTTCCACATACCATGCCGGATTTTAACCCGGGTACGATGACGAGTATCGACTAATTACATTCAAAATGGACTTAAAACAACTAGTCCATAATCATTTTTCAAAACTATTCATGTCAAGTTTGTCAAATCGAACCCGACACCGAATATTATCAAATAATGATGATTATTCGAGTCTAGTTCTTCAAATCAACAAATGCGGTCTAAACAACCCTTTCAAAATCAAACCGGGTTCAAATACCCATTTTCAACACGTTTTATAACGTTTTCTAAATAGTCAGAACACGTCATATAACCGTTGTCTAGCCCGCGCCTCAAGCAAGCTCCCCATTTCTCATTTCGAAAACCAGAGGGAGGCCCCTTACACCGCCGGCTGGCTCGCGCCTCTTATAGCCGTCTGGTATAGGGCCTGTTTCCATCCAGCATTAGTCCAGGACGATCCCGACTCCGGTTAACCCGGATATAGGACGGATCAGATGACTATTCGAACTATATTTGCCAAATGCCTTACTAAGACAAATGGATCATGTTATGCACCCTAAACCTAATACGGTAAATGGATATTTAATTTCCGTCTTGCACGCAAATCAATCATTAATCCAACTCGACATCTTATACTTGATACTTGGATTAAATCAACCAACTTAGAAAGCTCTCACATGTTAGGTTTAAATTATTGGATGCGCATTCATGCATTTAAACCGTTTTATCAACTTTTGCATTCAACCAACCAAGATCGATCAGTAGAGGCCGCTAAACGCGGGCGGGATTGGGTGTCTGATTAAAGGGCTTCCCAATACGTACCTTCACCTCTTACTCAGCAACTTTGGATAGTGGACGACCTTATCCAGGGCGTACGAGAGTCATTCTAGAGATAGGATGCTAAAGAGGGACGATTTCCTTATCTTTAGTACCTATGTCAAACGCTGCTTTGTGCTTCGATTTGACCGAGGTATAAAGTGGAATTCGAACGGGTTCCAGGTATCCCACAAATGCTTGGTGGCGACTCCGAACATCTCTAATCATTTCGAGACCCTTACCAAGACGAAACCGACCGATCTAAAACGATCCGGTCGAAAGCATCTTTACGCCGCCGAGCGTGGCTTTCAAACGACCGCTGCATGTCCACAGATTGGCTTGGCGTACAGGTGGCCCGTGACTACGGACCGGTAGGTGGCCCAAATCCACAGACCGAGACGTGGCCCATGCCCACATCCATGTACCATTGGCGACACTACAATCAACAAAGCATTATGTGACCTTGGAGTAAGTGTAAGTGTCATGCCATACTCGGTATGTAAGAGGCTAGGAATGGGAGAGCTCAAATTCACCAACATTACTCTTCAAATGGCGGATTGATCAACAAAGATACCTCTACGGGTATGGGAGGATGTGTCCGTGAGAATTGGCAAATTCTTCATCCTGGTAGACTTTGTCATTGTAGACATGGAGGAGGACTCTAACATTCTTATCATCTTAGGAAGACCTTTCTTGCATACCGCCGGAGCGGTAATCGATGTGAAACATGGAGAGCTCACACTTGAAGTAGGGGACGAGACAATCACTTTTAATCTTGACAAAACAATGAGAGCTCCCTGAATACATGAGCCATGCTTCATGGTCGATCACTATAGCAGAGAAAGTGATAGAAAGAAGTTAGAATCTTTATGCAAAGATCAACCCATGGGTAAAGAAACACTACCCATATGGAAGAAGAAAGTGGATGACCTTCAAGTAGCTCTATTCGAAGAGCAAAGAATTTTCAACAACAATGAGAGCTTGAATAGCTCACCCATCATGACAAGTAATGAATAAGGCCTCATTGGCCATGACAACAAGAAAGAGGAGTTGCCCTTATCAACTCATGACATCATTGGGGAACAAGCTAGTGAAGTTTTCGGTCTATGGGACGATGAATTTGAAGGATTGGTCAATCCTTATATTGGAAATGCTATGACCTTAGACCAAGGCTTTGTTGATCCTTGTCATCACTTTGACTTAGATGACTACAACAATAAAGAGAACAGTGTGCAAAGGTCTACCCAAGACCTCTATCATGAAAATGAGAAAGCCTTCGACTACTTCTACTAGGTGTTGAGCAACATCAACAACACCTTGGCTTTCCCCCTTGACATCTCATCCAAGAATGAGAGTTTGGTAGAGTCCTCCCTAAACCACCATTTGTAAATATTCTAACCCCTTAACTCGCATTTTATTTATTGCATCTTTGTCATTTTTGGATTTGAATTTTTGTGCTTTGATCATGATTTTTGACATGAGAGAAAGTGAGGGAGGTATTTTAACGTGTTTTGATGTGTAGTGTTTGACCAAGTGTGGGGATGGCAAATGCCTAGGCTAACCAAGCCTTTGTAGTGCACCCACAACATTTAATAAAGGAGAAGAAGAAAGGATGACATAGGAAAAGGAATCCCCACGAGCGGTGATGCGTGTATTTTATATAAGGTTTTTACCTCATTTTTACACGCATTTCTGTGTCATTTACGTGGCATCTAGCTACAAATGCCCCTGAATAGTCTACTTTGGTTTGTCTTGTGTAAATTGCAGGTACAGACCAGAAAGGAGCAAAATCGAGTCTAAACTTGTCCTATTCGCATGCATTTAGGAGAATAAGGAATCAGAGCCCGGAATCTTTCAGTTACAGATGCGTGAAGTAGCCTCGAAAGGTGCCAAGGAGTCCACACGTGCTAATATAGCTTGATCGACCAGTTTTGTTACACTATATGGTTGATCGAATGCTTTATCCACCAAGAATCACTCGATCGAGCTTTGCTGTTACTTGATCGAGATAGCTGTTACAAGGAGTACTCGATCGAACTCCATCTTCACTCGATCGAAAGGATTTTCAAGAATTATCCTCGATCGAGAGGCTTTGTGTTTTATGCGAGTTTTAGATTATTTTCGAGATTGGGCTTTGTATTTAGATATAAGTATGATGGCAGTATGAGACTCTCTCGTTTTTCCTTTTCTTTTCCTTTCCTTCGACACTTTTCTATATACTCTCTAGACTTTTGCTCTTGAACCCTAACTACGGATTATTATTGCTTGTAATCGGTACTCTTACTCTACTCTTGATCTATATTCAATTATTTGTTTTACTACCTATTCTTCCCTTTAATCTTTATTGTTGTTTCTTTCTTTCATACCTTTGCTATGTCGAATTTCTGCGGTTTATGTATTGTTGTTTCTTGTTCAATGATTATGCATAGCTAATTCTCTCTTGCTAAGACATAGGGGAGCCATGATTTTAAGGAAATTGTGAAATAAGTAATTAGGTTTGATGCGAAATTGATTTATGTTGTTAATCGTTACATATAACTGTTCTTTTCTATTTGAGTCGACGCAAATAGGTAATAAATCACGGTGCACCTTGACCTAGATCGGAAGACTGGAAAAGGTAAGACCTGTAACGAATCTTAAGGCACTTTAGTGAGGGCGGAAGCTAAGCTATTAGTGTTTTAGGGTGAATTGAGACCGGAAGGAGATATTCATTGCCCTGTAGATTGAATTTGCATTGACCTGAGACCTTAGATTACAATTCTTGAGAATCATGGTGAACCGACTGTCTTAGCTGTTTTTCTCCCTGGTTGCTTATCTTCAACTCTCTTGCTCTCTTTCTCTCCTTTGACCTTATTAAATTAGAATAAACGATTAAAAACCCCCAAGAACTGGTTACCTTGACGGACTTAGTTGAGCTGACATTTTCCCATCTCCCAGTGGAGATCGACCTTACCTACCACTGACTTCTGTTAGTAGTAATAGGTAATTATTTTTGATACTTGAAAATGGTATCAAATTTTGGCGCCGTTGCCGGGGAGGTGGCATAATTTTGTTGCTTATATTAAGTTTGTCTCTCATCTCAAGGAATATATTCCTTGAGATTTATCTCATATTTTTCCAAGTGCTTTATTAGTGTTGCAGGAAATTTGTTCTAGAAGAGAACATTGTCATACCTGCCCTGCTATAGACTCTATTTGCTAAGATGTCAAACATCACCAGGCATTCAGAACCTACGGTGGATTCTCTTCCTAAAGGTTTCTTGTTACCCACTACAGATTCGGGGACCTTTGGGATCCACCCATCTTATATACAGCTGGTTGAGAGAAATCTCTTCAGGGGGGTACCTGGCGAAGATCCTTCCAAGCATATAGATCTCTTTACAGAATATTGCTCCACCATTCCTTTAGCTGCTGGGGTGACGCGGGATAGGGTTAAGGGAGTTCTTTTCCCTTTTTCTTTGACTGATGATGCCCGGTAGAGGTTGAGAGATCTGGACAGGGAAGCTGCCGGTGTTACTGACTGGAATTCCCTAGCTCTAGCTTTCTACAGGTGATATTTTCCACCACAACGCACTAATGCGTTTTGAGGCCAAATTACTGTATTTGAGCAATTGACTACTGAAGATTTGAATGGGGTTTGGACCAGGTTCAAAAGACTCGTTCGTTCTGTACCTCATCATGGTTTCAAGCGTTGGTTCCTATGCACCTAATTCTACAATGGGTTATATCCTGATCAGAGAGCTGTTATTGACAACGTGGCTAAGGGGAGATTCCAGAAAAATGTTGAAGATGAACAAGGATGTCACCTTATTGAAGAAATGGCCATCCACGTTGCCGAATATGGAAATCCTCGAGGAAGTAGGTACGTAAATGAGCTGGTGGTAGCTGAGGTGGAAAGTCCTAGTGGAAGGTTAGGGAGTGCGGAGATTTTACAAACTACGGGAACAAGTTTATGCCATAACTGAGCAGGCGGTAGTTTGTGGTAGATGCGGTACGGAGGGGCATGACCCTATTACTTGTATGGCGTACCTCTAGCCTATCAAAAATTCAAGCAAGGAGTTCCATTCTCTAAGCTATATGAAGATTTGACAACAACAAGTACCTCTAGCCTTTCTAAACCAATGCCACAACCAATTGATTCATCCTCTACAAATGGAGAGCTCGCAGAACTGAAATCCCTAGTGTTGAACTTAACGCTTCAGTTTGGAAAGAAGTCCGACAAGAATGAAAACGCTATAGAGGAGTTACAAGATCAAGTTGCGCGTCTTTCATTCGCGCAAAGTCAAGTGAATCAATCACCTCCATGTGACCCGGTAAATGCCATAAATCTCCGAAGTGGTCTTACTTATGATGGACCAAAAATGCCGGAAGACGGGGTTGTGACAGCTGATGAGACCCCGAATATTGATTTTGAGGAGTTAAGTGATGATGTCCGTGCTGAACATCATCCTGCAGCTCGATCTAGTGATATTTTAACTCGATCGAGTGATTTATCCAACACAGGCCCTGGATCGAACATAATTCCAACTCGATCGAGAAATGCCCCAATTGAAGAATTCGATCGAGGAGATAATTCCTCTCGATCGAGTAACTTGGCAGAAAATACTGCTCGATTGAGTGATTCTGGCTCTCGATCGAAACATGCTGAAATTAAAGAACTCGATTGAGAGGTGCATATTCCTCGATCGAGTGCTTTTCTTGATGAGACTGTTCGATCGAATGATATTAGTACTCGATCGAACACCAGTACTAGTGGAGGGTCAACTCCAAAGTCTAATTCCGCTACCGTGTCATCTTCCCCTGCTGTGGAGGTGCCACGTTCTGATAAAGGTAAAGAGAAGGTCGCGGGCCCGCTTATTGCTACCAGGGTTCCTTATCCGGGACGTCTGAAGGATGTTAGGTCGAGCGACAGTACGGTAAGTTTGTGGACGTGGTCAAGAATCTCCAGGTAACCGTCCCTTTTACTGAACTTATTACCCAGGTACCTACTTACGCTAAATTTATGAAATACATTGTGACGCGTAAGAGAGAGCTTAGTGAATTCGAGACTGTTGCATTTATGGAAGAGTCTAGTAATTTACGTCTTAACAAAGCTCCACCGAAAATGAAAGACCCGGGTAGTTTCTCTATTACCTGTACTATAGGGAATGAAGTGATAGACAAGGCCCTTTGTGATTTAGGAGCCAGTGTCAGTGTCATGCCTTTTTCTGTCTGCAAGAAGCTTAATATGCGCCACCTTAAAATGACTAACATTACATTACAGATGGCTGATACATCTGTAAGACGACCCTTGGGTATCTTAGAGGACGTACCTGTCAAAGTAGGCAAGTTCTTTATACCAGTGGACTTTATTGTTTTATACATAGCTGAGGATACCCGGACCCCAATTATACTAGGAAGACCATTCTTGTGTACAGCTGGGGCCATTATTGATGTCAAACAAGGGCGTTTGACTCTTGCAGTGGGGGATGATGCGATCACTTTTAGTCTGCCCAGTACACTTGCTCGGCCAATGATAGAGGATACTTGTTATTCAGTTGATATTGTTGACGAGTCTGTTTATGACTTCTGGTCGGGTTCTTTTATAAAGGAACCACTAGAAGCTTTGATGCTTTTAGATGAGTGTGTAGATAACCCAGATAACAATGATGCTGTGTTGGATTTGCTTGAAGCTGCTTTAGTTGAGCGTGAACTCACCGACGCTGAAGGAGAGAGAGTGGAACAAATGATCAATACTCTTTGCTCCATAGAGGTAAAGGTACCTGAGCGTAAGCCTCTTCCTTCTCATCTTAAATATGCTTTCTTAGATGATACAGAGCAATATCCAGTCATTGTTAGTGTCAAATTGGATGATGATCAGCTGACCGCATTGTTAGCTGTGCTTAAGAAAAACAGGAAAGCTATGGGTTATTCATTGGATGACATTAAGAGCATTAGTCGTGACATTTGTATGCACAGAATTGAGCTTGAGGAAGATCACAAGCCTTGTAGATAGGGTCAGTGCCAACTGAACCAGAAGATGTAGGACGTTGTGATGGCTGAGGTAATGAAGCTGCTTGATGCAGGTATTATCTATTCTGTTGGTCATTCTAAGTGGGTGAGTCTAGTTCAGGTAGTTCCTAAGAAAGGAGGGACTAATGTGGTCAAGAATGACAAAAACGAGTTGATACCTACTAGAGTAGTAACTAGTTGGCGGATGTGTATAGACTACAGACAGCTAAATGCCGCCACAAAGAAAGATCACTTTCCCCTTCCTTTCATTGATCAAATGATAGAAAGGTTAGCTTCTCATAAGTTTTTCTGTTATCTAGATGGATACTCAGGGTTCTTTCAGATCCCTATTCATCTAGATGATCAGGAAAAGACTACTTTTACTTGTCCTCAGGGTGTTTTTGCTTATCGCAGGATGCCTTTTGGTTTATGTAATGCCCCTGCCACCTTCCAAGGTGCATGATGGGGATATTTTCTGAGTATATAGAGTCTATTATGAAAGTCTTTATGGTCAACTTTAGTGTCTATGGAAGTGACTTTGCTAACTGTCTGTCTAACCTTGATAAAGTGTTGCAGCGCTGCATTGAGGTTAATCTTGTGCTTAATTGGGAGAAGTGCCACTTTATGGTCAACGAGGGAGTTGTCTTAGGGCACTTAGTTTCTGATAGGGGCATTGAGGTTGACAAAGCAAAGGTGCAAGTGATTCAGAAATTACCACCTCATGTTAATGTCAAAGGAGTGAGGAGTTTCCTTGGCCATGCTGGCTTCTATTGCCTGTTTATCAAGGACTTTTCAAAAATTGCTAAACCATTTACACAGTGGCTGCTTAAAGATGGCCCCCTTTGCATTTACTGATGAGTGTCTTTCTTCTTTTAACAGGTTGAAGCAGGCCTTGATCTCGGCGTCGATTATACAGCCTCCCAACTGGGACTTGCCGTTTGAGATTATGTGTGACGCTAGTGATTATGCACTAGGGGCGGTGCTAGGCCAGAGGAAAGACAAAGCTTTGAATGCAATATACTATGCGAGCCGAACTCTAGATGAGGCCCAAGTGAAGTACACCACTACTGAGAAGGAGCTGTTAGCTGTGGTTTATGCGCTAGAAAAATTTTGTTCTTATTTGATAGGGTCAGAAGTTATTGTCTTTACTGACCATGCAGCGCTGAGACACCTTCTTGCTAAGAAGGAAGCTAAACCACGATTGCTGAGGTGGATACTCCTTCTTCAGGAGTTTGATTTGTAGATCAAAGATAAGAAGGGTGCTGAGAACGTAGTAGCTGATCATCTGTCGCGACTATCACAGCAAGAGGGAGAAGATTCCTTACCTATTGATGATTCTTTTCCCGATGATTCATTATTTGCTGTTTTATCTTCTATTATTAACCATAACCCTTTGTATGCAGATTTAGCTAATTATGTTGTTAGTGGCGCGCTGCCACCTGACCTTTCTCATCAGCAGAAGAAGCGTTTCCTCCATAACGCTAAGCAGTACTTCTGGGATGATCCTTATTTGTTTAAGGAGTGTGCAGACGGTCTCTACAGATGGTGTATTCCGCAGTGGGAGACCAAGGCAATCTTAGAGGGCTGTCATTCATCCTCTTATGGTGGTCACCACGGTCCATCGCGCACCGTGGCTAAGGTACTTCAGTCTGGCTTTTACTGGCCTACTTTGTTTGTTGATGCTAAGGTGTTTGTTTCAGCTTGTGATGCTTGCCAACGCTCTGGGAATATTTCTAAGAGACATGAGATGCCACAAAATGGTATCCTAGAGGTCGAGGTTTTTGATGTCTGGGGCATTGATTTCCAAGGACCCTTCCCGTCTAGCAAAGGTAACATGTATCTCTTGGTAGTTGTAGATTATGTGTCTAAGTGGGTGGAGGCGATTGCTTCACCTAATTGTGATGCCAAGACCGTGATTAAAATGTTTAAAAAGATTATCTTTCCCCGATTTGGTGTCCCTAGGGTCGTCATTAGTGATGGGGGAATGCATTTTAAAGAAAACAAACTAACTTTTATATTGTCTAAGGTTGGTGTCCAACACCGCCGTGGTTTGGGGTATCATCCCCAAACTAGTGGGCAAGTTGAGGTCTCTAATCGAGAGATTAAGGAGATTTTGGCTAAGGTAGTTTCTAAATCATGGAAATATTGGAGTCTTAAGCTGGAAGACACATTATGGGCTTATCGGACTGCCTTTAAAACACCGATTGGTGCATCACCATATCGGCTGGTTTATGGGAAGTCCTGTCATTTACCTGTTGAGTTAGAGTGTAAGGCTTTGTGGGCCATTCGTGAACTAAACATTGATCTTAAGTTGTGTGGTCAGAACCATTTATTGCAGCTAGATGAACTGGAGGAGTTTAGGCTAAATACCTATGATAGCTCACGCATCTACAAAGAGAAGACGAAGAGATGGCACGACAAACGAATTATACCTCGAGAATTCCATGTCAGGCAGAAGGTCTTGCTATTTATTGCCCGATTGCGCTTATTTCCTGGCAAGCTGAAGTCCAGGTGGAGTGGCCCCTATACAGTGACAACTGTCACTAAATTTGGGTCCGTTGAGTTAGAAAGTTCCGAGGGAAACAGGTTCAAGGTCAATGGCCAATATGTGAAGCATTACCATAAAGCAAATGATGCAGATAAACGAGTTGAAGTTCTGTACTTCGACAATCCTGATGAGCCAGTTAATTGAAGCCAGAAAGGTCGTGCGGGACCTCTTAAACCTTCGCTATCTGGGAGGCAACCCGGACTGTTTTGTTGTACTTTTGTTTGAACTAGTTATTTTATTTTCTTCTGTGTGTTTAGACTTTCGTTACGAACAAACGCTGAACTTGTGCTACTCGTGTTAGTTTTGGGCTCCTTGTGTTGCGATTTTGCAGGTGATTGGGTCGATCGAGTGGTTTTCTTACTCGATCGAGCACTTCTGCTGGTTTTTCCTCTCGATCGAACATCTGCCATGCTCGATCGAATCCCTGCAAATCCATACTTCTCGATCGAGCACCACATCCCCTCGATCGAGCATTTCTGGCACCTTAGCTACTTGATCGAACCTCTCTGCCTTTCTCGATCGATTTCTGCTACCATATCTCACCTACTGCGATGCTACTAGTCTATACGTGACCGCCCATATTCATGGTCGGTTTGAGGAGGTCCCTCCTTTACGTCATCTTGTAAGTTTTCCGAATCCCGTTCTCCTTTTCTCTTTAGTTTGCATTTCTTTCCCTTTTTTTGGTACAATGAGGACATTGTACAGTTTGGTTTGGGGAGGTATGCATCCATATTTGTGTCTGCATGTTTTGTTGCATTTCAGTTTGCACGTTTCTTTATTTTCGCATGCATTGTTGTCTTGATTCACAAATAAAAACGGTAAAAATTTCACGTCTATTACTGCAATTAGGTTGAGTCGGAACGTTGAACTTCTACGCTATTTTGAGTCCCTTTACCCTTACCTTGCATATTCTTGACATTCTGTTGGCATGGTAATGTGCATAATCTACGAGTTTTTGTTTCACTCTTATCTGAATGAATAGACTTGACTCATATATTGGTAAGATACATTTACATTCTAAGGCTAGAGCTTAATAAACTGGTGACATTCATGACCAGTTTCATATAGGATGTGAGTAGTACTCTCTATATGGCATGTAACATAAAATTTGCATAAACATAAATTCAGTCTGCTTGATACCTGTATGCATTCGGTCTGTGGTTGGTGACACATGTTAGGAGAGGTGGTTCCCTTTATTTCATTCTACCCATGAGCTCCACATAGCCAAATTGCCCATTTTGTCCTATATAGCTATAATCTATAATTTTGCCTACCCTACCCGAGCTAGTAATAGTAGCTATTGGGAATGTTTCATTGCAATATGGTTACATATCCGGTTTGAGAAGATTGGTGGAAATGCTTAAGGGAATGGAAAAATATGAATGAAAAGAAAAGTTGTGAAAAATGAAAAAAAAAAAGAAATATGAAAGAAAAAGATTATTAAGAAAAATCATGAGCCAAGAATTATTTTATGTTGTGATTTTTGCTCCCATGATATATTTGTATCTTATGGGGAGTTGACGATATTGTGGTGATAGTGAGTTGTGTGCTGCAAATTAGCACTGTTTGCTTTGTATTGATAAATTGAGTATGAAGTTGGGAAGTGTTTCTAATTTGGATCCGTTGTTGCCTGGCTTGGCTACTAACTCCACATTTCCAAATTCATTATAGCCCCTTCTTACCCATTACCTCACTTATCCAAATGTAAGTCCTCGGCATGTGTCTTGGTCATTAGCTGGTTGGAATGCATATGTACGGTTGTAGAGAGTTTATTCATGTTAGACTGCATGCATGCTCTTATAGGTCGAGTTAGGTGAGTGTCTTTACTTCTTTCTATCACTTACTTATATACTCACCCTGTGCCTAATTTGTGTGATGAGCGACCCGTGAGAGTCCGATATCTTTGAGTCTTGTAAGGTGGACGGTTCAGTAGTTTGAGGCATTGATTTAACTTGTTTGCACTTACTTATTGCCACTTTGTTAGTTGTTGCATTAAATTGGATTGGGTGGATGATTTGTAACTGATGAGTTGGTCCCGTTCCGTTAGTTGTCTTTAGTTGCATTCATAGTTTGCTTGGGGACAAGCATGTTGTAAATCTATATCTCATTACTTGACATATTCGTATATGTGATGATTTAATTTAGCCATAAAATTAAACATGGATCTTATGCATGCAAACAATAATAAAAATAAGGAAGAAATCATCAACCCTTACATTGATATTTCGGATTATTGGGCACAAGTAAGATCTCCTTCTTACTTGTTCTTGAGCACTCATAAAATGGAAGAACAAGGATTCAAGTATAGAATCCGTCCCAAGGAATAATACCCAAGGTAATCTCTTAATAAAATTAATATTATTATTACTAGAACAATATTAATTTAAATAAAATTGACCAAAATATTATTTATGTTCTCTTAATTTTCGGCTAAGAGAAGGGGAGAAAGAGGAAGATTTTATCTCACTAAAAACTCTTATTTTAGATGTGTTGAATGAATAATACACTAATCTGTTTTAGTAGTGTATATGGTAAAAATAATGGAGAAAAACCCATGGCATTTCTCTATGAAAAACCGGGTAGAAGGGGGAGGTGGTGATGCCCAATGCATGATCAAAGTGCTCTTCACAATAACCACTAGGTATGTATGGCTAGGTTTAGGTAAATGATTATGCTTACCACTCACTTAATCAACATAATATTTTCCTAATATCACTCCTAATTTCGGTCCATATTAAGATAAAATGGATTCCATTTTATCTTTGTCAATTTGTCAATTTGTCACATGTCACATGTCATGTAAAATTGTTATGTATTTTTAACATATTAAAAATCAACGCATTAATAAAAATACGTCATATACAAAATTGACTTAGTAATTCATAATTACTTGTACCAAAATATTTTACCAATTATAAATCACAACATCTTGTATTTATAATAAATTATTCATTCAAATGCAATTGTTTCCTTAAACAATAATTTCATCTAAGTAATAAAACAATTCGATCACTCAGACCGTATCTTCTTTAATCAAATTATAATGAGATACGTAAATATTACTTCCAAAATCGTCCGTCAATTTTAAGTAATTTAATCAACCCGTATCATCATAGGATCAATTAAATAATCAATTAAGAGTGTTACCCTTTAGGTATGACCTAAGGGGATCAACTGATCACCACCGTCGCACGACAGTAATGTCAAACTCTAGTTAGCCAATCATTACCGATATGTGTGGACCAGTTGACAGTAAAATATTACTTCCCAATTGTATTCTTTAAAATGAGACTTAAACATGTGATCATTATGATCGATAGTTGTGATCGCATTATTGTCAGAGGACACATATTCCAACAATCTCCTACTTGTCATCGACACGTGTGCGTCACCAATTCTCTTGTCCTATTACTATCTCCCACTCAATGCAAGGTGTCTTTCAGGTCGTACTTGCAAGTGATCATATCGAGAGTGGTTTCCTCGATCTGCAGAATAACTGATTGACCGGATTTATCTACCATAGATATCTTCCGAGCGTGGCCACGCATTTCCATTTCATTACTCCTCGAGTGGCCCTGAGATATTGTTATAACCCTGACTAGGGGTGGACAATTTCTATCGCACTCATCCCCTTCGACTAGCCACAGCCATCATAACCCAAAATATGCCCATTTGACCCCATTTACGAAGGTCGTAGTAACATAAATCAAAGTTAATCTGAAACTGTGCCATCTTAGGCGAATAGTCTTTAGTCAAAAGAATCGACTCATTAGAATACTATAGTAGCTCTCGCCACGACCAGGCTATATAAATTTGCCAGAACTCTATAAGTGGTCATAAGGCCCGACAAGGTGTTCCTAACATCTTCTATGTGATCGACTAGTCATTCTCATATGACTCCATGGCATTTGAACTTGCCATCAATCGCATCACATTCTAATCACTTCGAGACGTCACCTCATGTAAGTAACTATGGGCGAATAAAATGCTAATCCGTGTTCAGTTTAACGGGGTTCAATTGTCTCTACAACCCGTTTGGATGTAACAAAGTATAAGGTGAGTTAATAATAACTCAAACGACAAATGTCGACATCACAATCGGTTAGTCAATATCGTATTACAACCTTGTGATCCATATCGTAAGTGTATTAACACTAGTCGATTGCAATAGAAGTTTTAACATACCATTTGTCCATTTGTTCAAACTTCTTTTATCGCATTTTCCTTTACATTCATGTTATCTCTCATAGCATGAACCTTACCAAGTACACATATAGGTTCCCAACCTCGGTTTGGGTTTATCTTGAAAGAACTTCCTGGTTGTTTATCACACAACCAATGAATTTTTGTGGTGGATGATCTGACTTGAACTGATCAAGTACTCCACCCACTCACAATGCACTAGGTATATGTTTTGTAGAGTCTTGCAACAATTGTCAAGATGATTAGCCTAGAACTTCTCACAAGTCCTAGCATATTAGGAGATATTAGTTTTGAGTAACTTCTTACTTCAACTACGTATCTATCCAAACTTCTTATTTCTCCTTTTAGCTTGAAAAGCTTAGGATTTTCATAAATCCTTATGCGTGTTCGAACTTTAATATGTGCAACCTCATGTCACATAACAGAGTGTTCTGTCCAACACTGAAATCGCTCATCAGTTCTCCTCGAGAATTCATGACGATTCTTCTATGGCTCGTCAATGAATCATCATGCTCTTATGCATATGATTCATTATTCGACATGTGCATGATTATTCTAATGGCGGAAACATTAGTAACTTTTAATCATGTCATCAACCATTCTTAGGTTCAATGAATGACCATGACTACTTATGGTAATTCCATTTTCATCGACATGAATAACCTATGTTTCTCGTTGATTCGATGTGTATATCTCAATACCTATCCAATATCTCATGATGTGATTGGATTCATCATAGTCCATTTTCATCCAGAATTGAAAACTCAAATACTTCTTTTTGAAAGAAAGTATTAGCTCGTCATTCTCAATGAGTAATGAGTTATAAACTTTTACAAGATGATTGCTCCCACTAAATTCCATGTCTTCACATGATAATTTCCAACTCCCACTTAATTCCACATGTTTCGCAATTGACTACTCAATCGAAACATTTCAAGAATTGAAATACATTTTTGCTTTGCCAAGTTATTCAGATAAAACCATATATGTTCCTATCATATCCTTTCAAAATACCTATTTTGAAAAGGTTTCAATCTTAACCTTATGGAAAGAGATTCTAATCTCTAACTCATTCATTTTATAATGATGCGCGGCAATGTAATTAGATTAAATGTGAATTATATCTAATACACGTCCTTCTCAAAATACCCTTTTCGGAAGGAGGTTTAACCATTTCATTTTCATAATGAGGTTAATTAATGACATTAGCGTGGTTAACAATTAATTTAGCTTTTGTAGATATCGGCATATCGATCTTTGCAACGTTTAGTCATAAATCACATTTATTTTCGAGGATGCAACTTTGTTTCATTTATGCTCTTAAGTAAATATCAATATTGAAACTATTGGTCAAATGTTGTTCATAAACTAGTCAAAACTCTTGTTAAGACTTTACTTTAGTTCTTCTTCCAAAACTTTCTTTTGGTCTCCTCGTGTAGTTATCTTGAGAACATATTCTTTTGATTACTTCACTTGGTCTCTTTTGTCATATGTAGATATCATCTATTTGAGACCATAGATCTCATCTATTCGAGTATACTATCTGTATAGGTATACAAATCATTCTTTCTTGCGTAGATCTCATTTACACAAGTACACAAATTTTGCTTGGTGTTCTTTGTGTCTTCATTTTCTCCCACTCTATCTTTAGAATGAATACACTAGAGATTCAAAGATAGCATATGAGACACAAATAATGATTTTAGAAGTATAAGGAGGACTATCTCATAGGTTGACTAATTGTTTTAGATTTGATAAGTGTACTTGGTGATTAACATTCCTTTAAGAGAGTTCATCAACTCAATATCACTTTATAATTGATCATATACAAGCCTTAAGATTGTGGACATATAATGAATCCCATCATTATAGTTGTCCATTAGATCACTTTAAGTGAATGATCATATGTTTCTATGAGCAAGCATGTAAAGACGAATTTTAGAACAAGGATAAAAACGATAAAACGGGTGACTTGGGTTGCAAACCAAGCCACCATTATCCAAAATACAACCATTATCCAAAATACATTTCCATGTCGAACACGGAAATCAAAAGGTTCTAAAATCCGAGACATAAATTAAAATAAGACAATAAAAAGCCAAGCTTCATGGAAGCTACTCCTAGCTTCTTGATGGTTTCTCAAGCTTGCTTTTCTTTTCCCTTGTCCATGCTTGGTGGAGGCCTTATTTACAATAAAAAGGGGATACATTATCACAACTTTGTATCACAATACCATAGTTGAATTAGAAACATAAAAGAAAGGATAGTCATTTACCTACTGGAGTGATCTTTCTAGCTTTAATGTCACCAAGATATTTGGAACAATTTCTTTTCCAATGTCCAACATCATTACAATAATGGCATTTATCAAGAGGGCCCTTCTTGATCTTGGAAGTGCTAGCTTCATAAGTCTTAGCTTTGGTGAAAGTGGGAGCTTGCTTCTTACCCTTCTTCCCATTCCTCTTGAACTTCCCCTTGCTTTTGGTGCTTATGTTAAGCACATCCTTAGGTGGGTTAACATTTAACCCCATGTCTCTTTCGGCTTGCACAAGTAACTTGTGCAACTCTTCAAGAGACATGTCCTTGTCTTGCATGTTAAAATTCACCCGTAATTGAACATACGCTTTGACTTTGGATAAGGAGTGTAGAATCATATCTACAATGAGTTCTTTGGGGATTTCAACCTTTTGAATCTTCAAGGTCTCGACTAGCTCCATTAATTTGAGCACGTGAGGGCTAACCTTTTGGCCCTCTTTGAAGTCGAGATCAAAGAATGCCGCGGCCGCCTCATATTGGACGATCCGCGGAGTTTGTGAAAACATTGTCACAAGCTTGGAATAGATTTCATTAGCGGTGCCCATCTTAAAGGCTCTCCTTTGGAGATCCGCCTCCATCGCAAAGATCAACACATTTTTCATTGCGGTGGACTCCTTGTGGTAAGCCTCATATGCTTCCCTAGTAGCGGCACTCGACCTAGCATTAGGTTCGGGTGGAGAGGCCTCGGTGAGGTAACGAAGCTTGTCGTCACCTTGGGCGGCTAATTTGAGTTGGGCATCCCAATCGGAGAAATTTGACCCATTCTTTTCAAGTTTACATCGATCCATGAAGGAACGGAGCCATGAAGTATTAGTGAGAGGTGTGGCATTGGTGTTTGGAGTGGCCATTGGTTATGAGAAATAAAAAATGTCTACAAAACAAAATATAGAAGGAATAAAACATATTTCGTTTTCAAAATAATAATACTCGTAAAAATTTATTTTAAACAAGTTTTATGGCATTTATCTAGTGACCGCTACCCAACTTGATAAATGATTCCAAGACCCAAATTCATATTAACTTGGGCATGGTAGGGCCGATTCATCCCTTATCAATATAACTCGGTGGATTAACGCTTTAATCGATTCTACTTCTAGAACTCTTGGTCGATAAAATTACATTAACATTTATCTTTAGCCCGGAACACATGCGACTACGGTCACGAATACTTCCGTAGAGCTCAATCCAAATTTCGAATAAATGTGTCCATGATCCAAATCCACATCAACTTGGGCACGGTAGAGCCGATTCATCCCTTATCAACATGAATTCGGTGGATAGACATTTATCACCCACTTCCCCTACGTAACAAGGTTTGTACCCCGGTAGGGCCGAGTGCACTCCCTCGCGAAATAGGTTTTCATGGTTTCTACTTTTTGGTAAGGCTATGTCTCAATTGATTATTTTAGCGAGAGGTCATGTCAATTTATTATCTATCACGTTTTAAGTGAACTTAAGCGGTGAACTACGATAATTCTAATTGACACGATCGATAAACTCGATTAAAAGATAATGCATGTTTTAGTTATGGCAATTTACCGATGCATGCAACATTTAAATAAAATGCAAAGCATAAATTAAATCCTAGTATGGCCTTCCTAAAATAGAAAATCTAATTAACTATTACATATTCGGACACTTACTCCATTGGTCCCTTGAACTTCGGTTTTGGCACGCATCTCGAGGTAACACCGTCTTTATGTATCGCCTTCTTGAGTGACACCGTCTTCAAGGAACTCCGGAATAAATAAATTACATAACAAATTACATAATTTCCTATTATACATTTATAATTAAAATAAAATAAATCTATTAAATTACAAAACGGTGATACGAGATCACAATAAATTACAACCGAATCGATATTCCCATACATTTCGGGTAATACCAATTAAAAACTAAGGCCATACTAAGTAAAAATTACATAAAATAAAATTACATAAAATAAAATTATGACAATCATAAATAAAATGCAGCATTATAATACGTATGAACAAGCCCAATTTTATACTAAATCGCCTTTAAGGAGCCAATATCGTATATTAAACGGTTTTTACGGATTTGCGTGATTCAACCTTTTAAAATCACAATAAATTACATAAAATCATATTTATAAGTTAATTACCCTAACCAACTTAGGACTCAAAATTAGTCTCCACTAACATATTTGACTATAATTAACTTATATTTCTTAAAATTGTTCATTAATGGACCCAAAATTACAATAAAATGCTATAAACTCCAAATAAATCACAAAAATTTCAAATAAATTTGAAATTTGAAATTTAAACTCATGAACATTCTGGAAAAATACCATGACACTCATAATGTTCAAAAACTTAGGTTAAAAATTTCAAAATTTATCGGGAAAAACTATGTTGCGATTTATCGGATTTATCAAATATAATCATAAAAACATGAGAAAAATTATATTTATCAACTTTTCAATTTTATATCTGAAATAGGTAATAAAATGCAACATGTGACATTTTTTCTTAGTCATGAAGTACGTTTTAGCAATTATTCACTAATTAAAGTCACTATTTATGCTATTTTTCATCAAAAATTCATAAATTATGCATAGAGACTTCATAATAGCCTATTATTTTACATACATGTTGTAAAACTGCATGTGACAACATACTAAATTTATTTGACCAGATTCGAAATTTATCTCATATTTACCTATTTTTCATTTAAATTCGATTTTTATCATGAAAAATCCATATTTCGAGCATAAAAGCTCCAAAAATTCTGAAAATTTACAGGTCATCTAAAAATGATATATGTGATAACATATCCAAAAACTACTGGAAAATTCGAAGTTTAGCTAATTTTAGTCCGAAAATGACATTTTTATCCTAAAATCACATTTTTTAAATGCCATTATTATATAAAATGAACAATAAAAATCCATAAATAAACCAAAATATCCTAAATACATTTTAGGACCAGAAACTTTAACATGCAAAATTTATTTCGTGATATATCATAATAACACAAATTTACAAGTTTTATATGTTAATCGTATAACTCGGAAAAACTATAACCGATTTGCATGCAAACAACCAAAGGCTCTTGATACCGCTTGTTGGAAATCTATATCTCATTACTTGACATATTCGTATATGTGATGATTTAATTTAGTTATAAAATTAAACATGGATCTTATGCATGCAAACAATAATAAAAATAAGGAAGAAATCATCAACCCTTACATTGATATTTCGGATTATTGGGCACAAGTAAGATCTCCTTCTTACTTGTTCTTGAGCACTCCTAAAATGGAAGAACAAGGATTCAAGTATAGAATCCCTCCCAAGGAATAATACCCAAGGTAATCTCTTAATAAAATTAATATTATTATTACTAGAACAATATTAATTTAAATAAAATTGACCAAAATATTATTTATGTTCTCTTAATTTTCGGCTAAGAGAAGGGGAGAAAGAGGAAGATTTTATCTCACTAAAAACTCTTATTTTAGATGTGTGTTGAATGAATAATACACTAATCTTTTTTTAGTAGTGTATATGGTAAAAATAATAGAGAAAAACCCATGGCATTTCTCTATGAAAAACCGGGTAGAAGGGGGAGGTGGTGATGCCCAATGCATGATCAAAGTGCTCTTCACAATAACTACTAGGTATGCATGGCTAGGTTTAGGTAAATGATTATGCTTACCACTCACTTAATCAACATAATATTTTCCTAATATCACCCCTAATTTCGGTCCATATTAAGATAAAATGGATTCCATTTTATCTTTGTCAATTTGTCAATTTGTCACATGTCATATGTCATGTAAAATTGTTATGTATTTTTAACATATTAAAAATCAACGCATTAATAAAAATACGTCATATACAAAATTGACTTAGTAATTCATAATTACTTGTACCAAAATATTTTACCAATTATAAATCACAACATCTTGTATTTATAATAAATTATTCATTCAAATGCAATTGTTTCCTTAAACAATAATTTCATCTAAGTAATAAAACAATTCGATCACTAAGACTGTATCTTATTTAATCAAATTATAATGAGATACGTAAATATTACTTCCAAAATCGTCCGTCAATTTTAAGTAATTTAATCAACCCGTATCGTCATACGATCAATTAAATAATAAATTAAGAGTGTTACCCTTTAGGTATGACCTAAGGGGATCAACTGATCACCACCGTCGCACGACAGTAATGTCAAACTCTAGTCAGCCAATCACTACCGATATGTGTGGACCAGTTGACAGTAAAATATTACTTCCCAATTGTATTCTTTAAAATGAGACTTAAACATGTGATCATTATGATCGACAGTTGTGATCGCATTATAGTCGGAGGACACATATTCCAACAAAGCAAAGGTTTGGATTGGGAGATTTGATGCGTGTATTTTATATAAGGTTTTTACCTCATTTTTACACGCATTTCTGTGTCATTTACGTGGCATCTAGCTACAAATTCCCCCGAATAGTCTACTTTAGTTTGTCTTGTGTAAATTGCAGGTACAGACCAGAAAGGAGCAAAATCGAGTCTAAACTTGTCCTATTCGCATGCATTTTGGAGAATAAGGAATCGGAGCCCGGAATCTTTCACTTAGAGATGCGTGAAGTAGCCTCGGAAGGTGCCAAGGAGTCCACACGTGCTAATATAGCTTGATCGACCAGTTTTGCTACACTATATGGTCGATCGACTGCTTTATCCACCAAGAATCACTCGATCGTGCTTTGCTGTTACTCGATCGAGATAGCTGTTACAAGGAGTACTCGATCGAACTCCATCTTCACTCGATCGAAAGGATTTTCAAGAATTATCCTCGATCGAGTGGTTTCATTTCACTCGATCGATAGGCTTTGTGTTTTATGCGAGTTTTAGACTATTTTTGAGATTGGGCTTTGTATTTAGATATAAGTATAACGGCAGTATGAGACTCTCTCATTTTTCGTTTTCTTTTCCTTTCCTTCGACACTTTTCTATAAACTCTCTAGACTTTTGCTCTTGAGCCCTAACTACGGATTATTATTGCTTGTAATCGGTACTGTTACTCTACTCTTCATCTATATTCAGATATTTGTTTTACTACCTATTCTTCCCTTTAATCTTTATTGTTGTTTCTTTCTTTTATACCTTTGCTATGTCGAATTTATGCGGTTAATGTATTGGTTTTGCTTGTTCAATGATTATGCATAGCTAATTCTCTCTTGCTAAGACATAGGGGAGCCATGATTTTAAGGAAATTATGAAATAAGTAATTAGGTTTGATGCGAAATTGTTGTTAATCGTTACATATAACTGTTCTTTTCTATTTGAGTCGATGCAAATAGGTAATAAATCACGGTGCACCTTGACCTAGATCGGAAGATTGGAAAAGGTAAGACGTGTAACGAATATTAGGGCACTTTAGTGAGGGCGGAAGCTAAGCTATTAGTGTTTTAGGGTGAATTGAGACCGGAAGGAGATATTCATTGCCCTGTAGATTGAATATGCATTGACCTGAGACCTGTGATTACATTTCTGGAGAATTATGGTGAACCGACTGTCTTAGCTATTTTTCTCCCTACTTGCTTATCTTCAACTCTCTTGCTCTCTTTCTCTCCTTTGACCTTATTAGATTAGAATAAACGATTAAAAACCCCCAAGAACTGGTTACCTTGACGGACTTAGTTGAGCTGACATTTTCCCATCTCCCTGTGGAGATCGACCCTACTTACCACTGACTTCTGTTAGTAGTAATAGGTAATTATTTTTAGTACCTGATGACAGTATCAAGCGGACCTGAGCTCGTGGGAACTGAAGAGGATCCGAGCGTCCTGGCCTTAGGACGTGGGAGCTGGGAAGGTTTGAATTGAAGGAAACGTCATGTAAGGGAATATGCGCAAGCCAACTTCAATCCACTCGTCCCCAACTTCAGGACGCTCGTCTTGACTTGAATCCGCGCGTCCTGAGATGATTCAAACTTATGAAATTTAGCTGTAAGGAAATCTTAATGTTCCCAGGTAAATCCGAGCGTCCCAGCAGAAATCCGCTCGAGCTGAGGAGGATTCGCGCGTCCTGGCACTGAATTGATTTTTTAGGAAATCCTGTAAGACGATCCGCGCGTCCCGACAAGGATCCGAGCGTCCCTGAACTGTACTTAACAAAAACACGGGACATTTCCCTTCCTTCCTAATTCATTTCTATCTTTCAAAAACACAAACACGCACCTTTTCTCCCACTTAAACCCTCAATCAACCCATTCAAAAACACCAATTTCTCAACAAAATTCACCACCATCCAAACAAAACATGCTCAAAACAAGATTAAATCACTCCTTTATCAACAAAAGACCATCTAAACATCAAATTCCTCACAAATTGAATCAATTTTCTAGGGTTTGGGCAAAAATTCAAAAATACTAAATTGATTGAGGAATTGGTTCAAGTTTGAGGAAGCAAGGAGCATTCAAGCAAAATCTTGGGTTGTTGATACCAATTTGAGAAGGAGAATACAATGGCAAGGACCAAAGGCGGAACCAAGGCACCCAAGACTCCAAATTTATCAAAGAGACAACAAGCTCTTCTTGCATCTAAAGCTTTGGTAGTGACCCAACCAAGGGTGGAAATCCAAGAAATCGCAACTCCTATTGAGGAAGCTACCACGCCTACTCCGGTTATAGAACAATTGCCAAATTTTTCGGAAGTACCTTTCTTAACCGATGCTAATAGGAATGCATTTTTATCCCCTGCTAAAAATACTATTGTGGCTACCAAGTTTATTTGTCAATACACTTTGGAAAAATTGGGTGTGCTTGAGCGAACTAGAGCATTTTTCGAGTCCATGAGGTTGTTAACCCTCTTTGAAATGGAAGAATTGACCTACCCTTCATTGACCATGGAGTTCATAAGCTCTTTGAGGGTGTCTAAGATAGAGACTCGACATTATGTTGAATTCCGTCTTGAGAAAAAGAGTAGAAGAATGGCTTTGAGTGAGTTTGGTAATGTGTTTGGTCTTTTACAATATCATCATTATGAGAAGAAGCCTTTGAAATATGATGCCGCACCCCTTTGGAAAGCTATTACCGGTCGAAAATTTGACTCTTTCTGGGAGTGTCATGCTTTATTTGTTCATCATCCGGGCATAAGAGTATGGCACAAGTTTGTGGGCAATACCTTGATTGCTAGAAAAGGCACCAATCACTTCACCGAACTTGATTTTGTCTACCTTGATGTGGGAAATATCGGTATACTTCCCTTAAAATTAATGATTATAACGAAATTATAATCTATGAAAACTAGTCATAAATGAATTGCATAAACAAAATAGAATTGGGATTAAGAATCAACCTTTGGTCCTTGCAAATATGGCCTAAGAACAATATCAAAATTGATATTCGCCTAATCGTTGCACCCAAGATGATATGAGAAATTCCCTTTTGTTCTTGCTAGAATCGATCCCCTTTTGCTTGAAGAGGAACCCTAATTTCTCTAATTAAATTTAGGGTTTTGTGTGATTTTGATGAGAGAATTTTTAGGTCCAAAATTAGGTTAAGAAAAATGATCTACCACTCCCTCTTAAAACCGTGTAGGAGGAAGATTATTAGGGTAGATATTTCTTTCCTATTTTTCGGTTTAAGTAACAACCAAAATAAGGATAAAATCCTCTTATTATCGGTTATTCTCAAATTATATATAATGTGTATATTTATCCAATTGTCTATATATCGACATGTATTAATAAGTCCACTTATAACAGTTTGCAGTCGATTTATCAATACCAGTCTGTCAACATATATTACGACAATATTGTATAATATATATACTAACTATAAATATCGCATATTTATAATTTGCTAATTAAATATAACTGGTTACATTTAATTACGAATAACATCTTAATTCGTTTAAGCTAACATTATATACATTTATTAAATATAACATATTATATTCAATTTACGAATTGTGATTAATTCGTCTCAGCTAATATTATTTAATTAGATTAAATAATCGTCTCATCATCACATTGACTAACTGTTTAGTCAAATACTTGGACTAACCTTTTAGTCAGGCTTCAATGTGATTATATTTTCATACAATCACATCTCTCAAACACGTCCTTTAGGTGTGACTTTTAGGGACCAGTTGATCACCGCCATCACTATGATAATAACGTCAAACTTTCTAGCAAGCCAACCGTTATTAAGTAATCGTTAATCAACTGATAAAATACGAAGTATACCCTTGTGAACCTATAAGAGATTTATAAATGTTATCACACTAATTGTGGAGGACACAAGCTCCAACAAACTCCCACTTGTCCTCACAAGTGTATGTGCGATAACCGATTCTCATATCCTAAAATTTCTCCCACTCAATGTAAAACAATTTGCAAATTCCGTATTCACAAAGGTCCTATTTTACAAGTGATCAATATCAAGAGTGGTTTCCCCGACTAGAGAGTAACTTAACTGATAAACGAATCATCATTCGAGCATGGCCATGCATTTCAGTTACAACTCCTCGAGTGGCCCTGAGAAATAACTAAACCTGATAAAGGTTGGATATTTTCTTCAACTCGAATCCTGCAGATATAAGCACAGTATGAAATGACCCAGAAAAAATCTGCTTAGCCTCCTGTTACGGCAGACCATGAGAAAGAAACCAAAGTCACCCAAAAACTGCCTTAATCTCAAGAGACAGTCGATAGTCAAAAGAATCGACTCTAGGAACACAATGGACGTCCAATCCACGACCTGGCACCGAATGTTTTTAAACATTTAGGACTCCATTACATTGTCACAATTTATTGTCCTACGAGGTATCGTTATAACTCGCATCTGTGATCGATCAGCCAACTGTTTGACTTATGGCTCGTTGAACCCACCATCAATCGACTGCACAATATAATAGCCAGAGTTATCAGCTCATGTAGGCGATTACGGACCAAAACAAATATAATGTGATTCAGTTCACTTGGTGGCGTTCAATGTTGTCGGTACAATCCACATGAAAAACAAAATATTATAATAAAACGATGAAGTTATAAATAGTATATGAAAAAGATAATGTATCGAATCCATAATCAACTACTACAACTCAGGAACACATTTGATTCCCATGGAAATAACGTGCCCTTCATGCTTATCATAATTCAACGGTTTAGTGAGAGGGTCCGCGATGTTATCATCCGAAGTTATCTTGTCAATCACTATCTCCTCTTGCTCCACGTAATCACGGATCAGGTGAGCCTTCCAATGTACATGTCTAGACTTGTTGCTAGACTTAGGCTCCTTAGCCTGGAAGATGGCCCCTCTATTGTCACAATAGATGGTGATCGGATCATTCAAACTAGGAACTATCGTAAGTCCTTGTAAGAATTGACGCATCCATATAGCTTCCTTTGCTGCTTCGGAAGCGGCATAGTACTCGGATTCAGTAGTAGAATCTGCTACAACATCCTGTTTGGAACTCTTCCAGTGACCGCAAACACCATTAAGAGTGAAGACGAACCCGGACTGAGATTTTGAATCATCTCGATCTGTTTGGAAGCTAGCATCTGCGTAACCGATTGCGCATAGCTTAGTATCTCCTCCATAAGTCAACACCCTATCCTTAGTCCTCCGTAGGTACTTAAGGATGTTTTTAACAGCTATCCAGTGTGTTTCACCTGGATTCTTTTGGTACCGACTCGTCATACTCAATGCATATGCCACGTCTGGACGTGTGCATATCATGGCATACATGATTGATCCTATGGCTGATACATAAGGAACACAACTCATGCGCTCAATCCCTTCAGGCGTCGTGGGTGACTGAGACTTGCTCAACTGCATCCCAGACGTCATTGGAAGGTTCCCCTTCTTGGAGTTGGTCATGCTGAACCTTTCAAGAATCCTATCCAAATAAGACTCCTGACTCAGTGATAACGTCCGTCGTGATCTATCTTGATAGATACAGATTCCCAATATGCGTTGTGCCTCACCCAGATCTTTCATCTGGAAATGGTTCTTCAACCATCCTTTAACCGAAGACAAGAGAGGAATGTCATTCCCAATTAAGAGTATGTCATCAACATACAATATCAAGAATACAATCTTGCTCCCACTCGACTTGATATATAAGCATGGTTCCTCGACCGATTGAGTGAAACCATACTCTTTTATCACCTGGTCAAAACGATGATTCCAACTCCGAGAAGCTTGCTTAAGTCCATAAATGGAACGCTTAAGCTTGCACAATTTCTTAGGATTTTTAGGATCTATGAAACCTTCGGGTTGCACCATGTACAACTCCTCCTCCAAATAACCGTTTAAGAAGGCGGTTTTCACATCCATTTGCCAAATTTCATAGTCATGAAAAGCGGCAATCGCTAAGATAATCCGAATGGAACGCAGCATAACTACGGGTGCAAAAATTTCATCATAATGCAATCCGTGCACTTGAGTGAAACCTTTTGCCACTAGTCGTGCCTTATAGGTATCTGGTTGCCCGTCTACAGAACTCTTTATTTTGTAAAGCCATTTGCACTGTAGAGGTTTTACCTTATTAGGTAAATCAACTAGATCTCGTACGTCATTCTCATACATGGAGTCCATCTTGGATTGCATGGATTCAAGCCATAGCTTTGAGTCGGAACAGGTCATGGCACCTTTATAGGTAACGGGTTCATTACTCTCTAGGAGCAAAACGTCACTCTCCTCGACCATACCAATGTAACTGTCTGGAGGATTAGAGACTCTACCCGACCTCCTAGGTTCCTGAGGAATATTAACCGTATCATCAGTTGGAGGAACAACTTCCTCCATCTGTTCCTCGGTTGTTGGTTCTTGAATCTCCGACAGCTCGAAGGTTCTATTACTTGACTTGTTCTCGAGAAATTCTTTCTCTAAGAACGTCGCACTAGCCGCAACAAAAACTCGATGTTCGGTAGGCGAATAGAAGTAATGACCAAACGTTCCTTTTGGATAACCAATAAAGTATGTCTTGACCGATCGCGGGCCGAGCTTATCCTCGTGTCTCCACTTGACATAAGTCTCACAGCCCCAAACCCGAATAAAGGACAAGTTAGGTACCGTTCTATTCCACATTTCATATGGAGTCTTGTCGACAGCTTTAGTCGGACTTCGGTTAAGTATAAGAGCAGCTGACAAAAGAGCAAAACCCCATAATGAATCAGGTATTACCGTGTGACTCATCATGGATCGAACCATATCAAGTAGTGTTCGATTTCTCCGTTTGGACACACCATTTAATTGAGGTGTTCCAGGTGGAGTTAACTGTAAAACGATTCCACAGTCTTTAAGGTGTTGATCAAACTCATTTGAAAGATATTCGCCACCCCGATCTGAACGAAGTGCTTTAACCTTTCTTCCCAATTGGTTCTCAACCTTATTCTGGTATTCCTTGAATTTCTCAAAGGACTCACTTTTATGCTTCATTAAGTAGACATATCCGTATCTACTCAAATCGCCCGTGAAAGTGACAAAATATCTATAGCCATCTCTAGCGGTAATTGACATAGGTCCACATACGTCAGTATGTATGAGTCCTAATAGGTCACTAGCGCGCATTCCAACACCTTTGAAGGAAATTCGAGTCATTTTGCCAATGAGACATGATTCACACGTGCCAAATGTAGAAAAATCGAATGCGGGAATAGTCCCATTCTCGACGAGTTTCTTTACACGTTTTTCATTTATGTGTCCCATTCGACAATACCATAGATAGGTTTGATCTTTGTCACCAACCTTTAATTTCTTATTATTCACGTGTAATATATCTGTAGTTTGATCCAAGATGTAAATTCCATTCATGGAAACTGCTTTGCCATAAATCATTTCATTGAAACAGAAAATACAGCTATTATCCTTTATTGAAAATGAAAAACCGTCTTTATCAAGTACGGAAACATAAATAATGTTCTTAGACAAACTGGGTACATAGTAATAGTTATATAAAAATAACTCAAAACCACTAGGGAGTTGGATTACGTATGTTCCCTTCGAGACTGCAGCAACTCTAGCTCCATTCCCGACTCGCAGGTCCACATCACCCTTTCCGAGAGGTGTGATGTTTTTTAGGCCCTGCAAATGATTACACAGATGAGAACCACAACCAGTATCAAGTACCCAAGTTCCGAAACTTGCATGGTTAATCTCAATCATATGAATATAAGATGACATACCAACAGGAGTGACGCGGCCTGCTTTTATGTCCTCACGGTACACGGGACAGTTCCACCTCCAATGTCCAGTCTTGTGACAATGGTGGCACTCAATGTCACCGCCCTTGCTCTTTGCCTTGCCTTGTGAGCCACTAGTCTCACCAGGCCCACTCTTACCGTTTCCTGGCTTCTTGAACTTTGGCTTACCTACAGTTAGGTCGTCGGGAGCTTTGCCCTTACCCTTATTCTTGTTGGAAATCATGAGAACATCTTGTTTCATGGTCCCACTCAATTTCATATCCTTCTCGGTCTGTACGAGAAGTGAGTGTAGCTCATGAGGACTTTTCTTCATGTCATTCATGTAGTAATTTGCCCTGAAAAGGGCAAAACCATCATGAAGTGAATGAAGCATACGGTCAATGACTATGCACTCACTGATTTTGCAATCAAGCGCCTCCAATTTCTCGACATTCTCAATCATGTTAAGAATGTGTGGGCTAACCGGTTGGCCCTTTTGGAGTTTCGCATCAAAGAAGCGACAGGTATGCTCATAAGTAACGATTCTCGGTGCTTTTGAGAACTCGTTAGTGAGCGTGGTGAAAATCTTGTTTGCACCTTGGGCAATGAAGCGTCTCTGCAAATTGGTTTCCATTGCAAAGATGAGTACGTTCTTTATCGCACCCGCTTCCATGACGAAGTCACTATAAGCAAGTGACTCGTTAACTCCCCGCATTGGGGCACAGGTTTTACGGTATTGGCTCGATTAAGTACTTGAGCTTACCGTCAGCAATGGCAGCATTCCGCAATGATGCCTCCCAGTCCGCAAAGTTGGACCCGTCATTTTTCAGACGTGTGAAGTGATTCATGTGGTCCATGAAAGCTTTCAGCCAGGACTCGCGTCCAAGTGTGGCACTCGGCATTGGGATTTCGTTATTTCCAGCCATTTGTTGTAACAGTATTATCAAAATAAAACGTATTCTACACTGCGAAAAGAAGAATAAATATAATAAGCATACTCATCGTTTATGAATTAAGTCTAATGCAATACTGTTATAACGCGAAGACTCAAGCATTTATACAATTGACCTTCCGCAAGAATTATATAAATGATCCCAAGACTCAATTATCTGTAAATTGTTAAGCCAACCTTTTGGCTAATTCTACTGTTAGAATTCTTGGTCGATAAATTTCTGTAAATTCTATCTTTAGTCCATCATAATCACGAGAAACTCTTCGGATTATAATGTTGAGGTAAACTAAGTCAACACAAACTACTTACCCAACGTATAAGGGGTCATATGGAGAGTAAGGTCCTATATGCCTACCGACGAAGAAGGGATTCATAGTTTTTTGCCCTTATAAAGACTAGTCTCAATTTCAGTTTTAGAGGAAGATCCCATCAACTTTATTTTAATTCATTTTAAGTGAACTAATTATCTAGCATGCGAGAATGAACAAACTAAGGTGATGGCTTAAAAGTGTGACATCTGTATGTCGATGAAAACTAACATTCAACCTTGTCGATGAAAACTAACATTCAACCTATATGAGTCAATTTTCATGCATTTTAGTAGGTGGTTTGGTTTTAGGCGGAATATGATGCACTAACTATCATGTGAATGAAAAGCAATAAGAACGGTAAAACGTAAAACAAAATAAAGTCCTAGTGTGGCCTATCTACCAAAATGAACATAAATACCACTTTGGAATCCATCCTTGGACCCGAGAAGCTTGTCTTGATGTTCCATCTTGGTCCATGTAGCGGGAGTGAGCAATCCAATCTCCATCTTTAGTCTTCTTTAAAATTACAATTAAAATTACAAAATAAACCTATTTACATTCTAATTTCAAAACATAATACTTAAAGAAAAAAAAAAGAGATTCGAGATCTCAAATTACATTAAAAGTTATGTTTCCATCATTACGAAAACATAATTTAACTAAGGCCACACTAGGTATTACAAATTACAACCGATTGCAAAAATACGTAAATAAATCCATTCAACGATTCATTCAACTAAAAAAAATGCATCAACTAATAAATTAAACATGCAAGACATAATTCCTTAATAATGTAGATTAATTTACCCAAACCACCTATTTAAATGATCAAATTAAGTGACAATTCCTCAATTACTCACATTAATTTCAATCTTAATTCACATTGACCTATAATATGAATTAATCTCATATTATTTTAAACTTCTTTAAAATAATTAGGTATCTATTAAATTGTGAACTTCTTCACAACAATCAATCATACATTATTAATTTAATGTATAATCAATATTGGCCAAAATAAAACAAACAAAACCAAAAGAAAAATCCTTTTTTTTTTTCTTTTTGGTCTCGGCAAAAACAGGAAAAACAAGAATTTTTTTTTTTCAGCTCTCGGCATAATACCAAAATTAAAACCAAAAACTGTTTTTTTTTTCTTTAGCTCTCAACAAATTGCGAAAACAAAAAAAAACAGAAACCCTTTTTATCTCGGCATTTCTTCAAAAACCGAAACAAAAACAATTTTTTTTTATTTCACTCGGCAAAACAGTAAAAAAAAAACAAAACAGTTTCCTTTTTTTTTTTCTTGCGGCATTAAGCCCTTAAATAAAAAAAAAAAAAAACATATCGATGAACAAATTCGTTTATAGTTGCTATTAGAACAAGATTGGCATAATTATGAACATATAAATTGATGAAACATGATTCTAAACAACGATTTAAAACCATCTATGCCAAAAACTATATAGCAAAATCAAATTTAACATCATCAAGCAAGACGATTTCCATTTACATTTTAATTTAATGCTTTATTAAATCAAAACATCTACGAAATTATCATATTATCATCTTAACCTATTAAAACAATAATATGAATAAATCAAAATGAAACAATTCATCAAAAAACCAAAGAAAAAACAGAAAAAACAATCGGCAAAAAAACTTTTTCTCTCGGCAAAAGTTTTTTACGGCCGAATCCTTTTTTTTTTCTTTTCGAAATTCTTTTGTTTAAATCATCTATGAAAATCATATAAAATAACTTCGTGTCCTTGGCTCTGATACCACTTGTACAAAATATCGGTATACTTCCCTTAAAATTAAGGATTATAACGAAATTATAATCTATGAAAACTAGTCATAAATGAATTGCATAAACAAAATAGAATAGGGATTAAGAATCAACCTTTGGTCCTTGCAAATATGGCCTAAGAACAATATCAAAATTGATATTCGCCTAATCGTTGCACCCAAGATGATATGAGAAATGCCCTTTTGTTCTTGCTAGAATCGATCCCCTTTTGCTTGAAGAGGAACCCTAATTTCTCTAATTAAATTTAGGGTTTTGTGTGATTTTGATGAGAGAATTTTTAGGTCCAAAATTAGGTTAAGAAAAATGATCTACCACTCCCTCTTAAAACCGTGTAGGAGGAAGATTATTAGGGTAGATATTTCTTTCCTATTTTTCGGTTTAAGTAACAACCAAAATAAGGATAAAATCCTCTTATTATCGGTTATTCTCAAATTATATATAATGTGTATATTTATCCAATTGTCTATATATCGACATGTATTAATAAGTCCACTTATAACGTTTTCATGATCGATTTATCAATACCAGTCTGTCAACATATATTACGACAATATTGTATAATATATATACTAACTATAAATATCGCATATTTATAATTTGCTAATTAAATATAACTGGTTACATTTAATTACGAATAACATCTTAATTCGTTTAAGCTAACATTATATACATTTATTAAATATAACATATTATATTCAATTTACGAATTGTGTGATTAATTCGTCTCAGCTAATATTATTTAATTAGATTAAATAATCGTCTCATCATCACATTGACTAACTGTTTAGTCAAATACTTGGACTAACCTTTTAGTCAGGCATCAATGTGATTATATTTTCATACAATCACATCTCTCAAACACTTCCTTTAGGTGTGACTTTTAGGGACCAGTTGATCACCGCCATCACTATGATAATAACGTCAAACTTTCTAGCAAACCAACCGTTATTAAGTAATCGTTAATCAACTGATAAAATACAAAGTATACCCTTGTGAACCTATAAGAGATTTATAAATGTTATCACACTAATTGTGGAGGACACAAGCTCCAACAAACTCCCACTTGTCCTCAGAAGTGTATGTGCGATAACCGATTCTCATACCCTAAAATTTCTCCCACTCAATGTAAAACAATTTGCAAAATCCGTATTCACAAAGGTCCTATTTTACAAGTGATCAATATCAAGAGTGGTTTCCCCGACTAGAGAGTAACTTAACTGATAAACGAATCATCATTCGAGCATGGCCATGCATTTCAGTTACAACTCCTCTAGTGGCCCTGAGAAATAACTAAACCTGATAAAGGTTGGATATTTTCTTCAACTCGAATCCTGCAGATATAAGCACAGTATGAAATGACCCAGAAAAAATCGCTTAGCCTCTGTTACGGCGGACCATGAGAAAGAAACCAAAGTCACCCAAAAGCGCCTTAATCTCAAGAGACAGTCGATAGTCAAAAGAATCGACTCTAGGAACACAATGGACGTCCAATCCACGACCTGGCACCGAATGTTTTTAAACATTTAGGACTCCATTACATTGTCACAATTTATTGTCCTACGAGGTATCGTTATAACTCGCATCTGTGATCGATCAGTCAACTGTTTGACTTATGGCTCGTTGAACCCACCATCAAATCGCACAATATAATAGCCAGAGTTATCAGCTCATGTAGGCGATTACGGACCAAAACAAATATAATGTGATTCAGTTCACTTGGTGGCGTTCAATGTTGTCGGTACAATCCACATGAAAAACAAAATATTATAATAAAACGATGAAGTTATAAATAGTATATGAAAAAGATAATGTATCGAATCCATAATCAACTACTACAACTCAGGAACACATTTGATTCCCATGGAAATAACGTGCCCTTGATGCTTATCATAATTCAACGGTTTAGTGAGAGGGTCCGCGATGTTATCATCCGAAGCTATCTTGTCAATCACTATCTCCTCTTGCTCCACGTAATCACGGATCAGGTGAGCCTTCCAATGTACATGTCTAGACTTGTTGCTAGACTTAGGCTCCTTAGCTTGGAAGATGACACCTCTATTGTCACAATAGATGGTGATCGGGTCATTCGAACTAGGAACTATCGTAAGTCCTTGTAAGAATTGACGCATCCATATAGCTTCCTTTGCTGCTTCGGAAGCGGCATAGTACTCAGATTCAGTAGTAGAATCTGCTACAACAACCTGTTTGGAACTCTTCCAGCTGACCGCAGCACCATTAAGAGTGAAGACGAACCCGGACTGAGATTTTGAATCATCTCGATCCGTTTGGAAGCTAGCATCTGCGTAACCGATTGCGCATAGCTTAGTATCTCCTCCATAAGTCAATACCCTATCCTTAGTCCTCTGTAGGTACTTAAGGATGTTTTTAACAGCTATCCAGTGTGTTTCACCTGGATTCTTTTGGTACCGACTCGTCATACTCAATGCATATGCCACGTCTGGACGTGTACATATCATGGCATACATGATTGATCCTATGGCTGATGCATAAGGAACAAAAGTCATGCGCTCAATCCCTTCAGGCGTCGTGGGTGACTGAGACTTGCTCAACTGCATCCCAGACGTCATTGGAAGGTTCCCATTCTTGGAGTTGGTCATGTTGAACCTTTCAAGAATCCTATCCAAATAAGACTCCTGACTCAGTGATAACGTCCGTCGTGATCTATCTTGATAGATACGGATTCCCAATATGCGTTGTGCCTCACCCAGATCTTTCATCTGGAAATGGTTCTTCAACCATCCTTTAACCGAAGACAAGAGAGGAATGTCATTCCCAATCAAGAGTATGTCATCAACATACAATATCAAGAATACAATCTTGCTCCCACTCGACTTGATATATAAGCATGGTTCCTCGACCGATCGAGTGAAACCATACTCTTTTATCACCTGGTCGAAACGATGATTCCAACTCCGAGAAGCTTGCTTAAGTCCATAAATGGAACGCTTAAGCTTGCACAATTTCTTAGGATTTTCAGGATCTATGAAACCTTCGGGTTGCACCATGTACAACTCCTCCTCCAAATAACCGTTTAAGAAGGCGGTTTTCACATCCATTTGCCAAATTTCATAGTCATGAAAAGCGGCAATCGCTAAGATAATCCGAATGGAACGCAGCATAACTACGGGTGCAAAAATTTCATCATAATGCAATCCGTGCACTTGAGTGAAACCTTTTGCCACTAGTCGTGCCTTATAGGTATCTGGTTGCCCGTCTACAGAACTCTTTATTTTGTAAAGCCATTTGCACTGTAGAGGTTTTACCTTATTAGGTAAATCAACTAGATCCCGTACGTCATTCTCATACATGGAGTCCATCTTGGATTGCATGGATTCAAGCCATAGCTTTGAGTCGGAACAGGTCATGGCACCTTTATAGGTAACGGGTTCATTACTCTCTAGGAGCAAAACGTCACTCTCCTCGACCATACCAATGTATCATGCGGAGGATTAGAGACTCTACCCGACCTCCTAGGTTCCGAGGAATATTAACCGTATCATCGAGTTGGAGGAACAACTTCCTCCATCTGTTCCTCGGTTGTTGGTTCTTGAATCTCCGACAGCTCGAAGGTTCTATTACTTGACTTGTTCTCGAGAAATTCTTTCTCTAAGAACGTCGCACTAGCCGCAACAAAAACTCGATGTTCGGTAGGCGAATAGAAGTAATGACCAAACGTTCCTTTTGGATAACCAATAAAGTATGTCTTGACCGATCGCGGGCCGAGCTTATCCTCGTGTCTCCACTTGACATAAGCCTCACAGCCCCAAACCCGAATAAAGGACAAGTTAGGTACCGTTCCCTTCCACATTTCATATGGAGTCTTGTCGACATCTTTAGTCGGACTTCGGTTAAGTATAAGAGCAGCTGACAAAAGAGCAAAACCCCATAATGAATCAGGTACTACCGTGTGACTCATCATGGATCGAACCATTTCAAGTAGTGTTCGATTTCTCAGCTCGGACACACCATTTAATTGAGGTGTTCCAGGTGGAGTTAACTGTAAAACGATTCCACAGTCTTTAAGGTGTTGATCAAACTCATTTGAAAGATATTCGCCACCCCGATCTGAACGGAGTGCTTTAACCTTTCTTCCCAATTGGTTCTCAACCTTATTCTGGTATTCCTTGAATTTCTCAAAGGACTCACTTTTATGCTTCATTAAGTAGACATATCCGTATCTACTCAAATCGTCCGTGAAAGTGATAAAATATCTATAGCCATCTCTAGCGGTAATTGACATAGGTCCACATACGTCAGTATGTATGAGTCCTAATAGGTCACTAGCGCGCATTCCAACACCTTTGAAGGAAATTCGAGTCATTTTGCCAATGAGACATGATTCACACGTGCCAAATGTAGAAAAATCGAATGCAGGAATAGTCCCATTCTCGACGAGTTTCTTTACACGTTTTTCATTTATGTGTCCCATTCGACAATGCCATAGATAGGTTTGATCTTTGTCACCAACCTTTAATTTCTTATTATTCACGTGTAATATATCTGTAGTTTGATCCAAGATGTAAATTCCATTCATGGAAACTGCTTTGCCATAAATCATTTCATTGAAAGAGAAAATACAACTATTATCCTTTATTGAAAATGAGAAACCGTCTTTATCAAGTACGGAAACAGAAATAATGTTCTTAGACAAACTGGGTACATAGTAACAGTTATATAAAAATAACTCAAAACCACTAGGGAGTTGGATTACGTATGTTCCCTTCGAGACTGCAGCAACTCTAGCTCCATTCCCGACTCGCAGTCCACATCACCTTTCCGAGAGGTGTGATGTTTTTTAGGCCCTGCAAATGATTACTGAGATGAGAACCACAACCGAGTATCAAGTACCCAAGTTCCGAAACTTGCATGGTTAATCTCAATCATATGAATATAAGATGACATACCAACAGGAGTGACGCGGCCTGCTTTTATGTCCTCACGGTACACGGGAGAGTTCCTCGTCCAATGTCCAGTCTTGTGACAATGGTGGCACTCAATGTCACCGCCCTTGCTCTTTGCCTTGCCTTGTGAGCCACTAGTCTCACCAGGCCCACTCTTACCGTTTCCTGGCTTCTTGAACTTTGGCTTACCTACAGTTAGGTCGCCGGGAGCTTTGCCCTTACCCTTATTCTTGTTGGAAATCATGAGAACATCTTGCTTCATGCTCCCACTCAATTTCATATCCTTCTCGGTCTGTACGAGAAGTGAGTGTAGCTCATGAGGACTTTTCTTCATGTCATTCATGTAGTAATTTGCCCTGAAAAAGGCAAAACCATCATGAAGTGAATGAAGCATACGGTCAATGACTATGCCTCACTGATTTTACAATCAAGCGCCTCCAATTTCTCGACATTCTCAATCATGTTAAGAATGTGTGGGCTAACCGGTTAGCCCTTTTGGAGTTTCGCATCAAAGAAGCGACAGGTATGCTCATAAGTAACGATTCTCGGTGCTTTTGAGAACTCGTTAGTGAGCGTGGTGAAAATCTTGTTTGCACCTTGGGCAATGAAGCGTCTCTGCAAATTGGTTTCCATTGCAAAGATGAGTACGTTCTTTATCGCACCCGCTTCCATGACGAAGTCACTATAAGCAAGTGACTCGTTAACTCCTGCATTGGGGCACGGGTTTCGGTATTGGCTCGATTAAGTACTTGAGCTTACCGTCGGCAATGGCGGCATTCCGCAATGATGCCTCCCAGTCCGCAAAGTTGGACCCGTCATTTTTCAGACGTGTGAAGTGATTCATGTGGTCCATGAAAGCTTTCAGCCAGGACTCGCGTCCAAGTGTGGCACTCGGCATTGGGATTTCGTTATTTCCAGCCATTTGTTATAACAGTATTATCAAAATAAAATGTATTCTACACTGCGAAAAGAAGAATAAATATAATAAGCATACTCATCGTTTATGATTTAAGTCTAATGCAATACTGTTATAACGCGAAGACTCAAGCATTTATACAATTGACCTTCTGCAAGAATTATATAAATGATCCCAAGACTCAATTATCTGTAAATTGTTAAGCCAACCTTTTGGCTAATTCTACTGTTAGAATTCTTGGTCGATAAATTTCTGTATATTCTATCTTTAGTCCATCATAATCACGAGAAACTCTTCGGATTATAATGTTGAGGTAAACTAAGTCAACACAAACTACTTACCCAACGTATAAGGGGTCATATGGAGAGTAAGGTCCTATATGCCTACCGACGAAGAAGGGATTCATAGTTTTTTGCCCTTATAAAGACTAGTCTCAATTTCAGTTTTAGAGGAAGATCCCATCAACTTTATTTTAATTCATTTTAAGTGAACTAATTATCTAGCATGCGAGAATGAACAAACTAAGGTGATGGCTTAAAAGTGTGACATCTGTATGTCGATGAAAACTAACATTCAACCTTGTCGATGAAAACTAACATTCAACCTATATGAGTCAATTTTCATGCATTTTAGTAGGTGGTTTGGTTTTAGGCGGAATATGATGCACTAACTATCATGTGAATGAAAAGCAATAAGAACGGTAAAACGTAAAACAAAATAAAGTCCTAGTGTGGCCTATCTACCAAAATGAACATAAATACCACTTTGGAATCCATCCTTGGACCCGAGAACCTTGTCTTGATGTTCCATCTTGGTCCATGTAGCGGGAGTGAGCAATCCAATCTCCATCTTTAGTCTTCTTTAAAATTACAATTAAAATTACAAAATAAACCTATTTACATTCTAATTTCAAAACATAATACTTAAAGAAAAAAAAAGGAGATTCGAGATCTCAAATTACATTAAAAGTTATGTTTCCATCATTACGAAAACATAATTTAACTAAGGCCACACTAGGTATTACAAATTACAACCGATTACAAAAATACGTAAATAAATCCATTCAACGATTCATTCAACTAAAAAAAATGCATCAACTAATAAATTAAACATGCAAGACATAATTCCTTAATTATATAGATTAATTTACCCAAACAACCTATTTAAATGATCAAATTAAGTGACAATTCTTCAATTACTCACATTAATTTCAATCTTAATTCACATTGACCTATAATATGAATTAATCTCATATTATTTTAAACTTCTTTAAAATAATTAGGTATCTATTAAATTGTGAACTTCTTCACAACAATCAATCATACATTATTAATTTAATGTATAATCAATATTGGCCAAAATAAAACAAACAAAACCAAAAGAAAAATCCTTTATTTTTTCTTTTTGGTCTCGGCAAAAACAGGAAAAACAAGAAATTTTTTTTTTCAGCTCTCGGCATAATACCAAAATTAAAACCAAAAACTGTTTTTTTTTTCTTTAGCTCTCGGCAAATTACAAAAACAAAAAAAAAACAGAAATCCTTTTTATCTCGGCATTTCTTCAAAAACCGAAACAAAAACAATTTTTTTTTTATTTCACTCGGCAAAACAGTAAAAAAAAAAACAAAACAGTTTCCTTTTTTTTTCTTGCGGCATTAAGCCCTTAAATAAAAAAAAAACATATCGATGAACAAATTCGTTTATAGTTGCTATTAGAACAAGATTGGCATAATTATGAACATATAAATTGATGAAACATGATTCTAAACAATGATTTAAAACCATCTATGCCAAAAACTATATAGCAAAAACAAATTTAACATCATCAAGCAAGACGATTTCCATTTACATTTTAATTTAATGCTTTATTAAATCAAAACATCTACGAAATTATCATATTATCATCTTAACCTATTAAAACAATAATATGAATAAATCAAAATGAAACAATTCATCAAAAAACCAAAGAAAAAACAGAAAAAACAATCGGCAAAAAAACTTTTTCTCTCGGCAAAATTTTTTTACGGCCGAATCCTTTTTTTTTTTTCTTTTCGAAATTCTTTTGTTTAAATCATCTATGAAAATCATATAAAATAATTTCGTGGCCTTGGCTCTGATACCACTTATGGGAAATATCGGTATACTTCCCTTAAAATTAAGGATTATAACGAAATTATAATCTATGAAAACTAGTCATAAATGAATTGCATAAACAAAATAGAATAGGGATTAAGAATCAACCTTTGGTCCTTGCAAATATGGCCTAAGAACAATATCAAAATTGATATTCGCCTAATCGTTGCACCCAAGATGATATGAGAAATGCCCTTTTGTTCTTGCTAGAATCGATCCCCTTTTGCTTGAAGAGGAACCCTAATTTCTCTAATTAAATTTAGGGTTTTGTGTGATTTTGATGAGAGAATTTTTAGGTCCAAAATTAGGTTAAGAAAAATGATCTACCACTCCCTCTTAAAACCGTGTAGGAGGAAGATTATTAGGGTAGATATTTCATTCCTATTTTTCGGTTTAAGTAACAACCAAAATAAGGATAAAATCCTCTTATTATCGGTTATTCTCAAATTATATATAATGTGTATATTTATCCAATTGTCTATATATCGACATGTATTAATAAGTCCACTTATAACAGTTTGCAGTCGATTTATCAATACCAGTCTGTCAACATATATTACGACAATATTGTATAATATATATACTAACTATAAATATCGCATATTTATAATTTGCTAATTAAATATAACTGGTTACATTTAATTACGAATAACATCTTAATTCGTTTAAGCTAACATTATATACATTTATTAAATATAACATATTATATTCAATTTACGAATTGACAGTTAATTCGTCTCAGCTAATATTATTTAATTAGATTAAATAATCGTCTCATCATCACATTGACTAACTGTTTAGTCAAATACTTGGACTAACCTTTTAGTCAGGCATCAATGTGATTATATTTTCATACAATCACATCTCTCAAACACGTCCTTTAGGTGTGACTTTTAGGGACCAGTTGATCACCGCCATCACTATGATAATAACGTCAAACTTTCAAGCAAGCCAACCGTTCTTAAGTAATCGTTAATCAACTGATAAAATACGAAGTATACCCTTGTGAACCTATAAGAGATTTGTAAATGTTATCACACTAATTGTGGAGGAGACAAGCTCCAACACTTGAGTCCTTCATGAATATCAATGGAAAGTTCACCAAAAAGTACAACATTCTTCAACTATTGCTTGATCGGTGGCTTGAGATTGATAATGGGAAAGATGGAGCGGCCTTCATTGTAAACGGCGGCTTGGTAACGAGGCTAGCTAAGCACTTTAACCTGAATTTCAACAAAGATAACACCTACAAACCGGTTAAAGGGAGCAACCTCCTTGATATGAGCACTTTGATCAACAAATTCCATTGGGTCAAGAATGACAATATTGACAACAAATATGAGTGGCTCATCAAAGAAGCTAAGTCCTTTATCTTTCCTAGCAAGATTTGCCGCATCTCCGTCCGTAGCCCAAACTACCTATTGCCCGTCTCCGAGGAAGCCGAAGTGATAATTAAACAACATAGAGAACCAATTACAAAGCCCTCCTCCTCCACCATTGTGACTCCACCATACCCCTTTGCCTACCAAGAATTCAAACCGAGTGGCTCTAATGTCATGGTAGGCAATGACTATTTGACCCAACTAATGCAACAAATGCGTAAAGAAGCTCATGAAGATCGGGTAAATGCCTACCGTGCCCAATATCCACCCCTTCTACATCTAGCTAGGCAAGGAATTCTTGATCCTTCATGTCCTTTGCCTAGTTGGGCGGATAAGGAGGTATTCTTCCCAAGTGCTTCTCAAGATGCCGAAATGGATAGTCGGGTGGGTAATGGTAAGGAGGTTGTTGTTTTTGAAGACGAGGAAGGTAGTGATTCATGCCAAGAAGAAGAAGAGCAAGATTCAAGTTCCAAAATTGATGTAGAAATGGTGAATCCTCCGAGTCAATGGAGGTGGATGGTGAAGAAGATAATGAAGAAATTGATGATGCAAGTAACGATGATGATGACGGCAATGATGCCGGTGATGAGGATGCCGCAATAAGCGACAATTGAGGGTTGACAAGGCTCTTTGGAGGATACTACACATGCGGGGTTGATTACTTGACTTCAACCTATTCCATTGTGAGTTTCCTACACCTCCTTTAGCTTTGTCTCTATATCATATTTTTAATCTTTATCTTGAATATTTCTTTTGAGTCCTAGCAACATTTAAAGGACTCCCACCTCGGTTCCATTGAGGTGTCTCATTTATTGTTCCCGCTTTGAAAATCCAAAATGACAATTAGGATTCATGCATTGCATCCTTTCCTTGTGCACGAACTTCCCCATTTTTACACTAGAAATAGTGTCTTACTTTGTTTGGGGAAGTTCCCACACAAGAAATGCGAGTTAATTCAAATTAGCTCTCCGAACAATAAAAAGCATGCATCATATAGAATAGATTAGAATGCATCACTTATGTATATATTGTTGGGGTTGGTGTCCTTAACAGTTAGTGCAAGGACTTATAAACCTCTAAAAGGATCAAAGGGCATACTTTGGTATTATAATCAGTTGATCCACGTTTATCAATAACGGTTGGCTTGCTAGATAAGTTTGACATTATTGTCATACAGATGGCGGTGATCAACTGGTCCCTAAAAGTCACACCTATAGGATACGTTCGAGAGATGTGACGGTATGAAAATACTGTCATGTAGATGCCAAAATTGACTAACCACCAGTTAGTCCGAGTTATTTGACTAGTAATTAGTCAAATATGTGATGTTGAGATATTATATTTAATACGGATTAAATATCATGGGCCAAGGCGAATTAACCAGTTAATTCGTAAAATTAAATATAAGCGATTTATATTTAATTAAATGTATATTGAATATAATTATACAATACTGTTTTGTCGGACACGTATTAATAATTCAGCTAACCCGTATTATTAGCTGATGCCTTAATTTCCGATAACCGATAACCAGTTAATATCAGACCGCATCATATACATTTAGTCATTTGGGCACGGACTACGAGTTAAAATGAAGAGGAAATGGAAAAGCCCATTTCCTCCCCATGGACTCGGTTTGGCCGAGCCTCTCATAGACAAAAGGAGAGTTTCTCCTCTTGTCTAAAAGAACTGATGGATTTGAAACAGAACTAGGGTTTTGAAGAGCATTCTCCTCTGAAAAACCGAGATCTCTCATCTCGAAAAAACTTACATCAGTTCTCCCAATATTGCAAGGCAATCGGAGAACACCATCTAGCACGAGGGCATATCTCGGACAAGTCTTGGGTGCAACAATTAGGAGGGAATCTCGTTTGATTTCTGTTCTTTACGCCGTGCATCAAAGGACCCGAGGTTATTTCTTGTTCCTTATCGTTTCTATTGTATTTATGTTTTATGACAATAACCACATGTTTAAATTTACGTTATAGTCCTGCAATTAAAGGGTAGTATACGGATATTAACCCACAAGTGGTATCAGAGCGAGGCCACGTAAATTTTCTATGTGTTTTTCATAAAACAATTTTGAAACGATTGTTTTTGTCTTAAAAACCGTGCGGCATCAGCCAATTTTTCTCACGGCAGAAATTTTTTTTTTGATTTGGCTGTTGCGGTTTTATGAAACCGTGACATGTTTTACACGGTTATTTCATGTTGTTTTCGTTGATTTATGCATATTGTTGTTTTATACAGAAATTATAACAATATGTCATGTTTTTGTCAATTGTTAAAATTGTTTTGATGCTTTTTAGATCAAAATTGCAATTGATTTTGTTTTGTCAAAATGTTTTCACGAGGGTTTTATGTTTTCCAGAAACTTTTTCCCTCGATCGAGCATGTTTTTAGTCGATCGAATGGTTTTTCTGACAAGTTTTTACTCGATCGAGTCCTTTTGTACTCGATCGACACATTGCTTTTTAAAACCCTTTCTTTCGATCGAGAATTCCTCGTACTCGATCGAGCAGTATTGCTGATATAAGTCCTCGATCGACTACCAGTCTTGTCGATCGAGTACTTCCTGATTAGCACTCCTCTCGATCAACTAGCAGTTCAGTCGATCGAGCCCTTTTGTCCCTCGATTGAGCACTTATGTCCCTGGATCGAAGGATTTATGTTTTGACAGCTTTGAAAATTTGTTTCTTTTGATTTAAATTTTCTTTTGGCTTCAATATGTACTTTATACGAATATTGTACACTCGCTATGATTGTGAAACGGTTCACACACGTACCATTAAGTTATTTTAAAGCGTATTTAAAGTAACGGATTGTAATGGATTAAAATTAAATGATAGAAGCTGTTTTATCACATGAATTTTAATCATTAAAAGGTGGTTTGGATAATTTAACATAATTACGGAATTATGTCACGAATGAATTTGTTTTTAGTTGGTGCATTTTTTTTATCGTTAATTTATGAATGCCGTGAATGCCTTTTTATTACGTATTTAATTTTACAAACGATTGTAACTTAGTGTGGCCTTAGTAGAACGTGTTACCGTAATGATGGAACACGGTCTTGGTTGTATTTTGAGATCTTGTATCTCCGTTTTGGATTTTTCACTTGTAATTACAGTTTTAATTAGAATGTAAATAGGTTTATATTTGTAATTTTAAATTGTAATTTTTGAGAAGACCAAAGATGGAGACCGGATGCTCACTCCCGCTACTTGGATCAAGATGGAACATCAAGACAAGCTTCTCGGGTCCAACGGTGGATTCCAAAGTTGTATTATGTTCTTATACTAGGATAGGCCACACTAGGACCTTTTATTTACGTATTGCATTCCTTTATTTATTTTTCGTAACGATAATATGCATCATTTTCCGCCTAAAAACCAAACCACCTAATAATTGCATGAAAACTGACACATATAGAGGTCACGAGTTAGTTTTCATTGACATTCTCATGTCACACGTTTTAAAGCCATCATCCAAATAAATTCATTCACGACAGACGCTAGTTATTCGTTCACTTAAAATGAATTATAATTTAGTTGATGGGATCTTCCTCGTATAAACAAAAATTGAGAACGGTCTTTATAGGTCAAACTCCAATGAGTCCCTTCTTCGTCGGTAGGCATACTATGACCCCTTCTACGTCGGGTAAGTTGGAACCGATTGACCTATTTTATCTCAACACTATGGTCACTAAATGCGATCCTGTGACTATGGTGGACTATAGATAGGATTTACGGAAATCTATCGACCAAGAGTTCTTCCGGAAGAATTAGCTAAACAGTTGGCTTATCAATTTACAGAAATTGAGTCTTGGGATCACTTGTATCATTCTTGAGGGAGATCAATTATGCAAGTGCATTGAGTCTACATGTTAAAATGAATTTTAAAATAGACTTAAATCACCTCGATGAGTTGCTTATTTCGTTTTGTTTTTCTTTCTTTTTCAGTGTAGATCACGTTTTTAAACTGCTACACAACAAATGGCTGGTTCAAGTGATAACCCAATGCCAAGTGCCACATTGGACCGTGAGTCCTGGCTTAGGATCTTCATGAATCAGATGAATCAGTCTACTCGACTGAAGAATGATGGATCCAACTTCGCGGACTGGGAGGCGGCATTACGGAATGCTGCCGCTGCTGACGGGAAGCTCAAATATCTCTTGGAGCCCATCCCGGCAAACCCAGGTCCCACGGCTAGAGCTGCTGAAATCGCCAAGTTTAACGATTTCTGTATGGAAGCGGGTGCGATTAAAAACGTACTCATTTTTGCAATGGAACCCAATTTGCAGAAACGCTTCATAGCCCATGGTGCAAACAAGATTTTCACCACGCTCACCAAGGAATTCTCGAAAGCTCCGAGGATCGTGACTTATGAGCATACCACTCGCTTCTTTGATGCGAGACTCCAGAAGGGCCAACCGGTTAGCCCACACATTCTCAGCATGATTGAGAATGTCGAGAAGCTGGAGACCTTTAACTGTAACATCAGCGAGAACATTGTTATCGACCGCATACTTCACTCACTCCACGATGGTTATTCGCAATTTAGAGCGAATTACTATATGAATGATTTGAAGAAGACTCCCCATGAACTGCACTCCCTCCTCGTACAGACCGAGAAGGACATGAAGTTCAGTGGGAGCATGAAACAGGATGTTCTTGTTGTGTCAAATAAAGGAAAGGGTAAGGGCAAAGCTCAGGCAAACCTAGCAGTAGGTAAGGCGAAGTTCAAGAAGTCGGGCTCAGGTAAGAGTGGTCCTGGTGAGTCGAGTAACTCATCAGGCGCGACAAAGAGCAAGAAAGATAACATGGAATGCCATCACTGCCACATGACTGGGCATTGGAGACGCACATGTCCTGTTTATCATGAGGACTTAAAAGCGGTCGTGTTAAACTGTTGGTATGTCTTCTTCTTCTACTTTTATTCATATGATTGAGATTAACCACGCAAGTTACGGAACTTGGGTACTTGATCCTGGTTGTGGTTCTCATCTGTGTAATCATATGCGGGGGCTCAGAAACATCGAACCCCTCGTAAAGGGTGAGGTGGACATGCGTGTTGGGAATGGAGCAAGAGTAGCTGCCATCTCCAAGGGGACATATGTGATCCAACTTCCTAGCGGATTTGAGTTGTCATTATATTTTGCTATTATGTGCCTAGTCTTTCCAAAAACATTATTTCGGTTTCGCGCTTGATAAACTTGGTTTTTCATTTGTAATAGAAAATAATACTTGCATTTTCTCATTACACGATATGATTCTGACAAGGCGAGTCTCCATGAACGGAATTTATGTTTTAGATCGGACCACCGAAATATTACACGTAATGAATAAAAAGTTAAAGGTTGGTGACAAAGATCAAACGTATCTATGGCACTTCCGTATGGGACACATTAATGAGAAACACGTAAAACACTCATCAAACATGGAGCTATCTCGGCCTTTGATTTTCAATCATTTGGCACGTGTGAATCATGTCTCATCGGTAAGATGACTCGGATTTCCTTCAAAGGTGTTGGAATGCGCGCTGCTGACCTATTAGGGCTCATACACACGGATGTATGTAGTCCTATGTCAATCACCGCACGAGAAGGCTATAGGTATTTCATCACTTTCACGGACGATTTGAGTAGATATGGCTATGTCTACTTAATGAAGCACAAAAGTGAATCCTTTGAGAAATTCAAGGAATACCAAAATAGGATACAGAACCTATTAGGTAGAAAGATAAAAACACTGCGTTCGGATCGTGGTGGCGAGTATCTTTCTCACGAGTTTGATCAACACCTAAAAATTTGTGGGATTGCCCTACGGTTAACTCCACCTGGAACACCTCGGTTGAATGGTGTGTCCGAACGGAGAAATCGAACACTACTTGATATGGTTCGATCCATGATGAGTCACACGGTTTTACCTGATTCATTATGGGGTTATGCTCTTATGTCAGCCGCTCTAATACTTAACCGAAGTCCGTCTAAAGCTGTTGACAAGACTCCATATGAACTATGGAAGGGAACGGTCCCTAACTTGTCCTTTATACGGGTTTGGGGCTGCGAGGCTTATGTCAAGTGGAGACACGAGGATAAGCTCGGCCCGCGATCGGTCAAGACATACTTTATAGGTTATCCTAAAGGAACACTTGGTCATTACTTCTATTCGCCAACCGAACAACGCGTTTTTGTTGCGGCTAGTGCGACATTCTTAGAGAAGGAATTTCTCGAGAATGCAAAGAGTGATAGAACCTTCGACCTGTCGGAGATTCCAGAACCAAACACCGAGCAACCATTGGAGGAACCTATTCCTTCAATCCCGGCTGCGGTTAACATTCCTGAGGAACCTAGGAGGTCGGGAAGAGTCTCTATTCCTCCGGACAGATACATCGGTATGGTCGAGGAACATGACATAGATGACGTTCTACTCTTAACGAGTAGTGAACCCGCAACCTATAAAGGTGCCATGACTAGTTCTGACTCAAAGCTATGGCTTGAGGCCATGCAATCCGAGATGGACTCCATGTATGAGAACAACGTGTGGGATCTTGTTGACTTACCTGCTAAGGTTCGTCCCCTTCAATGCAAATGGCTTTACAAGATAAAGCATTCGTGGAAGGTCACCAAGATATCTACAAAGCACGACTAGTTGCTAAAGGTTTCACCCAAGTGCCAGGTTTGCACTACGATGAAATTTTCGCACCCGTAGTTATCTTTGCGTTCCATTCGGATTATCTTAGCGATTGCCGCTTTTCATGACTATGAAATTTGGCAAATGGACGTGAAAACCGCCTTCTTAAACGGCTTTTTGGAGGAAGAGTTGTACATGGTACAACCCGAAGGTTTCATCGATCCAGAACATCCTAAGAAAGTGTGCAAGCTTAAGCGTTCCATTTATGGACTTAAGCAAGCATCAAGGAGTTGGAATCATCGCTTCGACCAAGTGATAAAAGAAAATGGATTTACTCGATCGGTCGAGGAACCATGTTTATATATCAAGTCGAGTGGGAGCAAGATTGTCTTCCTAATATTGTATGTTGACGACATACTCGTGATTGGGAATGACATACCTCTCTTAACTCCGGTGAAAGTATGGTTGAAAAACCATTTCCGGATGAAAGATGGGGGAGAGGCACAGAGAATTCTAGGCATCCGTATCTATCGAGATAGATCACGACGGATGTTATCTCTCGATCGGGGAGTCTTACATAGACAAAGTCCTAGAGAGATTGAGCATGACTAACTCCAAGAAGGGGTTCCTTCCTATGGCTCCAGGGGTGCATTTGAGCAAGTCTCGGGCACCGAGAGACACGGAAGAAAAAGAGCGCATGACACGGATTCCTTATGCTTCGGCTATAGGATCAATCATGTACGCCATGATATGCACACGTCCGGACGTGGCATATGCATTGAGTATGACAAGTCGATTCCAACAGCAACCAGGTGAACCACATTGGTTGGCTGTCAAGAACATTCTTAAGTACCTCCGGAGGACTAAAGATTGGGCATTGACTTATGGAGGCTCTCAAAAGCTATGCGCCACCGGTTACGCAGATGCTAGCTTCCAAACGGATCGAGATGACTCGAAATCTCAGTCTGGATTCGTTTTTACTCTTAATGGCACTGCAGTCAGCTGGAAGAGTTCGAAACAACTGTTACAAAGAGATTCTACGACGAGTCCGAGTACTATGCCGCGTGCGAAGCTACAAAGGAAGCGATATGGATGCGTCAATTCTTACATGGACTATCTGTAGTGCCTAGTTCGAATGACCCGATCACCATCTATTGTGACAATAGTGGTGCCATCTTCCAAGCTAAGGAGCCAAAGTCTAGTAACAAGTCTAGACATGTACAACGGAAAGCTCGTCTAATCCGAGATTACGTGGAGCAAAAGGAAGTAGTGATAGAAAAGATTGCTACAGATGATAACATAGCAGATCCTCTCACTAAAGCATTACGACAAGATAAGCATGAAGGGCACGTCAATTCCATGGGAATCAAACGTGTTCCTGAGTTGTAGTACTTTTTATGGATTAGATTCATTCTCTTTTGTACTCTATACGACATCATCGTTTTGATATTTTATATATATATTTTGTTTTTCATGTGGAATTGTACGACGATTTTGAACACCACAAAGTGAACTGAACAAACATCATATCTTGTTAGTCCTTAATTGCCCACATGAGCTGATAACTCTGGCAATTATTTTGTGACGTTGGTTGATGGTGGGTTCAACGAGCCATAAGTCAACCGGTTGACTGACCAATCACAGAGGCGATTTATACGGATATTTCGTAGGACACCATTGTGACATCGACGTGGAGTCCTAAATGTTTTATAACATTCGCTGCCCGGTCGTGGATAGGACTTCCATGGTGATCCTAAGAGTCGATTCTTTGACTATCGACTGTCTCTTGAGACTACGGCAGATTTTGGGTGACTTTGGTTTCTTTCTCACGGTCATCCGTAACAGGGGGCCAAGTAGATTTTTTCTGGGTCATTTCATGCTGTGCTTAGATCGGAAGGAGTCGAGTTGAAGGAAATATTCAGCCTTTATCAGGTACTCGATATTTCTCAGGGCCACTCGAGGAGTCAGAATCGAAATGCATGGCCATGCTCGGATACGGATTCGTTTTATCAGTTAAGTTACTCTCTAGTCGGGGAAACCACTCTAGATATAGATCGATTGTAAAATACGACCTTTGTGGATCCAGATCTGCAAATTGTTTTACATTGAGTGGGAGAAATTTTAAATGAATATGAGAATCGGTTATCGCACATACACTTGTTCGGACAAGTGGGAGTTTGTTGGAGCTTGTGTCCTCCAGTTAGTGCGGATAACGTCATTGCACATACACTTGTACGGACAAGTGGGAGCTTGTTGGGGTTGGTGTCCTTAACAGTTAGTGCAAGGACTTATAAACCTCTAAAAGTATCAAAGGGCATACTTTGGTATTATAATCAGTTGATCCACGTTTATCAATAACGGTTGGCTTGCTAGATAAGTTTGACGTTATTGTCATACAGATGGCGGTGATCAACTGGTCCCTAAAAGTCACACCTATAGGATACGTTCGAGAGATGTGACGGTATGAAAATACTGTCATGTAGATGCCAAAATTGACTAACCAGTTAGTCCGAGTTATTTGACTAGTAATTAGTCAAATATGTGATGTTGAGATATTATATTTAATACGGATTAAATATCATAGGCTAAAGGCGAATTAACAGATTAATTCGTAAAATTAAATATAAGCGATTTATATTTAATTAAATGTATATTGAATATAATTATACAAACTTTTGTTTTGTCGGACACGTATTAATAATTCAGCTAACCCGTATTATTAGCTGATGCCTTAATTTCCGATAACCGATAACAGTTTATAATCAGACCGCATCATATACATTTAGTCATTTGGGCACGGACTACGAGTTAAAATGAAGAGGAAATGGAAAAGCCCATTTCCTCCCCATGGACTCGGTTTGGCCGAGCCTCTCATAGACAAAAGGAGAGTTTCTCCTCTTGTCTAAAAGAACTGATGGATTTGAAACAGAACTAGGGTTTTGAAGAGCATTCTCCTCTGAAAAACCGAGATCTCTCATCTCGAAAAAACTTACATCAGTTCTCCCAATATTGCAAGGCAATCGGAGAACACCATCTAGCACGAGGGCATATCTCGGACAAGTCTTGGGTGCAACAATTAGGAGGGAATCTCGTTTGATTTCTGTTCTTTACGCCGTGCATCAAAGGACCCGAGGTTATTTCTTGTTCCTTATCGTTTCTATTGTATTTATATTTTATGACAATAACCACATGTTTAAATTTACGTTATAGTCCTGCAATTAAAGGGTAGTATACGGATATTAACCCACATATATGTCATATAGTTTGCATATTAGTGTAGAAATCATGCATTTTCATTTAGCTTGCATTGCATAATTTCCTATCGCTTTGGCCATTGAGGACAATGCCCATACTAGTGTGGGGATGGGAAATTCTAACTTAACTCTTAAAATCACAAAATGATAAAAATTGAAATTTTTTGAAAAACTCAAAAACATGTTCTTTCATTTCAGAAAAACAAAAACCATAAAAATTTGAAAAATCTAAAAATCCAAAAACATGTCCTTTCCTTTGTAGTATAGAATTGTATATTGTGTATATACTTGTGCTTGTTTGTCCTCTTATCACATTGGATCGACTACACCACATCCGAGGCATGAGGAATATGAAGACCGCATGGTATGATCTTTCTAATTTCCTTTTTCCTCTCTATGTTAATGACTATGTGGCTTTATTTTGGTTGCGGTACAAACCAATGTGATCTTAGGAGTTGCATGAAGTTTATATGGCATACTAGTTGATAGAAACATATGCATTAGGTTGTATAAATCTTAGTTGCATCATGGCATGCAGTTGCATTTTAAGAAGATTTTGTGAAAACATCTATTTAGGAAACTTGACAAGTGTATATAAGGCCCTTGTAGATACTTTTTCTTCTTTAGACTTTGCTCATTAGAATACCTCTAAAACACCCTAGGATGTGTCATGCTAGTATCCTTTGACCCATGGACTAAGGCCTAGTCAAGAGTACCTTGTGATGTGATGACTCCTTGGCTACCGTTTATTCCAAGGTGACCCTTGAAACCATGCAACCATCTTCCACTTCTATCATCAACGGATCTGACGTGGTGACTCGATCGAGTAAGACGAGGCTCGATCGAGGAACCAAGCCACTCGATCGAGTACACCTCGGGCTCGATCGAGGAACCTCCCGTGTTGATGATTTTTCGTCTGTTTCAGCTACGACATTGGATAAAAATAGGTTCCTCGATCGAGTGACTATTGGGATCGATCGAGGCACCCCTGTACCTGACGTTAATACTTCCAAACCATCTCTTAATACAAAAGAAGCCGAGCCAATCAAGATTCAACTACCTTTTCCCCAAAGATTGCAGAAATCCAAACTTGAACAACAATTTGGGAGGTTCATGGAGGTAGTGAAGAAGCTTCAAGTGACAGTATCATTTATTGAATTGGTAACTCAAGTGCCGGCGTATGCCATGTTTTTAAGAGAAATCTTATCAAAGAAGCGGTCTTTTGATAAAATGGAGACAGTAGCATTTACTCAGGAGTGCGCGGCCGCATTACAAGCTAACTCACCACCAAAGCTTAAGGATCTAGGGAGTTTTTCTATTCCTTGTCATGTTGGTAGTATAGCTATTGATAGAGCCCTTTGTGATTTAGGGGCTAGTGTTAGTGTCATGCCATATTCAATATGTAAAAAGTTAAATATGGGTCAACTCCGTATCACTAATATGACCTTACAAATGGCCGACAGATCTTTAAAGAAGCCTATGGGTGTCTTAGAGGATGTGCTCGTTAGAGTAGGGAAGTATTTCATTCCAGTTGACTTTATTTTTATGGATATGGCTAAGGACTCTCAAGTACCCATCATCCTTGATAGACCATTCCTTCACACTGCAGGAGCACTCATAGATGTTAGGGATGGTAGTCTGACACTAAGAGTTGGGGATGACACTATTAGATTTGTTCTTGATAATACTTTAAAACATCCTCCTGATTTAAAAGCTTCTTGTCATATGATTAATGTTTTTGATCCCACTTATGATTGCCTTGCTTTGTGTTCTGATAGGAATCCACCTGATGCCCCTGTTGTTGCGTCTTATCCATGGAGCAAGGAAGTGGATAAGATAGATAAGCTTATTTGTGGAGATGATCCTCCTACTGAGATGATTTACAGTTGTGATGAGAACGTTGACATAGAAGCTGAATTGGATGCTTTGGAAGCTGAAATTTTGAGGGAGGAGCTAGTTAGAGTTTTTGATGAAGCTTCTATGACAGACGAAGTGCCTTTCTCCTTCCTCAAGAAGATGACCTGAAGAATGATGAAAATTACTTATATTTTATATTAGACTTTGAGTTTGATGAGCCAGGACATTTTTCATTGTTTTTATTCTTTGCTTGGACTATTTATTGGTGCTACTTATGCTTGTGTGTAGCACATGCGCTACTTTTTGATTTACTGTTACGAGCTTTAATTTGTATTGATTATGATTTGTGTGCGCATTTCTTTTGAATGCAGAATTGGTGCTCGGCAGTTGGTTCCTCGATCGAGTGTTATGGGGCTCGATCGAGTAACCACGTTTTTGGGTGTATTTCGTAGCCTGACGATGATGAGAATTGTGCGGATGATTATTTTTCCCTGTTTTGCAGCTGGTTTGGAGGAATTCTTTGCTCTTACCCGGTATTCTCTTCCCTTGTACCTTCTTTTATTGTAATATATTAAGTATTTCCCATTCCTTTTGTTAGTTGTGTCCTTTAGGTTGCTGGATTTGTTTGTGATTGCTATGTTGTAGGCGTCACAATGAGGACACTGTGACATTTAGGTTTGGGGGAGGAGTTTAATTATGTTTTGTGCTTTACTTATTGTTGTGTGCTTTTATATCAAAAATCCATAAAAATTAAAAAATTTCAAAATACAAAAACATGTTTTTCCTTTATTTTAGGTCGAGTCTGGGTGAATTAAATAGCAATGATGTTAAATTGCATTGTTTTTGCATTTGAATCCCAGTTTAGTTGTCCATGTACATTGTTTTGACCCGTTAACCATGAAAACAAAGCTCATCATTCAAGCCTTAACCGTATTGAGATGCCTTATATTGATTAGATTTGACACAATTATGTTGGTAAACTACTTAAATTCTGCGGTTTATAGAGCTTCCTAGGCCAGGAACATCAATAAACTGGTCTCATTGTCAATTAGGCTTGAGTGTGGTTTCTCCTTGTGGAATATGTAATATCAAACTGCATAAGTGTGACATTGATTTCTTGATACTTTTATTGCTTTCATTTGACTAAGTACATGTGGATAGGCGGTTCTTACCGTTCAAATAAGCATTACATTAACTTTTGTTTAGCCCGTTTGAACCCTTTTAGCCGTTTTATATCCTACATTTATTAGCTACAATCCAAGAATTTGCCTACCTTATCGGAACAGTCGCAGTTACTTGCTTATCATGTCTATTTTACTACTATGGTTGAGATTGGGACTATTATTGTCTATTGTGGGTGTTGGAGTCTAATGCATATTTGGAGAGTAGTTTATTAGCTCTCATGTGTTGTAAAGTTGAAATGATTTCTCTAGATGGGTTGTATTCATTTATTTATCATAGAATTGGTTTTGGTTTAGCGCTGCGACTACCGTCTTAGCTCCACATATCCATAACGTGCTTTGGCACAAACCATTTTTATACCTTTAACCCATTTGTCACCCTTATTGTCCTTGATACATGTACTTTTGTCTACATATGGTGATTACCTATTAGTTGGGGAAATCTCTATCACATTAGATTGCATGCATGTTTCATAAGTCGAGTGAGTGTTTCTACTTCTTTCTATATTCACATATAACTCACCCTTACATACTTATGAGTGCATGAGTGAATCCGTGAGAATCCGACTAATTTGTCTTGGAAGATCGAAAGGTATTTGGCATTTGTCTATAGTATGGTGACTTGAGACTTGAGTTGCGTTTTCTATTTCCCGTACCTTTGAATTTGTTTTATTGGTACACTTTGGTCATTACTTTGTTACAGATATGGATAGCTTGGGATTTGTATGTGCATCAACATTAGCTCTGAGTTGTTTGTTTGCCATTTGTATGTTTGTCTTTTGTAATTGTGTGATGCTTTGCTTGAGGACAAGCAAAGAGATGGTTTGGGGGAGTTTGATGAGTCATAACTATATACATATTTATGCCTCCCCTTAATTGCTTTTGATACAGTTTTCGTGCTAGTTTATATCATTTACATGCCTTTTATGTTAGAATGTTGATACTTCCTCTTTTTTATGTTTAATGCAGGAATGATGCATTTGAGGAGCAAAAGAATGAAATGGGCATCGCGGAGTAGGCATGAAGGGATACACGAAGCATGGCACGAGAATCCATAAGAATGAGGGAAGAGAAGTTAAGAAGAAAACACGAAGAAAAGAACTTCTTATTACAAGTGCCTATTTTGAAAAGCCATATATCGAGTTCTACAACTGATATCGAAGTGATTCCAACTGGAGGTAAAAGTTTATCTTCTTAGATTTTCAACGCCGCAAAAATATCTTATTTTCGACAAGTAACAAAGAAATGGCGGCCGTTTGAAGTTCAGTGCGCGAAGCAGGAACTTGGTTCCTCGATCAACTGCAGCAAGGCTCGATCGAGGAACCAACCTAATCAATTAAAATATGCAATGTCTAGATTTAGGGTTCCTGAACTTTGGTGCCTCGATCGACTAGAGCTGGGATCGATCGAGGAACTTGGTGACTCGATCGAGTACATTGGGGCTCGATCGAGGAACCACTTGGTTCTAGAATATTCCGCAATTTTCCTTAAGTCGGTTATGTTTTGCTATAAATACCAAAACCGTACCCTAGTTTATTTATGCATTTATTTATGTAGGTTTAGTATAGCTACTCTAAAACTCTCTCAAATACATTTAGTTTAGTTTATTTTAATTATTATTGTTCGAATCTAAGCTTGTTCTTCATTACTACGGTATTACTATTAATCTTTACTCAATTATTGTCTAATTCGTTCTCCATCTTTATTATTGTTCATCATGTTTTTAATTATACTTTCTTATATCGTTATTGTTGTTATTTCCTTTAATATGAGTAGCTAAATTCTTAATCTAGTGTGAAAGGGGATCTAGGTTGTTAGAAAAGGGGTTATTATGAATTGATTGTTAAATTGCTTTCTATTGTTGTTCAATTATTGTTCTATTTCTAATTAGTTGATTACTGATCAGAATTGATTAATTAGTATCGCATAAACTAGGATTATCACCGACAGGGTTAAGACTAGTATAGGCCACGATAATTGAATAGAGATAATTTAATGATAGCGATAACATGTTAGATTAGATCTAAAAGAAATATTGAATCAACTGATCATATGACTTTCAACAATATAAATTGCTCAATCAATGAATTAAATCTTACCCTTATATGACGACCTAGTGAACCCGATCCCAAGACTCTTTAATATTATTGTTATTCATCTTTATTTACTTGTAATTAGTTTGTTAGAAATCAAATCAAACAAACCCCACAATTGGTTACCTTAAGACACTTTAAACATCAACAAACTAGATAATCACCGCCTCCTGTGGATTCGACACGACTTACCGCTAGCTATATTTTGTTAGTAGTAGTTTAGGTTTACTTTGATATAGGTGATACGACTTTAGCCTTATCATTGTGCATCGACTACAGAGAGCTGAACAGGGTTACAGTGAAGAATAAGTATCCTTTGCCAAGGATAGATGATTTGTTTGACCAGTTGAATGGGGCACTAGTCTTTTCTAAGATTGATTTGAGGTCAGGTTACCATCAGGTGAATATTCAGGATGATTGTAATACTACGGTTTTCTATGTCTTTGGGTACTCTATCGAGTGGGACTTACTCTGTCGAGTAAGTAGTTTTTAATAAAACAGTGAGTTCTGCTTTTTTGTAGGGCACTCGATCGAGTAAGTTTGGTACTCGATCGAGTAGGGGGCACTTGATCGAGTAAGTGCCTTACTCGATCGAGTAAGTGAGTTTACGGGCTGAGTTTTGACGGGTTTTGTTAATGATGCGATATTGGTATATAAAGACTAATTTGTCACTTTTCTTAAATCTTTTTATCATTATAAAAACCTAAATTGAGAGAAGGAAGTTACGTAAGTTGATTCATCTCATCATTAGCAAATTCCCAAGGCTTGGAGAGTCGGACCATCGTGTTCTTTACGCCGTTGTGATCCTTGTGTCGAGGGTAAGTTCCTTATACCTTTTATGTTGGGATTCGTTGGGTTCCTTTAAAACCCTAATTGGGTAATTTGGGGGTTTTGGTGGTTTATGTGATTATGATAGTAATTGTATGCATGTATGTTATAGGAGGAGGTTTCGTTGAGGAAAGATTCTGATTAGCTGCTAAGACCGTCTATGGTGTTTGCTTTCCAGGTAGGGTTTCCCTACTCAGTATTAGTTACATAATGTGTGGTGATGGTTGTTGTGATTAAAGATTGATTGTATTGTTCAGTTGTTAGACGGTTGTTGTTTTCATACTGTTGATTGGTTTGTATCTGTCTGTGATCTTCGGGGTGCGTCCTTGGCTGAGTGGAGTCACTTACGGGAGTGGCTTCACGCCCTTGGTTCGCCCTCTGTGGAACCCGCCACAGGAGGGGATTTGCATTAAGGAAACTTGGGTTTATCGCTCGATGGAGATGAGCGGGGATTTGGTGGGTACGGCTGCGGTCCCCCACTGGCGGCGTGGAGTACTTGTTGCGATAGGTACTCTGGCAGGGCTACACACTTTAGTGTGTAGTCAGTTGTGTGGAGATTTGAGATGGAGACTTGGGTTTGTTGAGCTGTTTGTGATATTGTTCCTTTATGGTATTTGTTTTATGTAATTAATACTGGCCCCGTTTAAATGTTTTAAAAACTGTGGTGATCCATTCGGGGGTGGTGAGCAGTTATTGAGCAGGTATGAGACGATCCACATAGGATAGCTGGGATGAGTCATCACGTAGCAGTTTTAGAAGTCTTCCGCTGTGTCGAACTTTTTGTAGTTGTTTAGTAGTTGACAGTTTTGAGAACCTTGTATTTTTTCCCTTTAACAGTTTTGGAGTTTGGCTTGTATCACTTAAACTTTATTATCATTTAAATACATTTCGTTATTGTCTATTTGAGGATCATTACCTCGGGTAACCGAGATGGTGACGTTCTCATATCTTAAGTGATCCTGGTAAGGCACTTGGAGTATAGGGGTGTCACAAAGTGGTATTAGAGCGACGATCCTGAAACCAGTAACCAATGAACCTAATGAACATAGGGAGTCAAACTAAAATGAACCCGGGTAGGAGTTGTAGGAGCTAATGCAAAGAATTGGGAGACGTCCTAAAGTCGCGAACTCGCCCTACAACTTTAAAACGGTCACTATGGGGTGTCATGGGATCGCTATGTGTTTACTAATGTTCTATTGCGAATGTTGGATGATGTGTGGTATGAATTGTTGGGAAATGTGTCCTCAACAATAGTGCGATCACATGATTTAAATATCATTATTAAATCTCATTTCAAGAATACGGAAGGGATGATACATTACATATATAGTCAACTAGTCCACACATATCGGTAATGATTGGCTGGCTAGAGTTTGACATTACTGTCGTGCGACGGTGGTGATCAGTTGATCCCTTGAGGTCACACCTAAAGGACGATTCCCTTAATTGAAAAGGTTAATTAGTTGTATCCGCGTCTGATTAATTAATTCCTTAAAATTGAACAATTCGATTTGTGAGAAAGAGAATATTGATATCTTATTGTAATGGGATTAAATAAGATTTATTTTAGTAATAAAATGCTTTGTTGCTAAAATTATTTATTGTTTGAGAAACAATAAAGATAAGAATGAATGGTTAATTATAATTACAAGAAGTTGTGAATTATAACTATATGACCCATTTTATTTATGTGATCAAGTATCACTAGTAAATTTGTTGTATATAATTTAATTAATTTATAAAATGATATTTATGTGATAAATATGCATTTAATTAATTAGTAACATGTATCATACTACATGTGACATTTTGTGTGACAATTGACAAATTGACAAAATAAAATGGTAGTCCATTTTAAGACATGGACCGAAATGAAGGATGTCATGGTGGTGTATAGTTGATTATTTTATGAGATAATGCAAGTGTAATCATTCCTACACACACTAGCCTTACATACCAACAATATTGATAAGACAAAAAGAAAAAGCAAGATGCTCTCCCTTGGCCTCTCATGGGCCGGCTCTACTACTCCTATTAGAGGAGTTTTAGTTCTTTTTCTTATCATTCTTACACAACCATTCAATCTACATGCAATTGTTCATGTATTTTTTCTCTTCTCTCTCTTTTATCTTCATCAAAAAGATGAGTATTTGATTCAAATTGTTCATATGAATTACTAAGATTACTAGAAGTAGTATATGAGTATTAGTAATAGATTTTAAGGTAAACTACATTACAAATATCTAGTACATGTTTATTTGTGGGTTTAAGGGATTGTCTTGGGTGCAACTAATTGGAGGTCTTCTAATTTGAAGTCAAGAATGTTCATCCATTAATGGAAAGCTCAAGAACTAACAAGAAGGAGATCTTGTTAGTGCCCAATATGACCGAAATTATTATGGTGAGAAAATGTTTTCTTATCTTCTTTTATTAAAGTTTGCATGCATAAAATCCGTATTTAATTTTATGACAAATTAATTTCGACATATATGAGTATGTTAGTATGTATAAAGATCTACATTTCCTTCAATCGGTATCATGAGCCACGGTTGTTTGCATGCAAATTGGTTAAAAGTTTTTCCGAGTTATAAGAATAACAAATAAAACTTGTAAAATTTGTGTTATTATGATATATCACGAAATTAATCCATGCATGTTAATATTTCTGGTCCTAAAATGTTTTAGGATGTTTTGGTTAATTTTACGGATTTTTATTGTTCATAATTTACTATAATGGCATTTAGATGTGATTTTATGAGTAAAAATGTCATTTTTGGTCTAAAATTAGCTATACTTCGAATTTTCCATTGAGTTTTGGATATGTTGTCATATATATTATTTTGAGATAACCTGTAAATTTTCATAATTTTTGGACTTGTTATGCTCGAAAAATGGATTTTTCATTATTAAATTCGGATTTAGGTGAAAAATAGGTTAATATGAGTTAAATTTCGAATCTGGTCATAGAAAATTAATATGTTGTCACATGAAATTTTACAAGATGTGTGTAAAATAATTGGCTATAAAGAAGTCTTTTTGCATGATTTATGGATTTTTGAAGAAAAATAGCATAAATAGTGACATTATTAGTGAGAAATTAATAAATCATAATCTATGACTTAGGAAAAACGTCTAATGTTGCATTTTATTATATTTTTCAGATCTAAAATTGAAAAGTTAATGAATATAATTTATCCCATGTTTTTATGAATATTTTTGTTAAAACCGATAAACCGCAACATTGTTTTTCCGGAAAATTTTCGAAATTTTTAACCTAAGATTTTGAACATTATGAGTGTCATGGTATTTTTCCAGAATGTTCATAAGTTTGAATTTCAAATTTTGAATTTATTTGAAATTTTGTGATTTATTTGAAGTTTATAGCTTATTTTTGTAATTTTTGGTCCATTTATGAACAATTTTATAAAATATGGGTTAATTATGGTCAAATTATTAGTGAAGACTAAATTTTGAGTCCTAAGAGGTTAGGGTAATTAACTTATGCATAAATATGAGTTTATGTATTTTTGTGATTATAAAAATGTTGAAATCACGCAAATCCGTAAAAAATGAGTAATATACGATATTGGCTAATTAAAGGCGATTTAGCATAAAATTGAGCATGTTCATACATATTATAATGCTGCATTTTTCTTTATGATTGTCATAATTTTAATTTATGTAATTTTGAATTATGTAATTTTACTTAGTATGGCCTTAGATTTTAATTGGTATTTTCCGAAATGTATGGGAATATCGATTCGGTTGTAATTTTTATTGTGATCTCGTATCACCGTTTTGTAATTTAATAGATTTATTTTATTTTAGTTACAAATGTATAATAGGAAATTATATAATTTATTATGTAATTTTATACATTCCGGAGTTCCCAAAGACGGATTTCTTCAAGAATGGCGATACATAAAGACGGTGTTACCTTGAGATGCGTGCCACAACCGAAGTTCAAGGGACCAATGGAGTTGGTTTCCGAATTTGTAATAGTTAAATAGTTTTTCTATTCTAGGAAAAGCCATACTAGGATTTGTTTATTTATTTTTATGCTTGCATTTTATTTTATGTCGCATGCATCGCTAAATCGCCATAACTAAAACATGCATCATCTTTTTATCGAGTTTATCGACCGTGTCAATTAGAATTATCGTAGTTCACCGCTTTAGTTCACTTAAAACGTGATAGATAATAAATTGACATGACCTCTCGCTAAAACAAAACAATTGAGACATAGCCTTACCAAATAGTAGAAACCATGAAAACCTATTTCGCGAGGGAGTGCACTCGGCCCTACCGGGGTACAAACCTTGTTACGTAGGGGAAGTGGGTGATGAGTGTTAATCCACCGAGTTCATGTTAATGAGGGTTTCATCGGCCATACCGTGCCCAAGTTGATGTGGATTTGGATCATGGACACACTTATTCGAAATTTGGATTGAGCTCAACGGAAGTATTCGCGACCGTAGTTGCATGTGTTCCGGGCTATAGATAAATATTAGAGTAATTTTATCGACCAAGAGTTCTAAAAGTAGAATCGATTAAAGCGTTAATCCACCGAGTTATATTGATAAGGGTTTCATCGGCCATACCGTGCCCAAGTTAATATGAATTTGGGTCTTGGAATCATTTATCATAGTTGGGTAGAGGTCACTATGTAAATGCTTTACTTGTTATTTACAAGTATTAATAAAACGATAAATGTCAAAGTTTTCCATTATTCCGTTATCATATTGTTCTATTTCTTTACCACAATTCATATTCAATATCATTTCGATTCAAAACTCCATTAAAACATCGTATCTAAAGACAAATTTTGAATTTTTTCTTCTAAAGACCTCGAATAAACCATTGCTAAGGATCTCTTGTAAAGAGTATAGATTAAAGTTATTCATTATCAAACAGGTTTTTGATTCTTGACTAACACTTCTACTTACAATGGATTATGTTTCATATACTTAAATGAATTAAGTACCTTGAAGCGATAAATTGTTTTGGTAATTAGTTTTGTCAGAATTCGTAATTGACCAAAATAGCGCAACCACTTCAATGAAAGTTTTAAGACTAAAACGAACAAATGAAGAGAAATCTTCATGAATTCAATTTTGCTTCTCAAAGCAAAGACACATTGAAATAAGTGGGAGCATTCTCTTAAACCGTTAAGATGAGGACGAGGTTCAAGAAGTAAAGATTATAAAGGACTTGATACAAGGTAATGTTAAAGGTAAAGTTGTTGAGAATGACGATACTAAACCTATCAATCCCGACCGATAAAGTTTCCATCGTCTTAAATGTTGGACACGAGAAAGGAAACTACCCCAAATTATTGAAGAATCAACAAGTTAGTTGTGGGACATCTAATGGGACCTTCTTCGTTAAATGTTTATTTGATTAAACACAAATTTTGCTAGTATTACTTCGTCAATATTAGAAACCGGTGGTGGTTTTCATCATTATATTTGATACATAGGATAATTAGAATATGACGACTAGCAACAATGAAGTCAAGAGATAGAGTCATTGTGTACTAAATCTAGTTTTCGGGTTTGGAGTTGTACTTAATTGTGACTATTAAGTACATAAACTCTAAATAAGAATACAATTTGTTATAGATACAAAAGAGGTTTCACTTTTGTGACCCTATACACCATGATTTGATGTATGGCTAGCCCATCATCAAGGTGATTATATTCTAAACCAAACTAGAATAATATATCATGAAGATGATGCAAGACTCAAATTGGTAACCCAAGATTAAACCTTAAAATTTTGGAATAATGAACGCAAAGAGTTAAAGAGTACTCTTGAAACCATTAGATTGTTAATGGTATATGCGTATCTTGTATTCAAAGCAAGATGTCTCGTGCCTTTTGGTTGAAAAGGAGATCGAGGTTATAAATCATTGATCCATAATAGGTTGATCATTCTCTTTTACCAACGATTTAAGTTGACGCTAGTGTGTTCACTTAATAAGGTAAATAGAGAAATCTTTGAAGAAGTTCAAGAGTTCAAGGAATCACGATTTAGTCGTGATGGGATTATCAAAGTGAAGACTTTGATATGAGCCAAAGGAAATGTGATATAGTATCACAAGTTAATCTCTCTTAGCACGCATTATGAAATAATGTGTGGATGGATAAGAAATCAAACGCTATTTGATATGGTTTGGACTTCAATCAAGTTACTTTGAGTTACTTGATCCTTTTGGGGATTTTATCATTTTTGTCTAAATTATTTTTCCACTAAATCGAATCATATGAGATATGAAATGGTAAGGGTACCATGGTTGTAAGTTTTTCACAAGAAACAAATGCTCATTTTTCCTTTTCAATTATCACGAGTACGACAGGTTTGCGGCTCATGAAGTTGTCTTTCTAAAATACAAGTTTATTTCTAGAAGACAGAGTGGGAGAAAATTATTCAAGAGCCACAAAGAATGTTATGTCGCAAGAAACTGGTCTTTCTTGGCTACATGAGACATTTTGTGTAAGACATTGTTTCTTTAAAACCTAGGAGGTTAAATTCGTCACTTGTTAAAAATGATGAATTCATGCTACTTTTAAGAAAGTAAAGAGCTTATAACTTACAAAAGAGATTGTTTGATTTAAGTTGATTACTTCTAGAAAGTAATGAACATATGACTTACATAAGAGTGTTTAAAGTCACAACTCAATACAAGGCTTAGAGCCATGAAAATCCGAAACGAAAAGGCTTGATTAGTGACAAAGGGTTTTGCACTAATAAAGAGATATTTCAAAGCAAGATTGGTTGCAAAGGGTTTTGCACTAATTGAAATGCTTAAGTCTATTTGGATCTTCTTAAGGATTGTGTTTCATTATGAGGTTATGAAATACGTAGCAAATGAATCTAAAACCCGCTTCTTCAAAAGAAGGAATGTATTCAATACATGTCATGAGTTTTGTAGATTCTTGCAATCCTAAGATAATGTGAAACTTAAAGAGAGGGTCTTAAGTAGGACATCAATGAGTTGGAATCAACATTTTGATCATGCGATAAAACATTTCTCGATAAGTCGAGAAGTTATGTTTATACATGGAGTTTAGTGGGAGTTACGGAATTTTTAATTAGTCCGATATGTGGATGACATATTGATCATTGAGAATGATTTAAGACTTTTGGAGTATTATAATACATCTTGAATATCCGGATTTATGAAGATAAATCCACATGATATTAGCGTCAGTAAGAAGTCTTATGTTGATAAGATTCATGACTAGTTCAATTAAATTGAACATATTTGATTGATTTCATTTGCTTCCGCTGCCGAATCGATTAAAAAGAAATGATGTATAACACTTCATATGCTTTGAGTATGATGAACTGTTTTCAAAATCGAATTTAAGTAATCTTTACCAAGTAAGCTATAAAGATTACCCTTAAGTGCTTGCAGAAGCATTAAGGCTATGATGCAAAGTGTTTATGATGCAATTTTGTGTAAGGGTGTTACACAAGTGACAATTGACAATTGAGATTGCACATGGTTTCCGACAAAACCATAATCAAAACACATTAGGATGGTCAAGATACCATTGTGGCAATGTTAATTAAGAAGTAGATTTTCTAGAATCGTTCTAGGCAATAAAGAACAATGAGAGATATTTATAACGGAAATTGAGTACACTTGCAATCATGGGATGTGCAAGAAGGAAGAGTCCTTTAATCAAAAAAACAGTGGGAGCTATTCTAAGGATAGAAGGCCTATGTCTTGATTGGATCTCGACACGTACTTAGAAAGTTTTGTGATGCAAATGTATACATTACAAAGGAAAATGAGTATGTAGTGAGGTTGAGTAAGGTACAAGAAATTGATAAAACCTACTAACCAAAGCCTTCTCAAAGGCTAAACATGATGAGTCATGTCATTTCAATTTAATTGAAATGAACAACTACGTACAAGATCAAATTAGATTATAGAACATGAAATAGTAATCAAGCATTGACCATTCATATGTGATAATCGCATTTGTCGTTCGAGTTTTACTTTAAAACTCTTTCATTATACTTTGTTACATCCAAACGGGTTGTAGAGACAATTGAACCCCGTTAAAGTGAACACGGATTAGCATTGTATTCGCCCATAGTCACTTATATGAGGTGACGTCTCGAAGTGACTAGAGTGTGATGCGATTGATGGCAAGTTCAAGTGCCATACAGTCATGTGAGATGACTAGTCGATCACATAAAGCGGTATTAGGAACACTTTGTCGGGAAGTGACCGCTTATAGAGTTCTGGCAAATTTATAAAGCCTGGTCGTGGCGAGAGCTACTATAGTATTCTAATGAGTCGATTCTTTGACTAAAGACTATTCGCCTAAGATGGCACAGTTTCAGATTAACTTTGATTTGTGTTACTACGACCTTCGTAAATGGGGTCAAATGGGCATATTTTGGGTTATGATGCCTGTGGCTAGTCGAAGGGAATAAGTGCGATAGGAATTGTCCACCCCCTTGTAAGGGTTAAAACAATATCTCAGGGCCACTTGAGGAGTAATTAACTGGAAATGCGTGGCCACGCTCGGAAGGTATCCATGGTGGATAAATTCCGGTCAATCAGTTATTCTCCAGATCGAGGAAACCACTCTCGATATGATCACTTGCAAGTACGACCCGAAAGACACCTTGCATTGAGTGGGAGATAGTAATAGGACAAGATAATTGGTGACGCACACTTGTCGAGGACAAGTGGGAGATTGTTGGGAAATGTGTCCTCAACAATAGTGCGATCACATGATTTAAATATCATTATTAAATCTCATTTCAAGAATACGGAAGGGATGATACATTACATATATAGTCAACTGGTCCACACATATCGGTAATGATTGGTTGACTAGAGTTTGACATTTCTGTCGTGCGACGGTGGTGATCAGTTGATCCCTTGAGGTCACACCTAAAGGACGATTCCCTTAATTGAAAAGGTTAATTAGTTGTATACCGATACAGATTAATTAATTCCTTAAAATTGAACAATTCGATTTGTGAGAAAGAGAATATTGATATCTTATTGTAATGGGATTAAATAAGATTTATTTTAGTAATAAAATGCTTTGTTGCTAAAATTATTTATTGTTTGAGAAACAATAAAGATAAGAATGAATGGTTAATTATAATTACAAGAAGTTGTGAATTATAACTATATGACCCATTTTATTTATGTGATCAAGTATCACTAGTAAATTTGTTGTATATAATTTAATTAATTTATAAAATGATATTTATGTGATAAATATGCATTTAATTAATTAGTAACATGTATCATACTACATGTGACATTTTGTGTGACAATTGACAAATTGACAAAATAAAATGGTAGTCCATTTTAAGACATGGACCGAAATGAAGGATGTCATGGTGGTGTATAGTTGATTATTTTATGAGATAATGCAAGTGTAATCATTCCTACACACACTAGCCTTACATACCTACAATATTGATAAGACAAAAAGAAAAAGCAAGATTCTCTTCCTTGGCTTCTCATGGGCTGGCTCTACTACTCCTATTAGAGGAGTTTTAGTTCTTTTTCTTATCATTCTTACACAACCATTCAATCTACATGCAATTGTTCATGTATTTTTTCTCTTCTCTCTCTTTTATCTTCATCAAAAAGATGAGTATTTGATTCAAATTGTTCATATGAATTACTAAGATTACTAGAAGTAGTATATGAGTATTAGTAATAGATTTTAAGGTAAACTACATTACAAACATCTAGTACATGTTTATTTGTGGGTTTAAGGGATTGTCTTGGGTGCAACTAATTGGAGGGCTTCTAATTTGAAGTCAAGAATGTTCATCCATTAATGCAAAGCTCAAGAACTAACAAGAAGGAGATCTTGTTAGTGCCCAATATGACCGAAATTATTATGGTGAGAAAATGTTTTCTTATCTTCTTTTATTAAAGTTTGCATGCATAAAATCCATATTTAATTTTATGACAAATTAATTTCGACATATATGAGTATGTTAGTATGTATAAAGATCTACATTTCCTTCATGAATATGTTGGATGGATGTGTGTTATGTGGTTGAATGGAGGTGTGATGGAAAAGATGAGGGTAATTGTTCATGACAACATGAATTATGGTGTGGATCGCTCCTAGTTACTATTGTTTATATGCATATGATTGGATGAATAAATTGTATGAATACGGGTATGAATGCGATCTCGGAATTGGTTTGAAAAGACGAAGTAAGGAATTGCATGAGAATATGAAATTCATGTGGAGAACATGTTTATGTGATGGAAGTGATTTTTCTACTTTTACTATGTTAGTAACATGTGAATAGGGGATTTTATGTCATATATTATGTTATTGTTGTACGTAAAGTTATATAATGAAAGCATGTGGATAATTCATGATTGACAAGTTAAATAATATATATGCATGATGGATGTTATTGCTTGGCTTTTGAAGATAGTAACATGTGATTAGGAATACTGGTTTTATGAGTATTGAGTTGTTTTTGTCTACTTTGTTGTTGTTTAAGTTGTTTGGAAGTAAAAATCAAATAGTTAGGTTGTCTATTTACAGCGAAGTTGTCTTTAAACTGTTATAACTTGAGATGCATAAATTATTTTAATGTGATTCCAATTGGAGGTGATAGCTTGTTCTTTTACGATTCTAACGATAGGTCACACGCCCAAAATGACCAAGGAACGAGTGAGATATGCCCGTTTTACAAAATTTGGACAGTGCTGAGAAATGCGTAGGGTACTCCATCGAGTGGCCCCTACTCGATCGAGTGCACCTCTTGTTACTCGATCGAGTAACCCTTACTCGATCGAGTAGCCCTGGTAATTTTTTTACGTGTCTCTGACCTTCACCTACTCGATCGAGTAAGTCACTCACTCGATCGAGTGACCTGTACTCGATCTAGTGACCCCTGTTTTGGGTCATATGCTTATCTTTTGACTTCGTTGCCTATTATGTTTAATTCAAAGGTGTTCTTTTGCTTCTTTATGCATTGTTTTATGTATGTGTTGGTCCTGATGCGTAAGTTACCCAATCTTATGATGTAAGGTGTGGCACCTGTGGTGAGTATGAGTTTGGTGGGTGTTTTGGTAAAAATTTACCGGTTACTAATTAATTATGTGAGTGATAGTGATTAATCTAATGCCAATTGCGATTTGGATGCGATAATGACAATGAACAAAATAAAGACGAATGAAAGAATGATACGGAGGATTTTTGGTGACGCGGAAAACCCAGTGTTGGAACAACCGCGGGGGGAGTCGGAATCCCACCAACTTTTTACTATAATCGAGGATAAATGCACAAGTAAGGAAATATAAGATTATTTTTGTAGCAAAATATGTTGGGAAATGTGTCCTCAACAATAGTGCGATCATATGATTTAAATATCATTATTAAATCTCATTTCAAGAATACGGAAGGGATGATACTTTACATATATATATAGTCAATTTGGTCCACACATATCGGTAATGATTGGTGGCTAGAGTTTGACATTCGTCGTGCTTGACGGTGGTGATCGATTGATCCCTTAAGGTCACACCTAAAGGACGATTCCCTTAATTGAAAAAGATTAATTAATTGTATGACGATACGAGTTAATTAATTCCTTAAAATTGACTAAAGTTAGTCGAACAAATTACTTGGAGAGATTTCGAGTTTTGAACTCGAGGCACGGAAATTATTATTTAATTATGTGATAATTAATTATTTGAGACGGGAATTAATAATTAACGGTTAATTATTAAAATTTGTACTAATTAACTAATGTGATTAGTATTGGCACGTAAAATATATGTGCAGTTGTATACGTATATTTCTGAGTGTTGTTGATCAAATTAATCGGAAATTATTTGAACATAAGACGATGTTTAAAATAAAATTACACGTGTTTGTGCGACAAATATAAGAACCAAAATGGACCCGTAAATGGGTCATTTGTACCGTGTAAAACATGCCTTGTTTTGTGTGCACTAGACACAAAAGAGACAAGTTTAAAGCATGCCTTGATTTCTATTGGTTACTCTAACCAAGGCATTTTTTGTCTAACCCATGCACAAAAGCTATTGGGCATAAAAAAAAAAGACAAAAACAACACTCCCTATACCCACTAAAATTTTCGGCCACTTCCCCATACAATGAATTATTATTGTTGTTGTTCATCTTATGAGATGACAAGAAAAAGGGTGAGAAAAATCAAGATTCTCTCTAAAATTACACATGAAGTTTTGTGTTCTTTTGTTCATAAAAATTCTAATAAACTCCATATTATACTAGTGTAGTATTTATACACTTATTAGATTTATTTTAAGGTTACTTACATCAAGATCTAGTTAATCTTTATGTGGGTATTTTGGGTTAGTCTTGGGTGCAATCAAGAGGAGGTTTTCTACTTTGAAAACTTGGGTTATGGAGGATCATCCCAAAGTATTTGAGCTCAAGAACTAACAAGAAGGAGATCTTGTTGGTGCCCAATATGACCGAATTTTATATGGTAAGAATATGATTTCTTCTCTTATCTTATTGTTTGCATGCATAAGATCCGTAATTAATTTTATGACAAATTTTTAGACATATATGAGTATGTTAATATGTATATGAATCTACATTTCCTTCAATCGGTATCATGAGCCACGGTTGTTTGCATGCAAATTGGTTAAAAGTTTTTCCGAGTTATATGAATAACAAATAAAACTTGTAAAATTTGTGTTATTATGATATATCACGAAATTATTACATGCATGTTAATATTTCTGGTCCTAAAGTGTTTTAGGATATTTTTGTTAATTTTTCGGATTTTTATTGTTCATAATTTACAATAATGGCATTTAAAATGTGATTTTATGAGTAAAAATGTCATTTTTGGTCTAAAAATAGCTATACTTCGAATTTTCACTTGGTTTTTGGATATGTTGTTACATATATTATTTTGACATAACCTGCAAATTTTCATAATTTTTGGACTTGTTATGCTCGAAAAATGAATTTTTCATTATTAAATTCGGATTTAAGAGAAAAATAGGTTAATATGAGTTAAATTTCGAATCTGGTCATAGAAAATTAATATGTTGTCACATGCAATTTTACAAGATGTGTGTAAAATAATTGGCTATAAAAAAGTCTTTTAGCATGATTTATGAATTTTTGAAGAAAAATTAGCATAAATAGTGACATTATTAGTGAAAATTAATAAAACATAATCTATGACTTAGGAAAAACGTCTAATGTTGCATTTTATTATATTTTTCAGATCTAAAATTGAAAAGTTAATGAAAATAATTTTTCCATGTTTTTATGATTATTTTATTAAATATCGATAAACCGCAACATTGTTTTTTAGGAAAATTTTCAAATTTTTAACCTAAGATTTTGAACATTATGAGTGTCATGGAATTTTTCCAGAATGTTCATGAATTTAAATTTCAAATTTTGAATTTATTTGAAATTTTGTGATTTATTTGAAGTTTAATAGCTTATTTTTGTATTTTTGGTCCATTTATGAACAATTTTGTAAATAAAAGTTAATTATGGTCAAATTATTAGTGAAGACTATATTTTGAGTCCTAAGAGGTTAGGGTAATTAACTTATGCATAAATATGAGTTTATGTATTTTTGTGATTATAAAATGTTGAAATCACGCAAACGTAAAAAAACCGAGTAATATACGATATTGGCTAATTAAAGGCGATTTAGCATAAAATTGAGCATGTTCATACATATTATAATGCTGCATTTTATTTATGATTGTCATAATTTTAATTTATGTAATTTTGAATTATGTAATTTTACTTAGTATGGCCTTAGGTTTTTAATTGGTATTTCCCGAAATGTATGGGAATATCGATTCGGTTGTAATTTTTATTGTGATCTCGTATCACCGTTTTGTAATTTAATAGATTTATTTTATTTTAATTACAAATGTATAATAGGAATTATGTAATTTGTTATGTAATTTTATTCATTAGGAGTTCTAAAGACGGATTTCTTCAAGAATGGCGATACATAAAAACGGTGTTACCTCGAGATGCGTGCCATAACCGAAGTTCAAGGGACCAATGGAGTTGGTTTCGAATATGTAATAGTTTAAGAGTTTTTCTATTTTAGGAAAGGCCATACTAGGATTTATTTATCTTTTTGCTTGCATTTTATTTTATGTCACATGCATCGCTAAATCGCCACAACTAAAACATGCATTGTCTTTTTAATCGAGTTTATCGACCGTGTCAATTACAATTATCGTAGTTCACCGCTTTAGTTCACTTAAAACGTGATAGATAATAAATTGACATGACCTCTCGCTAAAAATAAACAATTGAGACTTAGCCTTACCAAAAATTAGAAACCCATGAAGTACCAGTTTCGCAAGGGAGTTGAGCCGGCTTTACCGTAAGACAAACCTTGTTACGTTGGTGAAGTGGGGTGATAAATGTCTATCCACCGAATTTATGTTAATAAAGGGTATTTCGGCACACCGTGCCCTAAGTTGATATGAGTTTGGATCATGGACACATTTATTCGAAATTTGGGTTGAACTCAACGAAAGTATTCACGACGTATTTCCGGATGTGTTTCGGGCTAAAGATAAGTATTAATGTAATTTTATCGACCAAGAGTTCTAAAAGTAGAATCGATTAAAGAGTTAATCCACCGAGTTATATTGACGAGGGGTATTTCGGCACACCGTGCCCCAAGTTAATATGAATTTGGATCTTGGAATCATTTATCATAGTTGGGTAGAGGTCACTATGTAAATGCTTTACTTGTTATTTACAAGTATTATTAAAACGATAAATGTTGAGTTTTCCACTATTCCGTTATCATATTGTTCTATTTCTTTACCACAATTCATATACGATATCATTTCGATTTTTGACTCAAATCTCCATTAATCCATCGTAACTAAAGACAAATATGAATTTGCTTCTAAAACCTCAAATAAACCATTGCTAAGGATCTCTTGTAAAGAGTATAGATTAAAGTTATTCATTATCAAACAGTTTTTGATTCTTGACTAACACATCTACTTACAATGGATTGTTATTCATATACTTAATTGAATTAAGTACCTTGAAGCGATAAATTGTTTTGGTAATTAGTTTTGTCAGAATTAGTAATTGACCAAAATAACGCAACCACTTCAATGAAAGTTTTAAGACTAAAACGATTGAATTAAAGAGTAATCTTTATAAGATTCACCTTTGCTTCTCTAAGTAAAGACTCATTGAAATGAGTGGGAGCATTCTCTTAAACCGTTAAGATGAGGACGAGGTTAAAGAAGTAAAATTAGAATGGAATTGATACAAGGTAATGTTAAAGGTAAAGTTGTTGCGAATGACGATGCTAAACCTATCAATCCCAACCGATAAAGTTTCCATTGTCTTAAATGTTGGACACGAGAAAGGAAACTACCCCAAATTATTGAAGAATTAACAAGTTAGTTGTGGGACATCTAATGGGACCTTCTTCTTTAAATATTTATCTGATTAAACATAAATTTTGCTAGTACCACTTCGTCAATATTAGAAACCAGTGGAGGTTTTCATCATTATGTTTGATACATAGGATGATTAGAATATGACGACTAGCAATAATGAAATCAAGAGATAGAGTCATTGTGTACTAAATCTAGTTTTCGGGTTTGGAGTTGTACTTAATTGTGACTATTAAGTACATAAACTCTAAATAAGAATACAATTTGTTAAAGATACAAATGAGGTGTCACTTTTGTGACCATATACACCATGATTTGATGAATGGCTAGCCCATCATCAAGGTGATTATATTCTAAACCAAACTAGAATGATAAATCATGAAGATGATGCAAGACTCAAATTGGTAACCCAAGATTAAACCTTAAATTTTGGAATGATGAACGCAAAGAGTTATCGAGTACTCTTGAAACCATTAGATTGTTAATGGTATATGCGTATCTTGTATTCAAAGCAAGATGTCTCATGCCTTTTGGTTGAAAAGGAGATCGAGGTTATAAATCATTGATCCATAATAGGTTGATCATTTTCTTTTACCAACGATTTAAGTTGACGCTAATATGTTCACTTAATAAGGTAAAAGGAGACATCTTTGAAGAACTTCAAAGAATTCAAGGAATCACGATTTAGTCGTGATGGGATTATCAAAGTGAAGACTTTGATATAATCAAAAGGAAATGTGATATAGTATCACAAGTTAATCTCTCTTAGCACGCATTATGGAATAATGTGTGATTAGATAAGAAATCAAACGCTATTCGATATGGTTTGGATTTCAATCAAGTTACTTTGAGTTACTTGATCCTTTTGGGGATTTTATCATTTTTGTCTAAATTATTTTTCCACTAAATCGAATCATATGAGATATGAAATGGTAAAAGTACCATGTTTGTAAGTTTTCACAAGAAACAAATGCTCATTTTTCCTTTTCCATAATCACGAGTACACCGGGTTTGTGGCTCGTGAATCTGTCTTTCTGAAATACAAGTTTATTTCTAGAAGACAGAGTGGGAGAAAATTATACAAGAGCCACAAAGAATGTTATGTCGCAAGAAACTGGTCTTTCTTGGCTACATGAGACGTTTTGTGTAAGACGTTGTTTCTTTAAAACCTAGGAGGTTAAATTTGTCACTTGTTAAAGATGATGAATTCATGCTACTTTTAAGAAAGTAAAGAGCTTATAACTTACAAAAGAAACTGTTTGATTCAAGTTGATTACTTCTAGAAAGTAATAAACAAGTGACTTACATAAGAGTGTTTAAGTCACAACTCAATAACAAGGCTTAGAGCCATGAGAATCCGAATAAAAGGCTTGATTAGTGACAAAGGGTTTTGCACTAATAAAGACAAATTTCAAAGCAAGATTGGTTGCAAAGGGTTTTGCACTAATTAAAATACTTAAGTCTACTTGGATCTTCTTAGTGATTGTGTTTCATTATGAAATACATAGCAAGTGAATCTAAAACCCACTTCTTCAAAAGAAGGAATGTATTCAATACATGTCATGAGTTTTGTAGATTCTTGCAATCCTAAGATAGTGTGAAACTTAAGAGAGAGTCTTAAGTAGGACATCAATGAGTTAGAATCAACATTTTGATCATGTGGTAAAACATTTCTCGATAAGTCGAGAAGTTGTGTTTACACATGGAGTTTAGTGGGAGTTACAGAAGTTTTAATTAGTCTTATATGTGGATGACATATTGATCATTGCGAATGATTTAAGACTTTTGGAGTATTATAATACATCTTTAATATACGGATTTATGAAGATAAATCCACGTGATATTAGCGTCAATAAGAAGTCTTATGTAGATAAGATTCATGACCAGTTCAATTAAATTGAACATATTTGATTGGTTTCATTTACTTCCGCTGCCGGATCAATTAAATGAGTAATGATGTATAACACTTCATATACTTTGAGTATGATGAATTGTTTTTCAAAATCGAATTTAAGTAATCTTTACCTAGTATGTAAAGATTACCCTTAAGTGCTTGCAGAAGCATTAAGGAAGTAAAGCAAAGTGTTTATGATGCAATTTTGTGTAAGGGTGTTACACAAGTGACAATTGACAATTGAGATTGCGCATGGTTTCCGACAAAACCATAATCAAAACACATTAGGATGGTTAAGATACCATTGTGGCTATGATAATTAAGAAGTAGATTTTCTAGAATCGTTCTAGGCAATAAAGAACAATGAGAGATATTTATAACGGAAATTGAGTACACTTGCAATCATGAGATGTGCAAGAGGATGAGTCTCGCACACTGTGAAAACATTGGGAGCTATTCTTAGGCTTAGAGGGCCTATGTCTTGATTGGATCTCGACACGTACTCAGAAAGTTTTGTAATGCAAATGTATACATTACAAAGGAAAACGAGTATGTAGTGAGGTTGAGTAAGGTACAAGAAGTTGATAAAACCTACTAACCAAAGCCTTCTCAAAGGCTAAACATGATGAGTCATGTCATTTCAATTGAATTGAAATGAACAACTACGTACAAGATCAAATTAGATTATAGAACATGAAATAGTAATCAGGCATTGACTATTCATGTGTGATAATCGCATTTGTCGTTCGAGTTTTATTTTAAAACTCTTTTATTATACTTTGTTACATCCAAACGGGTTGTAGAGACAACGTTGAACCCCGTTAAAGTGAACACGGATTAGCATTGTATTCGCCCATAGTCACTTGTATGAGGTGACGTCTTGAAGTGACTAGAGTGTGATGCGATTGATGGCAAGTTCAAGTGCCATACAGTCATGTGAGATGACTAGTCGATCACATAGGCAGACTGTTAGGAACATTTTGTCGGGCAGTGACCGCTTATAGAGTTCTGGCAAATTTATAAAGCCTGGTCGTGGCGAGAGCTACTATAGTATTCTAATGAGTCGATTCTTTTGACTAAAGACTATTCGCCTAAGATGGCACAGTTTCAGATTAACTTTGATTTGTGTTACTACGACCTTCGTAAATGGGGTCAAATGGGCATATTTTGGGTTATGATGGCTGTGGCTAGTCGAAGGGAATAAGTGCGATAGGAATTGTCCACCCCCTTGTCAGGGTTAAAACAATATCTCAGGGCCACTCGAGGAGTAATGAACTGGAAATGCGTGGCCACGCTCGGAAGGTATCCATGGTGGATAAATTCCGGTCAATCAGTTATTCTCCAGATCGAGGAAACCACTCTCGATGTGATCACTTGCAAGTACGACCCGAAAGACACCTTGCATTGAGTGGGAGATAGTAATAGGACAAGAGAATTGGTGACGCACACTTGTCGAGGACAAGTGGGAGATTGTTGGGAAATGTGTCCTCAACAATAGTGCGATCATATGATTTAAATATCATTATTAAATCTCATTTCAAGAATACGGAAGGGATGATACTTTACATATATATATAGTCAACTGGTCCACACATATCGGTAATGATTGGCTGGCTAGAGTTTGACATTACTGTCGTGCGACGGTGGTGATCAGTTGATCCCTTAAGGTCACACCTAAAGGACGATTCCCTTAATTGAAAAAGATTAATTAATTGTATGACGATACGAGTTAATTAATTCCTTAAAATTGACTAAAGTTAGTCGAACAAATTACTTGGAGAGATTTCGAGTTTTGAACTCGAGGCACGGAAATTATTATTTAATTATGTGATAATTAATTATTTGAGACGGGAATTAATAATTAACGGTTAATTATTAAAATTTGTACTAATTAACTAATGTGATTAGTATTGGCACGTAAAATATATGTGCAGTTGTATACGTATATTTACAGAGTGTTGTTGATCAAATTAATCGGAAATTATTTGAACATAAGACGATGTTTAAAATAAAATTACACGTGTTTGTGCGACAAATATAAGAACCAAAATGGACCCGTAAATGGGTCATTTGTACCGTGTAAAACATGCCTTGTTTTGTGTGCACTAGACACAAAAGAGACAAGTTTAAAGCATGCCTTGATTTCTATTGGTTACTCTAACCAAGGCATTTTTTGTCTAACCCATGCACAAAAGCTATTGGGCATAAAAAAAAAAAGACAAAAACAACACTCCCTATACCCACTAAAATTTTCGGCCACTTCCCCATACAATGAATTATTATTGTTGTTGTTCATCTTATGAGATGACAAGAAAAAGGGTGAGAAAAATCAAGATTCTCTCTAAAATTACACATGAAGTTTTGTGTTCTTTTGTTCATAAAAATTCTAATAAACTCCATATTATACTAGTGTAGTATTTATACACTTATTAGATTTATTTTAAGGTTACTTACATCAAGATCTAGTTAATCTTTATGTGGGTATTTTGGGTTAGTCTTGGGTGCAATCAAGAGGAGGTTTTCTACTTTGAAAACTTGGGTTATGGAGGATCATCCCAAAGTATTTGAGCTCAAGAACTAACAAGAAGGAGATCTTGTTGGTGCCCAATATGACCGAATTTTATATGGTAAGAATATGATTTCTTCTCTTATCTTATTGTTTGCATGCATAAGATCCGTAATTAATTTTATGACAAATTTTTAGACATATATGAGTATGTTAATATGTATATGAATCTACATTTCCTTCAAAATATTGCTAGGTGTAGACGGGATTTTTAGAAGTGAAGCTTTGCTTGTGATGATTTTCGAATGCCTTGAGTGTTGCTCTTCTTGTGCTTATATAGTTGCCGGAATCAGACTTAAGGTTTTTCTGCTTCTGTTCCTGAATACCAGGTCAACTCCTAAAGAATAGGGGGTTATTGGTTGACTTAGTTGTTGCTTTTCTTTTGCACGTGTGCTTTTCCCACTCTCCAAATTGTTTTTGTTACTTTTGATCCTATGGCTCTCAACACACCACGTCATCAATCCCCTCCTTCTTTCATCCTCCAACAACCGCGTGCCACGTTGCCTAGTTTCCTCGCCACTACCTCTGCCAATAATATGGCGCCACGTCACAGGTGATAAAGTACAGTTTTTATCCCTAATAATTGCCCCCAAATTTCCGTCTCAAATATTTTTAGGCGGGAATTTCTGTTTGTGATGCGGAGAACTGACGAAGTGTTTGCAGTTGCTTCAACTTTGGTAACTCCCCACTTAATACTTCCTCAACCGTCACAATTAATCCCCCACTCCCCCCATAAACTCCTTCTCTCTCCTTTATAATCTATCCCCTCGGTTTCCTAACTCCTATACTCCATTATTATTTTCATCTTCCTTACTTTCCTCTCTCAAAAATTCCTCTTGCCGGCTGCTTTCAACAGGTACCTCGCCTTTTCTTGCTTTCCTTTCTTTTTCTTTCTTTTTCCACTTTACCATGTCACATCAAACTGCCTCCTCGACCTCCGTCACGGAGATTCCGGCGCCGGCTGATCCTTTCCCATCTGGTGGCGTCCTTTCTTCGAAACATTCATGCGATTCTGACTTTACTATGGAGGATCTTGCTTACATCAAGGACACCTTCGGTTTTTCCGACCAAGTGGTGTTTCACATACCCGTTCCTGGTCAGAAAGCTGATTTTGTGCGGGAGAGGTGGATATGTTTGTATGAGTATGCATTCCGTCTAGGCACGAGGTTCCCGTTTCCTCCTCTGGTCCAGGAATTTCTGAATTTGAATAGTTTGGCTATCTGTCAAGTTGCCCCGTATACTTGGCGGACTCTGCTTGCAGTACATGATATGAATAGCCGTTTTGGCTATGATATTGGTCTTCCGGATCTTGCACATCTATTCTCGGTCAGGTCTCTTAGTCGGGGCCAGGTGACCATTCGAGTGCGAGATGGGGAGAAAAGTTGCATCATCTTTCCCGTAAAGCCTGATGATAGCAAGTGGTTTTCTCGTTTCATCTTTGTGAAAATCGATACGCTTCCTCCTCCTACTGAATATATCGTCAGCACCTGGCGGTCTACTCACGGTATTTGCATGCCCTTATCTTTTGACTTTTTATTTTGAAACTTATATTTCCTTACTTGGGTTTTTGCGTAGGTTTGCATCATCTGATTCCATCTTTCGACGAGGTTGCATCTCTGACCAAACTTTTCGGGCCTCCAGAGGAACACATGACTTTCCCTAATCTGATCCAGGATTCTGCGTCTGCCTCAAAGGTGGAAGAAGAAGAGCTCGTGGAGGAAGGAGAAGCACATGAATCAATGTCGACCGGTGTGTTGTCTTTTCCTTTTGACTATGTTCTGCTTCTGGGAACTTGATACTTTCTGGTTCTGACTTGATCATTTCTGCCTTCAGGTTCCGCAAAATTTAAAATTTCACTGGATGACGTTCTGGCTCTAAGAGGAAAGAAACGTGTCGAGGTTGCTCCTAAGCCTACTGAGAAGAGGAAATATGCTCCTGTTTCTGGTTCTGGAGCTCGTGCTAAGAGGAGATCTGCTGCTGCGGGTCAGGCTAAGGAACAGACTCCCATCGAAGCCACTTCTCTAGCCGCGTGAGGCCTCCAATTCCTGGGTATGTGCCGTCTGCTTCTGGGGATCCTCCTGTTCCTAGACCTGCCCCGGCTTCCGGCCCTGCTCCTGCTACTGAGTCTGCTTCTGCTTCGGTCCCTGCTTCTGTAGTTATTCCTGCTTTTGGGGCTATTCCTGCTTTTGGGGCTATTCCTGCTTCTGGGGCTATTCTGCTCGGGGTTATTTCGCTTCAGATTTGCTCCTACTTCCGAATCTGCTCCTGCTGCTGGAGTTGTTGCCTTTACATTTCCAGATGATTTTGGCAAGGCTAAATCCAAGCGTAATCTGGGTCTAATGAATCAGTTGTTGTTTCCTGCCCCTAGATCTGCTTTGGGGAAAAGGGCCCTATGCAATTTGGTGGACCGTGATGCTGAACACTCCTTTGAGGTGAGATACGCTGACTGCCTTGATTTTTTTTTTTGTTGACCCCTTGCTCTGGGTTGGCAGTCCTTCCAAATGGCTCTATTTCTGCGGGAGAAGGTACCTCTCCTGGAAGTAGAGAAGGCTGACCTTCTGGAGCAGACGAAAGCAGCTGAGGAGGGCAAACTCAAAATCCAAGCTGAATTAGACAAGTCCCAGAGTCTGCTGCTGGAGGAGGCTGCTCAGAAGCAGAAGTTGCAGAGTGGTCTTTCTGATGCTGAAGGGCGGATTTTAGTCTTTGAAAAAGAGCATTCTTTGGCGGGGCGAAGGAATGTCTTTGCCGAGGCCATAAAATGCTTTCCGATCTTTGAGAAACGTGCTTTCGATGCTGAGAAACGTGCTTCCGATGCTAAGAAACGTGCTTCTGATGCCGAGGCACGTGTTTCCCAGATTCTGGAAGAGAAGGTCTCTCTGGCTTCCGAGGTGCAGGAGCTGAAAGAGAAGAATGCTGAGCTCGGGGAAACTTTGGTGAATGCTCTTACCTATGCTGCTCTGGAGACGAAGATTAAGTGCATAAAAGCGTTCCAGAGTGGAGAGCATTTGACTTGGGACTTAAAAGCTGAAGAGGGGAGCCTTGCTACTGACTTTCCTGATGGTCTAAACCTGGATCTTCTAGCTGGCATGGTGGGAGCAGGCAATGCTTCTGCTGATGATCTAGGTGCTGAGGAAGAGGTGACCTCTCCTGCTCCTGACACCCATGCAGCTGCTTCTGAGGCTGTGGATCACATTGACATAGATTAGCTTTTCCTGCGTCTAAAAAACTTTAATTATGCTTAGTTAGTTTTTGGCCTGTTGGCGTAACATTTTATTTTCACTTTGAGCAGGTTTGGTGTACTTTGGTCGGTTCTGGTGCCAGACATATTTTGCTTTTGAACTTAAGTATTTCCTGCTGGGTATATCTTTATGTCGTACCGTTTCTGGTGCTTTGATTTGTGCATGCACGTCGTTTGTTTGGCCATCGTTGTCTGATTGTTGGCTAAGGGGTCTAGTATGCCCACTCATTCAGAGAAGCCAGGCTTGCGTGGGTGCTAATGCATCGCGGGAGGCTGATTGTCCCGGTTGTACGTGCTTAGCCACGGACACACGCCTTCTGTAGTGAATACAGACCCTGCTAGATTAGTTTGCATTTTTATTCATTTGGCCGTTTTTTTTCTTGAAAAGGTTTATAAAAAGGAATTTATTTATTTGAAACATTTAAAGTGGTTTCATAACTTGAGAATTTATAATCTGAATTAAAATACATGTAGAGTTATTTCAGAACCAGAAAATGTTAAAATCTAAATATGCTAGAAAAATTTCAGAACTAGGAAATGTCAAATTTGGAATGTTCAAAAAGATATTAAAATTCAGATTTGGTGCAAAGTTTTTAGAACTATAAAATGTTAAACTCAGAAATGATTTTCAGAACCAGAAAAATATTCAGAGCCAGAGAAATATTTAAAGCAATATCTAGAACCTGGCTGAGTTGTATCGGTAGTGAGTACCCGATTCTTGACCATCTTTGGTGACTTAAATGAAATACTTTTTCAAGTGAATGATATTCCAGGATCTGGGAACCATTTGCCCTTCCATAGTCATGAGTCGGTAAGCTCCATTTCCAACTGTGCTTTCTACTTGGTATGGCCCCTCCCAGTTGTAGGCGAATTTTCCTGCTTGCCGATTCTTGGTATTCTGGAAGACTTTCCTCAGGACCAGATCTCCTACTTACAGGGTTCTTACTTTCACATTTTTGTTATAGCTTCTAGCCACAGTCTGTCGGTAGGAAGCCATCCTGGTCTAGGCGCTGGTTCTGAGTTCATCTATCGTGTCCAGATTGCTTGCCATTTCCACCTGATTCCGATCTTCTGTTATGCATCCATATCTGTGGGTTGGGACCCTAACTTCGGATAGAATGACTACTTCGCTCCGTACACCAGTCAAGAAGGGGTTTGTCCGTTGCGACCTTGGGTGTGGTTCGTCGGCCAGGAGAACCGGGGGTAGCTCTTACGCCCATTTGCCCCCAATCTCCTCGACTTGTTTTTCAAATTTTCAATGATAATCTTATTGCTAGATTCGGCTTGTCCGTTAGACTGGGGGTTTCTGGGTGTAGATTTCTGCAACGAGATATTCCACCTAGCACAAAAAGCTTCTGTCTTATTTCCAATGAATTGGGACCCATTATCACATATAATCTCAGATGGAATGCCAAACCTGCATATGATATTGCGTTTAATGAAAGATATCACCGGGTTTCGTAGGTCGGGAGGATGATTCTGCTTCTATCCACTTGGAGAAGTAGTCCGTCATGGCGAGCATATAGATTTTGTTTCCTGGTGCCTTGGGAAGTGGTCCTACGATGTCCATCCCCCACTTCATGAAGGGCCACGGTGAGATAACCTGGTGCAGAGGCTCTGCTGGCTGGTGGCTGACGTGGGTGTGCCTCTGACAAGCGTCTCATTTTTTTGCGAACTCCATGGCGTCTTTGCGCATTGTGGGCCTGAAGTACCCCTGCCTCAGTGCCTTGTTGGACAGGCTCCTGCCCCCTGCATGGTTTCCATATTCTCCACTGTGGAGAGCATGCAAAACAGCCTGAGACTCTTCCCGATCCAGGCATCTGAGGTAGGGTCCAGCGAGGGATTTCCTTAAAAGAACACGATCAATTAGTATGAATCTGGATGCTTTCATTCTGAAGCTCCTTACCTCCTTTTTATCTGCTGGCAGGATGTCATTCTGCAGCCAGTCCAGGTATGGTTTCCTCCAGTCTGGAGTACTTTTTTTACTGCTGGTGCTGCACAACACTCTGCTTCCTGCTGAGGTTTCTGTATTGTTGGCTCTAGCACGTGGACAATTGGTATTGTGGAGATGGTTCCTGCTTTGAAGGTTGCCCCCAGGGTGGCTTGTGCGTCTGCTTCTGCATTCTGGTCCCTGGGATTTGTTTGATGTTGAACGTGGCAAATCTGATTTTCACCTCCTTTACTACGTCTAGGTATGCCATCATCCTGGGATCCCTGGCCTCATAGCAATCGTTAACATGGTTAACTATAAGCTTAGAATCACTGCAAACCTGGAGGTGTCTGATTTTCATATCCAGAGCCAACTTCAGACCCAGGATCAACGCCTCGTACTCTGCTTCGTTGTTTGTGGCCTTGAATTCGCATCGTAAAGCCTGGACTATGAGATCTCCCTGGGGTGATTTGAGGACCAATCCTACTCCTGCTCCTTTTGCGTTGGAGGCTCCGTCCACATGTAGCTCCCACACTTGTTCCCCTTTATCTTCCTCCAGACTCAGAATGTCCTGTTCTGCCTGGGCCTAGAGAGCTGGGCAGAAGTCAGACACAAAGTCTGCCAGAGCCTGAGACTTTATGGCCGTACGGGGTTCAAACTTCAAATCGTAACCGCTCAAGTACACGGACCATTTAGCCATCCTCCCTGACAATTCTGGTTTTCTCATGATAGTCTTAAGAGGATAATTAGTTATCACAGAAATTGTATGAGACTCGAAGTATGGACGCAATTTATAAGATGCAGTAACTAGTGCAAGGACAAGTTTTTCTAGTGACGTGTACCTGGTCTCTGCTGGAACCAGAGACTTACAAAACGTAATATACTGGGTGCTGCGATCCTTCCTACTCTCGTACTAGTACTGCACTGACTGCTGCTTCTGTGACTGACAGGTACAAGAATAGTGGCTCTCCTGGTTCTGGCTTCGACAAGAGTGGCGGGGTGCTGAGATAACGTTTCAGCTCCTGAAATGCTTTCTCATGATCCTCTGTCCACTCGAATCTCTGGCTCTTTCTGAGTACGTCGTAAAACAGTCTGCATCTGTCTGAGGATCTGGATATAAATCTGTTTAGAGCTGCCACTCTTTCGGTCAGGCGCTGGACGTCTTTTAGTTTCTGCGGTGACTCCAGCTGCAGAATTGCTTTGATTTGTTCGGTGATGGCCTCTATCCCCCTTTGGGTCACCATGTACCCCAGAAATTTTCCACTCGATACTCAAAAGGTACACTTTGTCGGATTCAGCTTCATTTGGTATTTTCTGGGGGTATTGAAAGTTTCTGCCATGTGCTGGTGATGTTGCGAAGCCTGCTTCGATTTGACGACCATATCGTCTATGTATACTTCCATGGTTTGGCCTATTTGTTATTTAAACATCATGTTTACCAGCCTCTGATAGGTAGATCCTGCATTTTTCAGTCCAAAAGGCATGACATTATAATAGTAGATACCTCGCTCGGATCAGAATGCTGTCTTTTCCTGGCCACTGGGGTGCATCTTTAACTGGTTATATCCGCTCCAGGCATCCAGGAATGTCAGCATCTCGTGGCATGCAGTAGCTTCCACCATGGCATCTATGTGTGGTAGTGGAAATGGATCCTTTGGGCAAGCTTTATTTAAATCCGTGAAATCGACGCAGACCCTCCACTTGCCATTCTTCTTCGGAACCACCACCACATTAGATAACCATTCTGGATATTTTACTTCTCGAATCTTTCCTGCAGCAAGCAGGTTATCCACGTCTTGGTTTATGACCTGGTTCCTTTCAGAAGCAAACTTTCTTCTTTTCTGTTGCACAGGTTTATAGCTTGGATCCACACTTAACTTGTGAGTTATCACACTTGGGTCTATCCCTATCATATCATCATGTGACCAAGCAAAGCAATCCATGTTAGTTCTTAATAATCGAATGAATTCTTCGCGAATGTTACCTGTACATTCAGATCCAATGAGCACAGTTTGTTCTGGATGCAGCGCGTCCAGGATGACTTCGTCTAATTCTGCCTGCTGGGGCTCAATGTATTCATCCTGGATGCACTGGCTCTGTAATTGCTATGCAGGCGGGCTGGTTGTTGACTTCAGAGCCATTTTATAGCAATCCTTAGCTTCCTCCTGGTCCCCACGTATCTCTTGCACCCCCCCAATGCGTTGGAAACTTCAGAAACTGGTGGTATGTTGAGGGAATTGCTTTCATCTCGTGGATCCAAGGCCTACCAAGGATCACATTGTAAGTAGAGGGTTCGTCAATAACCAGATATCTTACCTGTTTGTTTACACCTCTGGCGTAGGTCGGGATGACGATTTCTCCTAAGGAGTGCTTTGTTTCGCCACTGAAACCAACCAAGGGGACCGCCTTCTTTGCTAGATCTTTCTCGGTGAATCCCATGCCTTTGAGTGTCTCTAACATGATCAGGTTGACGGAGCTTCCGGTATCCACCAGGATCTTTCTCACTTCGCAATTTCCTATGGGGAGAGTGATGATTAGGGCATCGTGATGCTGTTCCGGAGCAGACCCTACATCTGTTTCGTCAAAGGTGCCTTATGGCAGATTCTGGCGATTGATCCTGCAGGAATTTTCTGGTCTGTCTCCTTTAGTTCTGGTTGCGTGCCTCTTTGCTGCTGAATATGTCAGTCTGCATAGCTCCGATCCACCGGTAATAACATTCACAGTTCTAGTGCATTGAGGAGTAGGAGATGGAAGAACCTGATCTGCTGAGTTCACTCTGGTTGTGTTTCTGGGTAGGAGGTGGTCCAGGTTTCCTTGATCATAGTGGAACTTGACTTCCTTTCTGAGGGAATGGCATTCATCGGTGTCATGGGTGTTGCTGCCGTGGAACTCAAACTTCTTGCCTGTGTCCTTTCTGCTGCTGGGGTATCCTTCTGCTGGAGGTTTTGGCCATCTGACTCTGCGTCCCAGCTCCTTCAAGGCTTTAAATAGTCCTGCAAGATTGGTAGTAAAACCATACTCCCTTACTTTCGGAGGCAGATCTGCTTCGCTCTTTCCTTCAGAATTTTCAGAAACTCTGTTCACGCTTCTGCTGTAGGGCTTGGACCTTTCATTCCTTTTCTCTACCGGAGCTTTCCTGGATACTGGGTCTGAGTCATAGATGCCTCTGATTGGTGCAGAGTCTTCCTCCAATCTCAAGACAGCAATCGCCTTTGTCTGTACTTCCTCAAAGGTGGTGCAAGGGTGCTTCGTCAGGTCCTTGTAAAGATCTGAATCTTGGTGCAGTCCTCGTCGGAAGGCTTGTATAGCGGTTGCTATATCACATCTCGGGATAGCCACCTTCTCTTTGTTGAACCTGTTCAAGTAATCATGGGTGGACTCCTCGAACCCTTTCACTATCCGGTAGAGGTCATTGGTCCGCTTCTCAGGCTCTGCTGCTTTGGCAAATTTGTTGGTTGAAGGCATTGAATAGGTCGGCGAAATTGGATATGCTCTTGTTGGGCAGGCCGACGAACCACTGCAGAGCTGCTCCAGACAAGGTTGACCCGAATCCTTTACACATACAAGCTTCCTTTAAGGATCCAGTTGCGGTTATCACCATCATTTTCTTTTTGTAGTGGTTGATATGATCGAGTGGATCCGTGGTTCCGTCGTAGAGCATCATGGCTGGCGGCACACATCCCTTAGGAACACCGACTAAGGCGATGTCGTCCACGAAAGGTGAGTCTGCGTAGCTGTCTCGGGCTGCTTTCTTCAACGGACGGGCTACGCCTGGTATCCTGTACATCAGCTCCTCGGCTCCGGTACTCTTGCTCCGGCGAGTTACCCGCTCTGCAAGAGGGTTAGAAACAGCGAGGAAGGAACCAAAGCAGGTGTACCTCCTAGCCAGGGCACACCGAGAAAAATTGGCCTGGTCTTTGGATGACTGGTTCTTGGTGTTGCACGATTATGGATCCAGCCGCCATCCCGTGGTTCTGGCTTGCAGTCCTCCGATCCAGCTCCCCGGTGCCCAGGCTGCAAGATGGGCTCTTTGCATTGTTGATGGTCCGATTGCCATCCTAATGTCTAGTGTGCGGGGGTACCTGAAAAGGGCGGAAGGTCAGATCCTGACGGGGTGTTAAACAAAGCAATACCTGATGTCTACTGCAGGCTGGACCGGTTATCAAATGATAGGCATCCCAATCCTCTAGGCTCAATTGGTTCGATGGGTGCTACTCCGCAAGGTCCGTCAGTGACTAGTTCGACGGAATTGATCGACTCGATCCTCCACCGGTTCGGTCGGAGCCTCGGGTGCGACGTTGGCTTGGTCCGGACTCTTTGTCACGATCGTGCAATCGGGTTACGGTTGTCCTTCCTCGATTCTCAACGGCCTACGCAGAGTGTCCATCCGTGAATCATCACCGCATCGGATCAGCGTTGGTGATCCTCGCTTCGAGAACACGCACCGATCCCTCCTGGGTCGGGCTTCGGATGCGACTTCACCTCTGGGGCTGCTCTCCCTCTTTGGACTGGATCGACTCGGTACAATTTTCTTGCCTTAGGTATCTGCGGTGGCTTCGAGGTGAGGGTATGGATGTGGTCGACATCTTGTGAGGATCGTCCGGACCGGACCGGGGATGCATCGGCGATCTGCGGATGCGAAGCAAGTCTGCTCCGGAAGACAGGGTGACATTCTCTGGCTTTGGAAGGATTCAGGTGGTTCCGGACATTGTGATTTGGTTCGGGTTTTGCGAGATTTGGCTATAGAAAATGATCACTATGCCCCACGGTGGGCGCCAAACTGTTTTGTTAAAAATTTACCGGTTACTAATTAATTATGTGAGTGATAGTGATTAATCTAATGCTAATTGCGATTTGGATGCAATAATGACAATGAACAAAATAAAGACGAATGAAAGAATGACACTGAGGATTTTTGGTGACGCGGAAAACCCGGTGTGGGAACAACCGCGGGGGGAGTCGGAATCCCACCAACTTTTTACTATAATCGAGGATAAATGCACAAGTAAGGAAATACAAGATTATTTTTGTAGCGGAATATTGCTAGGTGTAGACGGGATTTTTAGAAGTGAAGCTTTGCTTGTGATGATTTTCGAATGCCTTGAGTGTTGCTCTTCTTGTGCTTATATAGTTCTTTGGAATCGGACTTAGGGTTTTTCCGCCGTTCATTCTGAATACCAGGTCAACTCCTAAAGAATAGGGGGTTGTTGGTTGACTTAGTTATTTCTTTTCTTTTGCACGTGTGCTTTTCCCACTCTCCAAATTGTGTTTGTTACTTTTGATCCTATGGCTCTCAACACGCCACGTCATCAATCCCCTCCTTCTTTCATCCTCCAACAACCGCGTGCCATGTCACCTAGTTTCCACGCCACTCTCTCTGCCAATAATATGGCGCCACGTCACAGGTGATAAAGTACATTTTTTATCCCTAACAGTGGGGAGGACATGAGTTATATGTGGTTGTGATAGATAGTGGAAAAAGAAAAGGAAGATTGCTAAGTCCTATTGAGGCATGGACCATGTTTTGTGAGGTGAGATGAGTGATATGATTGTGTGATGAGTAATGTAAAAGTAAGTGAATATGGGCAAGGGATGATGTGAGTCTAAGAAACGTGAGAATGAAAAGATTGAAAGGAATGATGTGGATGGTGGCAACTTGAGATGTGTAAAGAATTATGGAGGGAGATGGTTAGGAATTGTGTGGGTTAAGAATATATGTAATGAAAGGACGTTTTAGAGGGATTGAGAATAGTGGTATATAGTGGACTTAATGGAGACATGTCGCGACGTGGATTTGCAGATAGTGAGTGAGTTTGGGAATTTGCATTATCAAGAGGTGAAACTAATGTGTGATTTCCTTGGGCAAGTAACGTTATGAAATGACTTTTGGGATTCTAGAAAAAAAAAAAAAAAAAAAAAAAAAAAAAAAAAAAAAAGGTGATTGGAGATAGGTGTTAGTGATAGCATGAGATGGTCTGTACTGATTGGTGAAAAGTGTGAGTGATAGCGTGATAAGAGAAGATCTATAGTAAGAAAGAGTGAGATGATACTGATATGAAATAATGGGATTTGAGTTTTGGAGCAATGAGAAGGTAACCGGAGCACTAAAGAGTTAGGTAGAAGGAATAAGGAGTTGAATCATTAATTGGTATTGTTGGTGTAAAGAGATAAGAAGGATAAAAGTAAGCTGAGAAAGATGTCGATCGGAGTTATGTGATATAGAAGTCAGGAATCGTCCAGATGTATGATACTATCATAAGGATGTTAGTTAATGGTTATATAGAAGTTTCAGGGCAATATGATTAGTCATGAGTTTCGGGAAATTAAGGGAAGTAAGAAGTCGGGTAAAGAATTTACATGATATGAGATCTTGGTGGTGAGTTGGGTGACGATACAATTAAGGATGGAATTGGGAATAGTGTTGAGGTAATTTTTGTTGCTAGATTTGATGTTCGTTATTTGGGAGGTTAACCAGAGATAGGAAAGAAACCGTGATGTTTAGAGATGGGTGTAAGAGGTTTGATGTCCGAACGGCGGTAGTGTTGAGGTGTTGCCGCTAGTGGTTAAGGGTGGTGATAAATAGGAAAGATGGCCATTCTAAAGAGGTTGGTTTTGCAGAGACACGATTGATGTGTATAGTTGTGAGGAAGTATAAGATGTGGTTATAGGAGGCGGTTTCTAGTAATTGAGTGTTAATGGTATGGTTATGTTTGGCAGGAGGTGATGGTTATGCGAATGGGAGAATGTGTTATGAGGGGGATACGAGTTAAGCTCGGGCGAGAGGTAACCTTTATCAAGTGGTAACTTACGTGATCAGGATTGACTAGTTGGATGTGATTATGGGTCTATGATGTGTATAAATGTTTGTGTGAGGTTCTGACCTCACGAGAAATGGTATGGTGTGATAGTTATAAAGTTGTTATATGAATGTTTTGTGATATATGTTGGGTACGGTAAACTAATGGAATGATGTTCAAAAAATGATAGTTTGGGTGATCTGGCATGGCTAGTTATACTTGTAGGTGTATTGATAATACATGTGTATTCCCTGAAATGGTAGGGATGATGTTCATGAGGTGCTTATCTGTTTATTCTATACAATATGTTGTGTTGTGATCTAGTAAAGCGTTTTTGAGTAAGTTTTCTTGTCCGGGAAGTTGTCCTGAGTCAGTGTGTATGAGAATAGTGTAAGTGGCGATGTCTATCGATATGGTTGTTGTGCCTCGGGTGGTGATCCGGGCATGGTACTTTGTGTTGTGATGCGGGTATTTTCGCGCTACGGTACGGCTGTTGGAGGCGGTGTTGCGATGCCGTCACCAGTTGTGGTGGAGTAGGCGGGGTGATTACGATTTGAGTTTCGAAAGTATATACCAGTTATACATAGATTGTTGTTTTGTTTGATGTTGCTTCCTATGAGTTTCGGGTTGAACATATAGGTAGTTGTTATGTTTATTGATGTTTCTTACCAGTTTCAGCTTGGGTGTGAGGGTAGAGTATGATATGGAAGAGAGTTGTGTATGTTTCTATTGCCGGCATGGTATAGCGATATTTTGTTGATGGGACACAGTTGTGAGAGGTTGTTACAATAATTTTGATCTTGTTTTAAGGTGAGGCATTGGTAGACATAGTAATGGCAAGTGAATAGTGGAACATGTGTTGTACTGATCTGAGAGCTACAAGTGGTTTATAATCTTTTGTTGAGACAGTGAGTGTAGGGTGTTGGGAATTAGTGTCATGTTAAGTTATGTATGAGTTTTGCAGTAATGAAAGAAAAGAATTTGAGGATCTAGTGTAAGTGTACGTAACAAGTGTGGATCGTGAGTTAGGCTTTTGGCGATAGGTGTTTTATATAGAGAGGTATGTTGTGTTGCGGTGATGTGGAAGAGTTGGAGTGTTGGTTATGCTAAGGATTTTGTGGTATTGGTTTGATGGAGTGCAAAATGAATTGAGGTATGAGAACTGTTAAGTAAGATCAGAGAGCCTTAGATATAGGAATGGTGAGTGTTTAGATTATAGGCGGCTATCTTTGACATGCGGTGGTGATGAGGATAATGAGAAGATATAGCTAAGGATTTAGTATTAGTGAGTTACGAGGACGTAACATTTATCTTAAGAGGAGTAGGATGCTATAAAAGAGAGTTTGATGATTGTGCATGTTGTAGTATAATTGGAAGTAGAGCGTTGATGTAGTATAAAGGATGGATTTGTATTGTGGTTGATAATGTTAAAAGGTCATGGTCGTGCTTGTAGTAGTGTGATGTCTGGAATGGTGAGAATATTTCGATAGTGTTGACAGTTGGATGATGATATTTATGAGTTCGATAGTTTTGGCAGTTGGATGATGATGTTTATGAGTGTGAGTAAACTTCGAGGACGAAGTTCCTTTTAAGGGTGGTAGAATGTAACATTCCGTTTGATGTTATGAGTGTCTTGATATCGCATTTTCTAGTGGATAATATGTTACGGAGCTAGCAGCGTTTGTGGTTAGTAGTTGGTAGTGTTTGGAGTTGGTGTCGAGAGAGACTATGATGTAGTTGATACGATATCGTGAGCCGTCTTGTGGAGGTAGGCATAGTTGGTGGAGTTGGTGTTAAGAGTTCATGTTTGATAGGTTGGGGTTTTGTTTTGAGGCTTTAGTTGCGTTGTTGTGTCTTAATCGAGTTAGTATGTTTGTTTTGGGTATGGGTTGAACTTCGGGGACGAAGTTCCTTTTAAGGAGGGAAGACTGTAATACTACGGTTTTCTATGTCTTTGGGTACTCTATCGAGTGGGACTTACTCTTCCGAGTAAGTAATTTTTGACGCAAAACAGTAGTCTGCCTGTAGGGCACTCGATCGAGTAAGTTGGGTACTCGATCGAGTAGGGGGCACTTGATCGAGTAAGTGCCTTACTCGATCGAGTAAGTGAGTTTACGGGCTGAGTTTTGACGGGTTTTGTTAATGATGCGATATTGGTATATAAAGACGGCTGTCACTTTTCTTAAATCTTTTTATCATTCTAAAAACCTAAATTGAGAGAAGGAAGTTACGTAAGTTGATTCATCTCATCATTAGCAAATTCCCAAGGCTAGGAGAGTCGGATCATCGTGTTCTTTACGCCGTTGTGATCCTTGTGTCGAGGGTAAGTTCCTTATACCTTTTATGTTGGGATTCGTTGGGTTCCTTTAAAACCCTAATTGGGTAATTTGGGGGTTTTGGTGGTTTATGTGATTATGATAGTAATTGTATGCATGTATGTTATAGGAGGAGGTTTCGTTGAGGAAAGATTCTGATTAGTTGCTAAGACCGTCTGTGGTGTTTGCTTTCCAGGTAGGGTTTCCCTACTCAATATTAGTTACATAATGTGTGGTGATGGTTGTTGTGAATAAAGATTGATTGTATTGTTGAGTTGTTAGACGGTTGTTGTTTTCATACTGTTGATTGGTTTGTATCTGCCTGTGATCTTCGGGGCGCGTCCCTGGCTGAGTGGAGTCACTTGCGGGAGTGGCTTCATGCCCTTAGTTCGCCCTCTGTGGAACCCGTCACAGGAGGGAATGTGCACATTAAGGAAACTTGGGTTTATCGCTCGATGGAGATGAGCGGGGATTTGGTAGGTACGGCTGCGGTCCCCCACTGGCGGCGTGGAGTACTTGTTGCGATGGGTACTCTGGCAGGGCTAAACACTTTAATGTGTAGTCAGTTGTGTGGAGATTTAAGATAGAGACTGGGTTTGTTGAGATGTTTGTGTTGTTTGTGATATTGTTCCTTTATGGCATTTGTTTTATGTAATTAGTACTGACCCCGTTTAAATGTTTTAAAAACTGTGGTGATCCATTCGGGGGTGGTGAGCAGTTATTGAGCAGGTATGAGATGATCCGCATGGGATAGCTGGGATGAGTCATCACGTAGCAGTTTTAGAAGTCTTTCGCTGTGTCGAACATTTTGTAGTTGTTAGTAGTTGACAGTTTTGAGAACCTTGTATTTTTTTCCCTTTAATAGTTTTGGAGTTGGGCTTGTATCACTTAAACTTTATTATCATTTAAATACGTTTCGTTATTGTCTATTTGAGTATCATTGCCTCGGGTAACCGAGATGGTGACGTTCTCATACCTTAAGTGGTCCTGGTAAGGCACTTGGAGTATGGGGGTGTCACAAAGCGGTATCAGAGCGACGATCCTGAAACCTGTAACCAATGAACCTAATGAACATAGGGAGTCAAACTAAAATGAACCCAGGTAGGAGTTGTAGGAGCTAATGCAAAGACTTGGGAGACGTCCTAAAGTCGCGAACTCACCCTACAACTTTAAACCGGTCACTATGGGATGTCATGGGATCGCTATGTGTTTACTAATGTTCTATTGCGAATGTTGGATGATGTGTGGTATGAATATGTTGGATGGATGTGTGTTATGTGGTTGAATGGAGGTGTGATGGAAAAGATGAGGGTAATTGTGGACAAGGCCCTCGGGAACTGCGTCCGCGGGATCCACACTAGGCATAATCGACTCGAGGTTCCTTCGAATCGAATTAAGTCAAATTAGAGTCGCCACCAAGTTTTTTGGGAACTTAGAACCGTTCAAGTCAACTTTACACCTTTCATCGAAAAGCATAAAGCCAATCGACTACGAGTGATTAAAGATAAAGACTTCTACCCTATATCACTCGATTTGAATGACTCTCGTAATCCAATGGTATTTAGACGGATCCACAAACCATAGATCTTGAGTAAGGGGTGAGGGTACGTGTTAGGAAGCCCATAAGGACACCTAACCCCGCCCGTCAATAACGGCCTCTACTAAGTCAAGTATGGATTTCAAACAAGGTCATAGCTACTACGATATATGAAATGCAAACATCGTTTTAACCCTAACATGTGAAGTTTCTATGTCGATTTAGATGCAACTAAACTAACTTTGTCAAAGTTGTAATTTAGCATATGGGTTGATTAATCTAACAACATATAAAATAAAGCAAACAAGGCTTAGGGGGAGTGGGGGAGCCGTTGGGATCTACCTATTACAACCCGGGCATTTCATGCCGACACAACGAGAAATTAGAAATACAACTCGATCTAAATACAATTGCTACATACAAAACCGTACACGATAACACACACGGCCAACCGGCCTAGAAAAACGTGCACAAGAGGGGTGGCCCACGGCTTACATGACCCACGGCCTTGGGTCACTCCTCGTAATGTGTGCTTTCGCTTGATCTTATCGAATTAGACATTGGGCTACGCACCAAAGCATGCATTAGCATAAATCGGGCCATGTTGCTTTAAACAACATGCGATTTACTACGCTCTTACATGCATTGGGGAACAACCGTCTAACCAAACAAGACTAAGGTTTTTTTAAAGAGGTTTTGACTCGACAAAAGAAAACTAACTCGAAAATTACAACTCGATAAACAAACTATAAATTACAAGCTACAAAACAACAAAGAACAAATGATAAACAAGAAAAGAAAAACGAAAAGAGAAAGACGAGAGACACGGCCAAATCACGGCCCAAACCACGGCCACCCTCACGGCCAAGATAAGGCCATCCTAGTTCCTAGGTTAGGTTCATTAGTTAGATCGAATGATTGCGAAACGGATTAGAAAACGAGTGAGAAAACGAGTTATAAGACAGGTTGATCGATTAAGAAGAAACGCGCGAGTGTGTATTCTACACGACCTAAAGGGTCCAATTAGCTCACGATATCATAAGATTAATGCTTACTCGTGGAGTGTTAATAGGAAGGTGCTAATCACGCACTCCTATGCTAGCGAGAAATCAAGTGAAAAGAAAGATGTATTCAATTAGGTTATAGAATTGTTAATCGATTTTTAAAGCTATGTCGATGCCACCTAACATGTCTAATTAGGTTATTAAATTGATCTAATGTCGTCTAAACAAGTCATATGTTAACAATTAGAGGTCATACTAACATGCAACGGGTCCTAAGGTGGGTCGAATTGGCCGAGGCAACAAAGGGTCAAAAGCGAGGAACGGAAGTTAGAAATTCGTTTTATTTATGCCCTACCTTGAACACGAGGATATGTAAATGAGACGGGGGTGTCGACCGACTGAAGTAGCGGTTTATTTTCCCATCTCAAGTCAACGCGGGTGTTCATGGTGGTACTTTAACTCATACTCGGACTAAACTAGTTTCATAGTTAATTTAAACGATAAATAAAAGCGATAAACAAACAAAAATAAACTATAAGAAAAACAAACATAAAAAACGAAATAAAAGAGGAGAAAGAGGAGGATTTGATGCACCCTCAACCTACATGTATCGTTGACACCGTCTTGGGTCGTAATCGATGGTAGATTTTATCTCGAGAGGCCGTCGTCGACGAAGGAACAAAGCAAACACGCGTTTTTGGCAAATCTGGACAGCAACTTTCAAACGATGATTTCTCCCTCGTTTCACGATGAAAATTCGATTTAAAAGATGTTTTGAAAACTAGAAATAGAGGAGAACAGAGATCTTAAAGCAACCCCTGCTCGTTTTGAGTTATTGGGCACGAAAAACGAGCACAAACAGAACTGGCCAGACAAGAACAAACCGCGAAAACAGAGTGTATAACACTCTGTTTTTCGAGGGATTTCGTGTACTCTCAAGGGCAATTTGGCTCGTAAATCTTTGTCTAATGTGTAGATGGATGTTATGTGGTTAATTAGGAACAAGAAAATCGAGTTTTGATGGAGGTTTGAGGGAGGAACGAATTGTTTTTCGAGGAGGACACACAAACAGTTTCAGTTTGTATGTCGGTTTTGTGGAGGGATTTTGAGAGGCAATTAGGGTTCGTTTATGAGGTTTAAAGCTTGTGAGTGATGGTAGGATGTGGGGAGAACTTAGAGGAATGAATGTATGGCGAAGGTTGGGTATTTATAAGGAGTTAAAGTAGGGCAAAAGAGAGGGAGAGGCAGTCAGGCCTGCTCACGCATAGCTGCTGTCCAGCAGCTTTTGTGAGGGTTTGAGGGGGGTTTTCTTGGTGATTAAGCTAGGGTAATATGGGTAGGATACTAGGGTATGGGTTAGGGTTATTGGGTATGGGTTTTTGTAGTATTTGGAGCGGGTTTTGGGCTCGGGATTGAGCTGCCAAAACAGGGGGGCTGCTCGTGTATGCGCGGGCTGTTGGGGATGATTTGGGATGGAATTTTGGGCCGTGGATAGGGGGTTCGAACTGGGGTGGATGGGTATTGGTCTAGGTTGGTTAGTGTACTCGAGATTCGTGCCAATTCGTAAAGAAAACGGGCTCAAAACCCGAGCTAAAATCGAGCTCAAAAAACATGTTTAAAAACGAGTTTTCTTCGCTTTTTAAAATCGATTTTTCAAAACAATTAACCCATTAAAATAAATGACTTTTCAAATCAAATATACTCATAAAATGATTTTTTCAAATCAAATATTTATTTTATTTTCAATAAAATAGACTTGGGAAAATAAATTCAAAATAAAATAAAATAAATTGAATTCACCTAAAAAAAACCATAATTTAAATATCATTTAAAATAATAAAATGAACTCACTAAAAAAACACTAATTTAAATATCATTTAAATTAATAAAATGAATTCACTTAAAAAAAACATTAATTTAAATATCATTTAAATTAATAAAATACTTCATCGACGACGCCCATTCTACATCGTAAAACGAAACCAAATATGACAATGACAACTAAAGAATACATGTGTCCTATCATCATCGGGTGTTTGTCGGGTTCTCTATAAATTCCAATATCGACGGATACGGGTATCTACAGAGCCCCCACTTTGACTGAGGCTTGGACAGGGCGAAAGTCAAAGTATACCCCAGGTCCGTCTCGACCTGAGGATTTTGCGGGTCGTTTATAGTCCATTAGACTTGCGTATGTAAGCTCGCCAGCCATAAGAAGAGATCATACCTGAAACTTCGTTGGGGATTAACTCTTGCTTCATGTTGCGTCGAATTATCATCGTTGATCATCGACCCATAAATTGCATATATGGTGGATTGAGCCTTATCCTTAGGCGCCTACGTATCCGTTTCTGACGGAATCAAACCCGCGTCGTAGTTCGGCAACTGCTGACACTTGCCCAAAGTTTATCATCTGCTGGCATTTGTCCGAAATTCATCATCTGTTGACGTTTGCCCAAAATTTATCATCTGCTGGCGGTTATCCGAAGGGGACGGGACTTTCCGAAGAAGTTGCCGCCGCTTTCATCATTTGCTTTCAGCTACGGGATCCTTCCGTTTCCTACTCTTGTATTGAATTGAATTCTTGGTGGATATCATCCTTTACATCTTGATAATGGTCTCTGAAGCCAACGGCTTCAGAGCCCCCAGTTTGTGATGGCTCTAAAGTCGAAGACTTTAGAGCCCCCAGTTGAAGCATATCCTGCTATATTTGAAACACAAAAACGTACTAGCAATAATCATCACATAAGTACATTTGGATCATCGATCTTAAAATTGGATTATTTGAAAGATTGGGTCATCGACCCGAAAATTGAATTTGAAAATTTTGAATAATTGGGCCATCGACCCGAAGTTTAAATTTGACATCACTTGGTATGTTGGGCCATCGACCCAAAAGATTGAATTTGAATTTTTGAATTTCGAAAGATTGGATCATCGACCCGAAAAGATTCTACTACTTGGATCATCTATCCATAATTTGCAAAAAGTTTTTGAAATTTCGGAATTTTGAACTGTTGAAATTTTGTTGAAATCGAACCTTTACGAGTGAGCATGAAATACGACTCAGACACTTTGTATGACTCGTAAATAACGTGGGCGTAGCCCGAAACCGTAAAACAAAAAAGGAAAATAAAACCGTAAGTGTGCACGGGTTTTAATTCAATTATGGACTTGTCGAGGGTAGAAATGTAAATCGGCCGTTCCAGCGCTCCCCGAAACGCGATAGATGTGCGAAAACCCGATGCATCGTGACAAAGACTGGTGTGAACTGGGGCGGGCCTAAGAGGCGCGCGACCCAAGGCCCACACGGCTTAGAAAAACGGCACCCTAGGGGTGTCATCCTAGATGCTTCCTTCCCTTATACTTTCTATATATAAGGAAGAACTGTATTGCCAAATTTATTCTGCTTTCCCCCAAACTGGTGCAAATAACATAAATCATTATGAATAATCTAGCGAGTGCTATGCGAGCATGGGAGACAGACTTCACTGGCGCAGAGAGACAAGAATTAAAGACCGCTCAACTGGCGCAATTACTTCCCTTACGCGGATCCCCTTCAACTGCGTTGTTGGAACACTGCCTTAGCTATTGGGATCCTTGTAACCATGTTTTTGCTTTTCCTGAAGAGGAGATCTGCCCTTTACCCGAAGAGTTTTCTGCCCTGGGAGGATGGGATGCTGAGGCCATACCGGCTATACCAAAATTTCATTCGGGATGACGTGGAACATATCTAGACTGCCTTGGCCTTTCCAGGACGGAGTCTGAGGAGATAGTTATTGGTGACGAAGTCAACCTTCTTCCTATTCATCGGAAATTTTGTATCTTGCGAAACAGTACTTTACTGCCAGCGTACTGCCGAAGGGCATTTGGATTGATCATGTTACACCTTTATGTCTTCGAAGGTAGGATGAACAAGACAACTTGTGTAGGACAAGCGAAGATTTTGTCTATTGTGTCTCAGATGGAGACGGGACATAACCCTTCCTGAATTATTCTCGCTGAAACCCTCCGGGGTTTAGATCTTCGAGAAAATGAACCCTGGTGCCGATTGGTCGGGATGCTCCGTCTATTGCGAGGTAACAAAATCTATTCTCCGATTTCGCATCCTTGATTGATTTTCCTTTTACCACAATTCTTGTGTTGTTGCCACGATTTATTTATATTTCGCCACGATTTTGTTGCATTTACGCCACGATTTTGTCACAATTTTGTTGCATTCTGCCACGATTTTGCTGTATTCTGCCACGATTCCTGCCACAATTCTGTTTTTTCCTTTTTTTTTCTTTTTTTTTTCTTTTTTCTTTTTTTCGCTTCGTTTTTTTTGTCACGTTTTTTTTCTTTTTTTTTGTCACGTTTTTTTTTCTTTTCCCTTTTTTTTTTCTTTTTCTTCTTTTTTCTTCAGGTGTGGCCTTTTCATGTTTTTTTTTCAGGTGTGGCTTTGCGAGAGATTTTGGCTCTACGCCCCGCCGCGTGAGCCCAGCTCGTATCTCGCTCGTATGCTGACTATGCGTGCCAAGCGGTATGAAGACGAGCATCAAAATGACCTTGCCTATTGGCGAAACAAGATGACAGAAGGGGGAGGTCGCCCTCTTTGCTGGTTCATGCCTTGGCTTCGCCTCAAATCTTTTACTATCCTTCCGGAAGATGATAAGACCAGACGTTTGCAACTACTGGGTTTAGAGAGGTCTATTCACATTTACCCCGACCGCGTCCTGCGTCAGATGGGCCGTAGACAAATAATTCCCAAGTGTGAGGCTGTTCTGGGACGAGCAAGAGAGTTGAATTCCTCTATATGTGATGATTGGCTCGCGAGGTGGCACCAAAGGCGTCTTTGGTACGTGTCCGCGCGCCCTCAGACTACTTGGGTATCCCCGTCATACACTAAATGGCTTAAAGAGAAAACTGGTTCAGGTAAGGACTTGTGTCGGAAGGATGAGCTTGTCGACATCAAATATTATGACAAGGGCCGAGACAGTCGCGACTTCTTTGCTAATGATCCTTTGTCTGCATCTGGACCTGAAACTAAGACTGAGAAGACTCCTAAGACTGACTCACAGGCGACAGGTGTGTGGAAACGGTTGGGTTCAAAGGCACATTCGGGCTCAGCCTTGGAAGGAAGACTTGGCCCTCGTTTGAGTGCAAATGATAGGGTGGGTCCTCGGGAGGAAATGATGATCCCTCCTAAGAAGCGCGCTAGACAGAACACAACTAATCCTCCTCCACGGGAGCCTCGGCCAAGTGACCCAAAAGGCAAAGGGAAAAGGAAGATGTAGGAGCCTTCGACTCCAATTTATTATTTAATACTACTACTTATTATTTGTTGCTAGCTGTTTTCCTTTTTTCTTTTGAAGGATGTCATGGGCATCGCCCGATCTTTAATAAGACTTACTATCTATTAAAATTCCCAGTTTGCATAAAATTTCATTTTATTTAAAGGAAGGGTCGGTTGTACTCTTTTAAAGAGCTGCCTACGTATCTGTTATCAACAGAATCAAACCGAGCTCGTAGTTCCACAAAACAAACGCGCTACAATCATCGATTTATAACGCACAAAAAGCAGCGAAGCAAAAGTGCCGCGGCCTAGACTCGCTCACGAGCACTGCAATTCAAAATTTAATTTTACGACATTGAGAATGAGTTCTTCGGATAGTATTTCTTCAGTTGATCCAAATTCGTTGGATTTGTAAAGTCATTTCCATCTAGATCTGTCAGTCTGACTGCGCCTCCCGATAATATTTTCTTTACCAGGTAAGGACCGGCCCAATTCGGCTTGAATTTTCCCCTCGGGTCAATTGGTAGTAAGGCGCGAACAGACTTTAGGACCAAATCCCCATCCTTTATTCCTCGAGGTTTCACCTTTTTATTAAATGCTCTTTGTATCCTTTTCTGATAGAGTTGAACATGGTGTAGCGCATTTAACCGTCGCTCGTCGAGCATGACCAAAGAATCATACGGCTTGCAGCCGATCGGCTTGAGGACTGACTTTCCAACAGAATCCTTAAAGAAGGTACCTCTAATTCGATAGGCTGAACTGCTTCCATCCCATATGTCAAATAGAACGGAGTTGCTCCAGTGGCTGTGCGGATAGACGTCCTGTATCCCCATAGTGCGAACGGTATCTTCTCTGGCCATTCGTGATAATTGTCAGTCATTTTCCTGAGAATCATAGTGATTGTCTTGTTGGCGACTTCCACTGCACCATTTGTTTGAGGTCGATACGGTGACGACTTGTGAAGTTTGATTTTATACTTTTCAAGTATTACGGCAGTTTCAGCCTGGAAGTCAGTGCCGTGGTCGCTAATGAGCTCATGCGGCACCCCATATCCGCAAATGATTTCATTCTCGAATGAACTTTGCTACCGCTTTGCTTGTAGAACTTTGTATGATTTCACTTCTACCCACTTCGTGAAGTAATCGATGGCGACTAGCATGAAACAATGCCCATTGTTCCGGATGGGTTGACCTTTCCAATAATGTCGATTCCCCATGTTGAGAAAGGCCATGGTGATGTCAAAGTATATAACAGTGATGGCGGCACGTGTTGTATGTTTGCGAAGATTTGGCAATTATGGCAATGTTTGACATATTGGCGACAATCTGTCTCCATCGTGGTCCAATAATACCCTAATCTCATGATTTTACGAACCAGCATATGGGCATTCATGTGTGGGCCACACTCTCCGTCATGGACTTCTTCCATGACTCTTTTTCAGATTGGTGAGTCTATGCATCGCAGAAGGATATTTTGCGCGGTCTTCTTGTACAATTGTCCGTCATTGGTTCTAACGAACTGAGCGGCTAGCATTCGAATAGCGCGCTTTCCGCGGTTATCCATGTCGGGTGGATACTCTCCTGATTCTTTAAATTTCAGAATAGCATGATACCAAGGTTCGGCCTCGGTTTCTTCTGTGTCTCCGATTACATTAACGTAAGCAGGTGATGATCTTCGTTCGACACATATCGGCATAGTATCCATATGATCAGGTATGTTGATCAAGCGACTAGCTTTGATAGTGCATCAGCAAACGGTTTTCGTCTGCGGGGAGGTGCACGTACTTGACATCGGCGAACAACTTTTCTAGTTCCTCGATTTTCGCTTGGTACGGAGCCAAGCTATCACTTCGGGTTTTCCACGTTCCGGCCACTTGATTGATCACTAGTGACGAGTCCTCATGTACTACACGCTTTTTGATGCCTAACTCGAGAGCACTGTGCAAACCGAGTAGGCATGCTTCATATTCGGTCGCGTTATTAGTGACGTTAAAGTCCAACTTGATCGAAATGGGAACATGTTCACCTTCTGGTGAAATGAGTAGAACTCCTATCCCGTATCCCCTATAGTTCGATGCTCCATCGAAATAGAGGTCCCACGTATCATTGTCTATGTGAACGATATCTTCGTCGGGAAACGACCACGTATCCACAACCTCAGTTTCTTCTATCGGGTTATCCGCCAGGAAGTCTGCAACCGCCCTTCCCTTTATCACTTTTAGCGGTACATATTTCAGGCCGAACTCGGAAAGCATTAATGTCCATCTTGACACCCTGCCGTTCAGAACCGGTTTCTCAAACAAGTATTTGATTGGGTCCATTTTCGAGTGGATGCAGACACTATGACTGAGCATGTAGTGCCGTAACTTCTTTGTCGCCCATACTAAAGCCACACATGTCTTTTCGAGCTGAGTATACCTGATTTCATACTCCAAGAACTTTTTACTAATGTAGTAAATTGCTCTTTCCTCTTTATCGACTATCTGCGCTAGCATTGGCCCCATTGCAAAGTATTCAGAATCGTAAGATACAACAAAAGTGGTAACCTTGAGTTGGTGGTGAGCACTGAGGGGAAGATAGTATTTCTTTGATCTTATCGAACGCAGCTTGACAGTGATCATCCCATACGACGTGTTCCCCGACCTTCAATTTCTTGAAAATTGGCTCGCATATCATAGTTAGCCTTGCCACGAACCGACTTATATATTGGATTCTTCCAAGGAAACCTCGAATTTCCTTCTCGGTTTTCGGGTGAGGCATTTCCATTATGGCCTTTATTTTTGATGGGTCCACCTCGATGCCACGGTGGCTAACGATGTGACCCAACAGTTTGCCGGATGTTACTCCGAATGCGCATTTTTGTGGATTCAACCTCATGCTATACTTGCGCAGTCGCTCGAAGAATTTGCCTAGCGTACCAAGGTGGCCATCACGCTCCTTTGACTTGACAATCATGTCGTCGACATAAACCTCGACTTCCTTGTGCATCATATCATGTAGAAATGTTGTCGCGCTCCTCTGGTATGTAGCCCCTGCGTTTATCAAACCAAAAGGCATTACTGTGTAGCAATAGGTTCCCCATTGCGTTCGAACGCTTGATCTTATGCATATCTTCTTTCGCCATCTTGATCCGATTATAACCGGCGTATCCATCCATAAAGGATAGTAATGCGTGTTTTGCCGTGTTGTCAACCAGGATGTCGATGTGAGGTAATGGGAAATCGTCCTTCGGACTTGCCTTGTTTAAATCCCGGAAGTCGACACAAACCCGAACTTTACCATCTTTCTTGGGCACTGGTACGACGTTATCCACCCAGTCCGAGTATTCTGACACCTTGATGAACCCAACTTTGAGTTGCTTGTTGATTTATTCTTTGACTTTCAGAGACCAATCTGTATGCATTTTGCGTAGTTTCTGCTTGACCGGCTTATATCCCGGCTTGATTGGGATCCTGTGCTCCGCAATTTCCCTATCAATGCCTGGCATGTCTTTGTAGGACCATGCGAAAACATCTTTGAATTCATGCAACAAATCAATGAACCCCTGTCTTTCGGTGGGACTTAAAGTAGTTCCTATTTTAAGCTCCTGTGGTTCTAAGGTTGTACCTACATTGATGGTTTCGGTATCTTCGATGATCAAAGTTTTCTGTTCGTACTCTTCCAACCCTTTTATCAACTGTAGAGGTGGTTCCATTTCTTCTTCTTCTTCTTCTTCTTCGACCAATTGTTCATCCCCGACCTCAGTCTCAATGTCATTATTAAAACAATCATTTTCAAAGTTTGAATTGCAATGTAAGTAAGACAAGTCATAAGCAAACTGGTTCATATTATTATTGATTTGAAATTGCGCGAAATGCGCTAACATTTGAGCCAACTGATCAGAGCTTAGTGGCGAGATAGGGGTATTCGGGACAGGCCCCGGAATACCACCATTAGGAAAAGGTGCATAGGAAGGGAAAGCTAGGGGAGGGGTATTTTCAACACCTGACTCCTTAGACTCAATCTTAGGACCTAACTCGGACTCGGACTTAATCCGACTCGGACTGGGGAATCGGTAACATCATCTGGCTTGAACATCTCTCCTTCTCCCGTTGTCAACTTGAAAAGAAGTCCTTTGTTGTCAGTCCACTTGATTGTTTTCCGCCATCCCGTGTTGGTCCTAAGAGGATCCACATCGGTGATGAGGGTAGATGGGTCGAACCGCTCGCTTCTCAGGATCATGCTTACCAAATCTTCGTTTGGTATTGGTGATTTCTTCTCTTCACCGAAAAAGAAGACCCATAGCTTTCTCGTCATTTATTGGATCCGGTTTGGTTTCTACTGGCATCACGGTCAGAATGTCTTCAGGGATGTAGTAGCAATCTTTGAATACTTTGATTCCTGGGACCATAAGGTTCTTCTTTGGGTCAAAGATAGGTTCGGGGAAGTCCATGCAAGGGAGTTCTTCCCCAGCTCTCACGAAGTGACCGTTTAGAGTTAGGTGATACGGTCCCATTTTAATATCTCGATCTTCGATCGTTCTTCCCCTCTTTTCCAGCAGATCTTTCCCGGTGGGCTCATATCCAAGCCCGAACGTTACTCCTTTGGCTATTGGTGGTTTCAACTCGAATGTACCCTCCTTTCTAGGGTATAGAGAGAAACCGAAGTACTTCCGATCTTGAGAATCACTTCGCAGCATGGCTTCCCGTGTATAGATCCATATTCTGCGCCGGAGTTCAACTTGATCATATTGACAATCTCGAAACCACATGCGTCATTGGTAGCTTCGACCCTTACGCCGGAAGTAATGTCTCCTCCCGCCACAGCATAATTGGCGTGGCGTCAATGGTGACGGTTTTGCCATTGAGTGGGACCTTGATTTTTCGATGCGGCGTTGATGTTACGGCCCTCGCAAAGCATGGATCCAGGCCTTCCCAACAATAAGTTGAAGGATGAGCATATGTCAATTACTTGGCAACTTATTTTCTTTTCCACTTGCCCATCTGTACTACCGGTCGACAAGTCCACTCACTCGACGACAAGTGCCATCGAATGCCCGAACTGTCTGCGTAGTGGGGATGAAGTCATTCTTCTGCAAGCCCAGAATATGCGCCGTTTTCAGAGGGAGTACATTGACAGCCGATCCGTCGTCGACCAAGGTCATAGGGATGTGCTTGTTGAGACACACGGTAGCAATATAGAGGGCCAGGTTATGTCGAGGCCCGAACGGTGGCAGATCTTCGTCGGAGAATGTCACAGCGTTGGTAATCTGAGGCCAATTCTGGGCGATGTAAGTGACCATGTCCGGAGGAGTAGTATTCAACGACACGGTCATGTTCCTCAAAGCTTGTAACAAAGCTTGACGATGTTCGAAAGAGCTTAGGATAAGTTGCCAGATAGATACGTCGGCCTTAGTCTTTTGGAGTTGCTTGATGAGGGAAGCCTCGGAGGTCGACCCTTCACCAAGAACTTCGACCACTACCGGCTCTTTGAGAGGTGTCTTGTGCGGGATATCTTTAGCTTTCTCCACACGATACGGGCGTCCGGATCTAGTCAAATGGTTTGACTCTAGGGCATCTTGCCTCACCTTTAAGATTTCTTCTTTTTTTTTGGTGGAAATGTAAGTAATATTAAGCTCAATCCCAAATTGGGAAGAAATCACCACATTACAACCTATTCAAGCAACTATTCCAGCCTACCAAAAGATGAATAAAACAAGCCAAGACAACTACTACAGTAAGCCACGCATTCTACACCAATTGCTATCTATTTGAGACATCATATGATACTTATACTTAAGGATTGCCATTCTACCATCCGCTTGGACAGCTTGTTGGATAGCTTTAGGATGGATAACACGGTGTTCCAGCCTGCAAATGTTCCTAGCGTACCAGATGTGATAATGAGTAGCCACCACCAGAGAGCACAATAACTTCCTAATGAAACCAGAATAACGCCTAAGTTTCAACATCTCACCAGCATTGCCAAAGCTACCTCCTCTCAAATTAAGCCAATTTTGAATTCTGTTATAGCAAATGCAAGTATACCTGCAGAATTTAAACAAGTGGTCATGGTCTTCATTCTGCTCCCCACACAGAAAACACACCTTCTGATGTGTAACACCCATTTTGCAAAGTCTGTCCAGTGTAAGTAATCTCTCATGTTGAATAAGCCAAGCAGTAAAGCAATGTTTTGGCGTATTGATCCTGTTCCAAACTATAGTAGCCCAGCTGACTTTTGGCCATGGCGCCTGTCTAAGCCATTCATAACCAGCACCAATCGTGTACTCCCCATTTTTGGCCAACCAATTGCCATCAACATAACCTCCAATCAACTTATCCTTAACAGAGCATACCTGTCTCCATGCCCAAGAACTATTTAAGCTAGGCTGGTAACTAGCCCAAACGCACCTTTGACGAGGTAAACATCATCCTCGTCATCAGCCCAAACGCCATTGATTTCATTGCCGCTTCGGAGTATGTAAGGAGTACAATCGACAACAAAATCCCCGAATGTAATCTCGTTTCTCGAGCTTGGTAGGAATTTGGAGCAATCCACGAATATTCTTCCGACGAAAACCCCTTTTAGACGACATGGGCGGATCAAGTGAGAGTAATCGACACTATCTTCGGTAGAGACAAAGTTAGTGTGGTCGCCAAACGGATTGGTGACGTTGTTGGGCTTTATGGCTGGGATTGGGAGCGTTCCGTTCTCAATCATATCTTGAATTTCGTGCTTTAGTCTAAATCACCTTTCAGTATCGTGTCCCTTCCCTTGATGAAAGGCACAATAGGCATTCGGCTTGTACCATTTGCCTTATTGTTCAGCAGGTGGATCCGGAGTTGGACCAATGGGCTTCAACTTTCCTTGGGCCATGAGCCTTTGGAGAGCGTAGGCGTAAGTGCACCCGATATCGGTGAATACCCTCGGAGCTTGGCGTGGAGGCCTTTTTGACTGTCCATCTAGGAGATTGACAGTTTCAACAAAGTGGGCCGCTGCTGGTGCTTTTGCTTTAGATGACGAAGCCCCTTGGTATCCCTTTGGCTTCTCGGCCGGCATTCGGACATCGTCCTCTACCTTTATCCCAATCCTTATCAATTCTTTGAAAGAACCAAAATTTTGGTATTTCAGAGCATTACGGTAAACCGGTCGTAAATTCTTCACGAACTTATCTACCATTTCGACTTCATCAGGCTTCTTAGCTAGTTTCACGCTTTCAGCGCGCCATCTTGCGAGGAATTCAGTAAAGCCCTCTTTCTCCTTCTGTGTCATCACTTCCAAAGTCCTTATGTTGGTTTGAATCTCAACATTGTCAGCATAGTGCTTACAGAACTCCACCGTAATATCTTCGAAAGTGGGGAAGTTCTTGAGGTCAAGATTATAGAACCACGCCTTTGGGTGTTCACCCAGAGATTGGGCGAAAATTTCAGAGAGCATATCAGCAGGTACTCCCTTTAGTGCTAAGTACCCTTTATAGGCCTTAACATGGTGGACTGGATCTTTGGTGCCCTTGAACTTTGGGATGTCAGTGAGTACCATGTTCGTGGGCAACTTATCCTGAACTGGGGCATAGGCCCTAGCATTCTCATAGTGAATGTTCTTCCCCTGGGAGAGTTTCAAACGGTCTTCGATGAACTTGAACCGTTTCTCCAGATCAGTCAGAGGTGGGGTAGATGGAGGTGAATCTTCACTCAGTTTAGATTCGATTGCATCCATTCGGGTCATCATGAGGTTCACGGCCTCCGTGAGCTTGTTAACAGCATCTTCCATTGCTTGACGTCGGGTTTTTGGCGGCCTTTCTACAAGAAAACCCCGTACTGAGTCAATATTTAAAGTAAGAGCCCCTGCACACTTAAGGACACGACCCTAACTTGACTCAAACAAAGACTCGACTTGAGATTGACTAAACAAGGGTTCGACCCACGGTTTGATTTAGACCTCGATTCATTTTAGACCCGACAAAACGATGTGACTCAAACTGTCCTAACTTGATTCTAAACTGGACTTGGTGTGACTAAACCCGTGATTGGGCTAACATAGCCCATGAGTTCATATGAAACGTCTATAATGGCCTAGCTTGGACGTTTTTGTGGACTATCCTAGACCAAAAGGTCGACCAACATGACTCAAGGCCCAAGAGGTGAGCTTGGGTGACCCAACAGGGTCGTGTTCTAGATTTTTGGAACGAAAAAACGCCTGGCCTAACACGGCCATGACCCGAACACGACTCGACGCATTTCATACTTGGTTGAGGTTCGAGAAACATTTTGGATTGATTTTGAAAAAAGAATGATCGATTTGAAAAATGAGATTTGAAATGGGCAGCATGCCGGCTATAAAAGCTTGTTTTGGCCGAAATTTCTAGTCCTATTTGGGCAGCATTCCGCGTTTTTAAAACCATGCTATTTTGAAAGTAAGTTGTTCAAAAGTTCGGTTTTGAAAAGGACATGGGAGATTTCGAAAAAGACGCAGGAGAACAAATTGCACATTGTCATTCTCATGTTATAAGGATGTATGCTCCTAGACATCTCTAAGTCTCGGCAAGTCTTCTACAAGAAGGTTTATGCCCTCCATCCTTTTGCGGTCTTATAGAGCAAGGTGTCTTAAGGTAGAGTACCTAGAACATCGTCCCCACCATCAAGAACCACGCGAGGTGAAGTGGAAGCGAGCAATGTGCAGCTTCCTAGCATAGTGGGACGTCGCCCCCCACGCATCACGAAGAAACACTGCGACGGCCCGGGCAAGTCCTTAAGGGTTTATGCATGAATCGTAGCACTATGAGTAATGTTTTACTTTCCAACACTTTCTTTTCAAGTTTCACCTCGGAGGAAAAGACCCTAGAAACAAAGTGTAACTAGTCCTCTTTTCCCAGCAGAGTCGCCAAATCGTGGACAAGGCCCTCGGGAGGCTGCGTCCGCGGGATCCACACTAGGCATAATCGACTCGAGGTTCCTTCGAATCGAATTAAGACAAATTAGAGTCGCCACCAAGTTTTTTGGGAACTTGGAACCGTTCAAGTCAACTTTACACCTTTCATCGAAAAGCATAAAGCCAATCGACTACGAGTGATTAAAGATAAAGACTTGTACCCTATATCACTCGAATTGAATGACTCTCGTAATCCAATGGTATTTAGACGGATCCACAAACCATAGATCTTGAGTAAGGGGTGAGGGTACGTGTTAGGAAGCCCATAAGGACACCTAACCCCGCCCGTCAATAACGGCCTCTACTAAGTCAAGTATGGATTTCAAACAAGGTCATAGCTACTACGATATATGAAATGCAAACATCGTTTTAACCCTAACATGTGAAGTTTCTATGTCGATTTAGATGCAACTAAACTAACTTTGTCAAAGTTGTAATTTAGCATATGGGTTGATTAATCTAACAACATATAAAATAAAGCAAACAAGGCTTAGGGGGAGTGGGGGAGCCGTTGGGATCTACCTATTACAACCCGGGTATTTCATGCCGACACAACGAGAAATTAGAAATACAACTCGATCTAAATATAATTGCTACATACAAAACCGTACACGATAACACACACGGCCAACCGGCCTAGAAAAACGTGCACAAGAGGGGTGGCCCACGGCTTACATGACCCACGGCCTTGGGTCACTCCTCGTAATGTGTGCTTTCGCTTGATCTTATCGAATTAGACATTGGGCTACGCACCAAAGCATGCATTAGCATAAATCGGGCCATGTTGCTTTAAACAACATGCGATTTACTACGCTCTTACATGCATTGGGGAACAACCGTCTAACCAAACAAGACTAAGGTTTTTTGAAAGAGGTTTTGACTCGACAAAATAAAACTAACTCGAAAATTACAACTCGATAAACAAACTATAAATTACAAGCTACAAAACAACAAAGAACAAATGATAAACAAGAAAAGAAAAACGAAAAGAGAAAGACGAGAGACACGGCCAACTCACGGCCCAAACCACGGCCACCCTCACGGCCAAGATAAGGCCATCCTAGTTCCTAGGTTAGGTTCATTAGTTAGATCGAATGATTGCGAAACGGATTAGAAAACGAGTGAGAAAACGAGTTATAAGACAGGTTGATCGATTGAGAAGAAACGCGCGAGTGTGTATTCTACACGACCTAAAGGGTCCAATTAGGTCACGATATCATAAGATTAATGCTTACTCGTCGAGTGTTAATAGGAAGGTGCTAATCACGCACTCCTATGCTAGCGAGAAATCAAGTGAAAAGAAAGATGTATTCAATTAGGTTATAGAATTGTTAATCGATTTTTAAAGCTATGTCGATGCCACCTAACATGTCTAATTAGGTTATTAAATTGATCTAATGTCGTCTAAACAAGTCATATGTTAACAATCAGAGGTCATACAAACATGCAACGGGTCCTAAGGTGGGTCGAATTGGCCGAGGCAACAAAGGGTCAAAAGCGAGGAACGGAAGTTAGAAATTCGTTTTATTTATGCCCTACCTTGAACACGAGGATATGTAAATGAGACGGGGGTGTACGACCGACTGAAGTAGCGGTTTATTTTCCCATCTCAAGTCAACGCGGGTGTTCATGGTGGTACTTTAACTCATACTCGGACTAAACTAGTTTCATAGTTAATTTAAACGATAAATAAAAGCGATAAACAAACAAAAATAAACTATAAGAAAAACAAACATAAAAAACGAAATAAAAGAGGAGAAAGAGGAGGATTTGATGCACCCTCAACCTACATGTATCGTTGACACCGTCTTGGGTCGTAATCGATGGTAGATTTTATCTCGAGAGGCCGTCGTCGACGAAGGAACAAAGCAAACACGCGTTTTTGGCAAATCTGGACAGCAACTTTCAAACGATGATTTCTCCCTCGTTTCACGATGAAAATTCGATTTAAAAGATGTTTTGAAAACTAGAAAGAGAGGAGAACAGAGATCTTAAAGCAACCCCTGCTCGTTTTTAGTTATTGGGCACGAAAAACGAGCACAAACAGAACTGGACAGACAAGAACAAATCCACAAAAACAAGAGTGTATAACACTGTTTTTCGAGGGATTTCGTGTACTCTCAAGGGCAATTTGGCTCGTAAATATTTGTCTAATGTGTATATGGATGTTATGTGGTTAATTAGGAACAAGAAAATCGAGTTTTGATGGAGGTTTGAGGGAGGAACGAATTGTTTTTCGAGGAGGACACACAAACAGTTTCAGTTTGTATGTCGGTTTTGTGGAGGGATTTTGAGAGGCAATTAGGGTTCGTTTCTGAGGTTTAAAGCTTGTGAGTGATGGTAGGATGTGGGGAGAACTTAGAGGAATGAATGTATGGCGAAGGGTGGGTATTTATAAGGAGTTAAAGTAGGGCAAAAGAGAGGGAGAGGCAGTCGGGCCTGCTCACGCATAGCTGCTGTCCAGCAGCTTTTGTGAGGGTTTGAGGGGGGTTTTCTTGGTGATTAAGCTAGGGTAATATGGGTAGGATACTAGGGTATGGGTTAGGGTTAATGGGTACGGGTTTTGGTAGTATTTGGAGCGGGTTTTGGGCTCGGGATTGAGCTGCCAAAACAGGGGGTTGCTCGTGTATGCGCGGGCTGTTGGGGATGATTTGGGATGGAATTTTGGGCCGTGGATAGGGGGTTCGAACTGGGGTGGATGGTTATTGGTCTAGGTTGGTTAGTGTACTCGAGATTCGTGCCAATTCGTAAAGAAAACGGGCTCAAAACCCGAGCTAAAATCGAGCTCAAAAAACATGTTTAAAAACGAGTTTTCTTCGCTTTTTAAAATCGATTTTTCAAATCAATTAACCCATTAAAATAAATGACTTTTCAAATCAAATATACTCATAAAATGATTTTTTCAAATCAAATATTTATTTTATTTTCAATAAAATAGACTTGGGAAAATAAATTCAAAATAAAATAAAATAAACTGAATTCACCTAAAAAAAACCATAATTTAAATATCATTTAAAATAATAAAATTAACTCACTAAAAAAACACTAATTTAAATATCATTTAAATTAATAAAATGAATTCACTTAAAAAAACATTAATTTTAATATCATTTAAATTAATAAAATACTTCATCGACGACGCCCATTCTACATCGTAAAACGAAACCAAATATGACAATGACAACTAAAGAATACATGTGTCCTATCATCATCGGGTGTTTGTCGGGTTCTCTATAAATTCCAATATCGACGGATACGGGTATCTACAGTAATTGTTCATGACAACATGAATTGTGGTGTAGATCGCTACTAGTTACTATTGTTTATATGCATATGATTGGATGAATAAATTATATGAATACGGGTATGAATACGATCTCGGAATTGGTTTGAAAAGACGAAGTAAGGAATTGCATGAGAATATGAAATTCATGTGGAGAACATGTTTATGTGATGGAAGTGATTTTTCTACTTTTACTATGTTAGTAACATGTGAATAGGGGATTTTATGTCGTATATTATGTTATTGTTGTACGTAAAGTTATATAATGAAAGCATGTGGGTAATTCATGATTGACAAGTTAAATAATATATGTGCATGATGGATGTTGTTGCTTGGCTTTTGAAGATAGTAACATGTGATTAGGAATACTGGTTTTATGAGTATTGAGTTATTTTTGTCTATTTTGTTGTTGTTTAAGTTGTTTGGAAGTAAAAATCAAATAGTTATGTTGTCTGTTTACAGTAAAGTTGTCTTTAAACTGTTATAACTTGAGATTAATAAATGATTTTAATGTGATTCCAATTGGAGGTGATATCTTGTTCTTTTAAGATTCTAACGATAGGTCACACGCCCAAAATGACCAAGAAACGAGTGAGATATGGCCGTTTTACGAAAATTGGACAGTGCTGAGAAATGCGTAGGGTACTCGATCGAGTGGCCCCCACTCGATCGAGTGCACCTCTTGTTACTCGATCGAGTAACCCTTACTCGATCGAGTAGCCTTGGTAATTTGTTTTACCTGTCTCTGACCTTCACCTACTCGATTGAGTAAGTTACTCACTCGATCGAGTGACCTGTACTCGATCTAGTGACCCCTGTTTTGGGTCATATGCTTATCTTTTGACTTTGTTGCCTATTATGTTTAATTCAAAGGTGTCCTTTTGCTTCTTTATGCATTGTTTTACGTATGTGTTGGTCCTGATGCGTAAGTTACCCAATCTTATGATGTAAGGTGTGGCGCCTATGGTGAATATGAGTTTGGTGGGGAGGACATGAGTTATATGTGGTTGTGATAGATAGTGGAAAAAGAAAAGGAAGATTGCTAAGTCCTATTGAGGCATGGAGCATGTTTTGTGAGGTGAGATGAGTGATATGATTGTGTGATGAGTAATGTAAAAGTAAGTGAATATGGGCAAGGGATGATGTGAGTCTAAGAAACGTGAGAATGAAAAGATTGAAAGGAATGATGTGGATGGTGGCAACTTGAGATGTGCAAAGAAATATGGAGGGAGATGGTTAGGAATCGTGTGGGTTAAGAATATATGTAATGAAAGGACGTTTTAGAGGGATTGAGAATAGTGGTATATAGTGGACTTAATGGAGACATGTCGCGACGTGGATTTGCAGATAGTGAGTGAGTTTGGGAATTCGCATTATCAAGAGGTGAAACTAATGTGTAATTTCCTTGGGCAAGTAACGTTATGAAATGACTTTTGGGATTCTAGAAAAAAAAAAAAAAAAAAAAAAAAAAAAGTGATTGGAGATAGGTGTTAGTGATAGCATGAGATGGTCTGGACTGATTGGTGAAAAGTGTGAGTGATAGCATGATAAGAGAAGATCTATAGTAAGAAAGAGTTAGATGATACTGATATGAAATAATGGGATTTGAGTTTTGGAGCAATGAGAAGGTAACCGGAGCACTAAAGAGTTAGGTAGAAAGAATAAGGAGTTGAATCATTAATTGGTATTGTTGGTGTAAAGAGATAAGAAGGATAAAAGTAAGCTGAGAAAGATGTCAATCGGAGTTATGTGATATAGAAGTCAGGAATCGTCCAGATGTATGATACTATCATAAGGATGTTAGTTAATGGTTATATAGGAGTTTCAGGACAATATGATTAGTCATGAGTTTCGGGAAATTAAGGAAAGTAAGAAGTCGGGTAAAGAATTTACATGATATGAGATCTTGGTGGTGAGTTGGGTGACGATACAATTAAGGATGGAATTGGGAATAGTGTTGAGGTAATTTTTGTTGATGGATTTGATGTTCGTTATTTGGGAGGTTAACCAGAGATAGGAAAGAAACCGTGATGTTTAGAGATGGGTGTAAGAGGTTTGATGTCCGAACGGTGGTAGTGTTGAGGTGTTGCCGCTAGTGGTTAAAGGTGGTGATAAATAGGAAAGATGGCCATTCTAAAGAGGTTGGTTTTGCAGAGACACGATTGATGTGTATGGTTGTGAGGAAGTATAAGATGTGGTTATAGGAGGTGGTTTCTAGTAGTTGAGTGTTATTGGTATGGTTATGTTTGGCAGGAGGTGATGGCTATGCGAATGGGAGAATGTGTTATGAGGGGCATACGAGTTAAGCTCGGGCGAGAGGTAACCTTTATCAAGTGGTAACCTACGTGATCAGAATTGACTAGTTGGATGTGATTATGGGTCTATGATGTGTATAAATGTTTGTGTGAGGTTCTGACCTCACGAGAAATGGTATGGTGTGATAGTTATAAAGTTGTTATATGAATGTTTTGTGATATATGTTGGGTACGGTAAACTAATGGAATGATGTTCAAAAAATGATAGTTTGGGTGATCTGGCATGGCTAGTTATACTTGTAGGTGTATTGATAATACATGTGTATTCCGTGAAATGGTAGGGATGATGTTCATGAGGTGCTTATCTGTTTATTCCATACAATATGTTGTGTTGTGATCTAGTAAAGCTGTTTTGAGTAAGTTTTCTTCTCTGGGAAGTTGTCCTGAGTTAGTGTGTATGAGAATAGTGTAAGTGGCGATGTCTATCGATATGGTTGTTGTGCCTCGGGTGGTGATCCGGGCATGGTACTTCGTGTTGTGATGCGGGAATTTTCGCGCTACGTTACGGCTGTTGGAGGCGGTGTTGCGATGCCGTCACCGGTTGTGGTGAAGTAGGCGGGGTGATTACGATTATAGTTTCGAAAGTACATACCAGTTATACATAGATTGTTGTTTTGTTTGATGTTGCTTCCTATGAGTTTCGGGTTGTACATATAGGTAGTTGTTATGTTTATTGATGTTTCTTACCAGTTTCAGCTTGGGTGTGAGGGTAGAGTATGATATGGAAGAGAGTTGTGTATGTTTCTGTTGCCGGCATGGTATAGCGATATTCTGTTGATGGGACACAGTTGTGAGAGGTTGTTACAATAATTTTGATCTTGTTTTAAGGTGAGGCATTGGTAGATATAGTAATGGCAAGTGAATAGTGGAACATGTGTTGTACTTATCTGAGAGCTGCAAGTGGTTTATAATCTTTTGTTGAGACAGTGAGTGTAGGGTGTTGGGAATTAGTGTCATGTTAAGTTATGTATGAGTTTTGCAGTAATAAAAGAAAAGAATTTGAGGATCTAGTGTAAGTGTACGTAACAAGTGTGGATCGTGAGTTAGGCTTTTGGCGATAGGTGTTTTATATAGAGAGGTATGTTGTGTTGCGGTGATGTGGAAGAGTTGGAGTGGTTATTATGCTAAGGATTTTGTGGTATTGGTTAGATGGAGTGCAGAATGAATTGAGGTATGAGAACTGTTAAGTAAGATCAGAGAGCCTTAGATATAGGAATGGTGAGTGTTTAGATTATAAGCGGCTATCTTTGACATGCGGTGGTGATGAGGATAATGAGAAGATATAGCTAAGGATTTAGTATTAGTGAGTTACGAGGACGTAACATTTATCGTAAGAAGAGAAGGATGCTATAAAAGAGAGTTTGATGATTGTACATGTTGTAGTATAATTGGAAGTAGAGCGTTGATGTAGCATAAAGGATGGATTTGTATTGTGGTTGATAATGTTAAAAGGTCATGGCCATGCTTGTAGTAGTGTGATGTCTAGAATGGTGAGAATATTTCGATAGTGTTGACAGTTGGATGATGATATTTATGAGTTCGATAGTTTTGGCAGTTGGATGATGATGTTTATGAGCGTGAGTAAACTTCGAGGACGAAGTTCCTTTTAAGGGTGGTAGAATGTAACATTCCGTTTGATGTTATGAGTGTCTTGATATCGCATTTTCTAGTGGATAATATGTTACGGAGCTAGCAGCGTTTGTGGATAGTAGTTGGTAGTGTTTGGAGTTGGTGTCGAGAGAGACTATGATGTAGTTGATACGATATCGTGAGTCGTCTTGTGGAGGTAGGCATAGTTGGTGGAGTTGGTATTAAGAGTTCATGTTTGATAGGTTGGGGTTTTGTTTTGAGGCTTTAGTTGCGTTGTTGTGTCTTAATCGAGTTAGTATGTTTGTTTTGGGTATGAGTTGGAACTTCGGGGACGACCCCGAAGTTCCTTTTAAGGAGGGAAGATTGTAATACTACGGTTTTCTATGTCTTTGGGTACTCTATCGAGTGAGACTTACTCTGCCGAGTAAGTAGTTTTTGACGCAAAATAGTAGTCTACATGTAGGGCACTCGATCGAGTAAGTTGGGTACTCGATCGAGTAGGGGGCACTCGATCGAGTAAGTGCCTTACTCGATCGAGTATGTGAGTTTACGGGCTGAGTTTTGACGGGTTTTGTTAAAGATGCGATATTGGTATATAAAGACGGCTGTCACTTTTCCTAAATCTTTTTATCATTCTAAAAACCTAAATTGAGAGAAGGAAGTTACGTAAGTTGATTCATCTCATCATTAGCAAATTCCCAAGGCTAGAAGAGTCGGATCATCGTGTTTTTTACGCCGTTGTGATCCTTGTGTTGAGGGTAAGTTCCTTATACCTTTGATGTTGGGATTCGTTGGGTTCCTTTAAAACCCTAATTGGGTAATTTGGGGGTTTTGGTGGTTTATGTGATTATGATAGTAATTGTATGCATGTATGTTATAGGAGGAGGTTTCGTTGAGGAAAGATTATGATTAGCTGCTAAGACCGTCTGTGGTGTTTGCTTTCCTGGTAGGGTTTCCCTACTCAGTATTAGTTACATAATGTGTGGTGATGGTTGTTGTGATTAAAGATTGATTGTATTGTTGAGTTGTTAGACGGTTGTTGTTTTCATAATGTTGATTGGTTTGTATCTGTCTGTGATCTTCGAGGCTCGTCCCTGGCTGAGTGGAGTCACTTGCGGGAGTGGCTTCACGCCCTTAGTTCGCCCTCTGTGGAACCCGCCACATGAGGGGATGTGCACATTAAGGAAACTTGGGTTTATCGCTCGATGGAGATGAGCGGGGATTTGGTGGGTACGGCTGCGGTCCCCCACTGGCGGCGTGGAGTACTTGTTGCGATGGGTACTCTGGCAGGGCTACACACTTTAGTGTGTAGTCAGTTGTGTGGAGATTTAAGACAGAGACTGGGTTTGTTGAGCTGTTTGTGTTGTTTGTGATATTGTTCCTTTATGGTATTTGTTTTATGTAATTAGTACTGACCCCGTTTAAATGTTTTAAAAACTGTGGTGATCCATTCGGGGGTGGTGAGCAGTTATTGAGCAGGTATGAGACGATCCGCATGGGATAGCTGGGATGAGTCATCACGTAGCAGTTTTAGAAGTTTTCCGATGTGTCGAACATTTTGTAGTTGTTAGTAGTTGACAGTTTTGAGAACCTTGTATTTTTTCCCTTTAATAGTTTTGGAGTTTGGCTTGTATCACTTAAACTTTATTATCATTTAAATACGTTTCGTTATTGTCTATTTGAGTATCATTACCTCGGGTAACCGAGATGGTGACGTTCTCATACCTTAAGTGGTCCTGGTAAGGCACTTGGAGTATGGGGGTGTCACAATGATAACATACCGAAGACAGGTTTTACATCGAGGTATGGTCACTATGAGTATGTTGTGATGCCATTTGGGTTATCTAATGCACCTGCAGTGTTTATGGATTTGATGAACCGGGTCTTCAGTCAGTTTTTGGATCGGTTTGTGGTGGTCTTGATCGATGATATCTTAGTCTATTCTAGGACTAAGGAGGAGCATGAGGAGCACTTGAGGTTGGTGTTGCAGACTTTGCGTGACAATCGGCTATATGCAAAGTTATCTAAGTGTGAGTTCTGGCTTGAGGAAGTTGCCTTTCTGGGACATGTTATTTCAAAGAAGGGTGTAGTGTGGATCAGAAGAAAGATTGAGGCGATCACTCGGTGGGAAGCAGAAGAATGTGGCAGAGATCGGGAGTTTTTGGGTTTGGCAGTGGTACTACCGTCGGTTTGTGAAAGACTTTTCCAAGATAGCCGGACCTATGACGAAAAGATTGATGAGGAAAGAGAACAGGTTTCGTTGGGATGAAAGTTGTGAGACGGTGTTCCAAACATTAAAGGAGCGTTTGACCACAGCTCCAGTCTTAGCATTACCTGAAGGGTGTGAGAACTTTGAGGTGTATATAGATGCTTTAAAGAATGGTTTGGGATGCGTGTTGATGCAGAACGGGAAAGTAATTGCCTATGCTTCTAGGCAGTTGAAACCTTATGAGGAGAACTATCCGACACATGATCTGGAGTTGGGTGCAGTTGTGTTTGCTCTCAAGATTAGGAGACACTATCTTTATGGGGCGACCTTTAAGGTGTTTTCAGATCACAAGAGTCTCAAGTACATCTTCACTCAAAAGGAGCTGAACATGAGACAGGGGAGGTAGATGGAGCTGATAGGGGACTATGACATGGATATTATATACCATGAAGGATGGCAAACGTGGTTGCAGATACGCTGAGCAAGAAGAGTGCACATTCTCTATGCACAGCTATATCTTTGATGAGGTTGAGAGATGAAGTGGGGAAGATGGGGATACATATAATACAGAAAGGGGATGCTATAGGGGACTTGAAAATGAAGCCAGATCTTTATGATGACATTCGCAGGAAACAGGCCTTGGATCCTAAGATTGAGGAGTGGAGAGCTGGAATAGAGAAAGGGGCAGTGGCTCGGTTCTCTATTCATACAGATGGCAGTGTGAGATTTGATGGCAGGTGGTGTGTTCCTAATGATGAGGAGTTGAAAAAGATGATCATGACAGAGGCTCATTGCACACCATATTCAGTACATCCAACTGGTGACAAGTTGTATAAAGCTAGATTTGAAGAAGACTTTCTGGTGGCCTGGTATGAAAAAGGAAACAACTGAGTTTGTGGCTCGATGTTTGAGATTGATGCATGCATTTTATATACGGTTTTTACCTCATTTTTACACGCATTTCTGTGCTATTTACGTGGCATCTAGCTACAAGTATCCCCGAATAGTCTACTTTGGTTTGTCTTGTGTAAATTGCAGGTACAGACCAGATAGGAGCAAAATCGAGCCTAAACTTGTCCCATTCGCATGCATTTTGGAGAATAGGGAATCGGAGCCCGGAATCTTTCACTTAGATATGCGTGAAGTAGCCTCGGAAGGTGCCAAGGAGTTCACACGTGCTAATATAGCTCGATCGACCAGTTTTGCTACACTATATGGTCGATCGAATGCTTTATCCATCAAGATTCACTCGATCGAGATTTGATGTTACTCAATCGAGATAGCTGTTACAAGGAATACTCGATCGAACTCCATCTTCATTCGATCGAGAATATTTTTAAGTCTTGTCCTCGATCGGGTGGTTTCATTTCACTCGATCGAGAGACTCTGTGTTTTATGCGAGTTTTGGGCTATTTTTCGAGTAGGCTTTTGTAATTAGGAATAAAAGCTATGACGGCAGTGTCAGACGGATGGATCTCTTCTATTCTCTTCCCTTCCTTCGAAACTTTTCTCTCTACTCCCTTAGACTTTGCTCTTGAACCCTAACTACGGATTATCATTGCTTGTAATCGGTATTTCTATTCTACTTTTGATCTATAATTATTTATTGGTTTAATTTCCTTTTCTTCCTTGTTATCTCTTTTGTTGTTTCTCTTTTATACTTTTGCTATGTTGAATTCCTACGGTTTATGTATTGTTATTACTCGTTTAATGACCATGCGTAGCTAATTCTCTCTTGCTAAGACATAGGGGAGCCATGATTTTAAGGGAATTGTGAAATAAGTGATTAGGTTTGATGCAAATTAGGTCTATGTTGTTAATCGCTACATATAACTGTTCTTGTCTGATTGAGTCGACGCAATTAGTTAATAAATTACGGTACACCTTAACCTAGATCGGAAGATTGGAAAAGGTAAGACCTGTAGCGAACATTAGGGCACTTTACTGATGGCGGAAGCTAAGCTATTAGTGCTTTTGGGCGAATTGAGACCGGAAGGAGATATTCATTGCCCTGTGGATCGAACTTGCATTGACCTGAGACCTTAGATTACATTTCTTGAGAATCGTGGTGAACCGACTATCTTAGCTGTTTTCTCCCTGCTTGTTTACTTTCTACTCTCTTGTTTTCCTTCTCTCCTTTGACCTTATTAGATTAGAATAAACAATCAAAAACCCTCAAGAACTGGTTACCTTGACGGACTTAGTTAAGCTGACATTTTCCCATCTCCCTGTGGAGATCGACCTTACTTGCCACTGACTTCTGTTAGTAGTAATAGGTATTTATGTTTGGTACCTAACGACGGTATCAAATTTTGGCGCCGTTGCCGGAGAGGTGCCGTAATTTTGTTGCTTATATTAAGTTTGTCTCTCGTCTCAAGGAATTTATTCCTTGAGATTGATCTCATATTTTTCCAAGTTCTTAATTAGATTTGCAGGAAATCTGTTCTAGAAGAGAACATTGGCGTACCTGCTTTGCTGTAGACTCTATTTGCTAAAGATGCCGAACATCACCAGTCATTCAGAACCTACGGTGGATTCCCTTCCTAAAGGTTTCTTGTTACCCACTACGGATTCGGGGACCTTTGGGATCCACCCATCTTATATACAGCTGGTTGAGAGAAATCTCTTCAAGGGGTACCTGGCGAAGATCCTTCCAAGCATATAGAGCTCTTTACAGAATATTGCTCCACCTTTCCTTTACCTGTTGGGGTGACGCAGGATAGGGTTAAGGGAGTTCTATTCCCTTTCTCTTTGACTGATGATTCCCGGGAGTGGTTAAGAGATTTAGACAGGGAAGCTGCCGGTGTAACTCACTGGAATTCCCTTGCACTAGCCTTTTACAGACGATATTTCCCACCACAGCGCACTAATGCGTTGAGAGGCCAAATTACTGCATTTGAGCAATTACCTACTAAAGATTTGAATGAGGCTTGGACTAGGTTTAAGAGGCTCATCCGATATGTACTTCATCATGGCTTTAAGCGTTGGTTCATATGTACCCAATTCTACAATGGGTTATATCCTGACCAGAGAGCTAATCTTGATAATGCGGCCAAGGGGAGATTCCAGAAAAATGTTGAGGATGATCAAGGATGGCACCTTATTGAAGAAATGGCCATCCATGTTGCCGAAAATGGAAATCCTCGAGGAAGTAGGTACGTAAATGAGTTGGTGGTAGCTGAGGTGGAAGGTCCTAGTGGGAGGTTAGGCAGTCCGGAAATTTTACAAACTACGGGTGTGCATGAACAAGTTTGTGCCATAACTGAGCAGGAGGTAGTTTGTGGTAGATGCGGTAAGGAGGGGCATGACCCTATTACTTGTATGGCTCATGTAGAGCACGTCCGTGCCTACCAAAAATTCAAGCAAGGAGTTCCATTCTCTAAGCTATATATGAAGATTTGACAACAACAAGTATCTCTAGCCCTTCTAAACTAATGCCTCAACCGATTGATTCATCTTCTACAAAAGGAGAGCTCGCAGAATTGAAGTCCCTAGTGCTGAACTTAACGCTACAGTTCGGCCAAAAGTCTGATAAAAATGACAATGTTATAGTAGAATTGCGAGATCAAGTTGCGCGTCTTTCATCCGTGCAAAGTCAAGTGAATCATTCACCTCTATGCGACCCAGTCAACGCCATAAATCTCCGAAGCGGTCTTACTTATGATGGACCGAAAGTGCCGGAAGACGGGGTTGTAACAGCTGATGATACCCCGGATAATGATTTGGAGGAGTTAAACGACGATATCCCTGCTGAATATCATCCTGCAGCTCGATCGAGTGATTTAACCTCTCCCAGTACTCGATCGAACACAATACCTGCTCGATCGAGAAGTGCTCCAATTGAAGAATTCGATCGAGGAGTTAATTCCTCTCGATCGAGTAACTTAGCAAAAATACAGTTCGATCGAGTGATTCTTGACCTCGATTGAAATATGCTAAACTAGAAGAACTCGATTGAGAGATGAACATTACTCGATCGAGTAATTTGCCTAAAGAAACCGTTCGATCGAGTGGAATCAGTGCTCGATCGAACAACTATGCTAGCGGCAGTTCAACTTCAAGGTCTAATTCCGCTACCGTGTCATATTCTCCTGCTGTGGAGGTGTCACGTTCTGATAAAGGTAAAGAGAAGGTCGCGGGCCCGCTTATTGCTACTGACACGTCTGTCGCGTACCTGTCAAAAATAAAACCTAACGGTCTCAACTAAAAATGTAGTAGAGGCAGTCGAGTATCGAATCCTCAGGGAGGTAATGCAACTACAGCTACCTATTTCTAATCCTATGGTAACAATTGGTGTTGATTAAATTTTTGGTTCTAAACTACGGAGTTGAAAGGAAAGAGAAATAAACAAAGAGCAGTAAAGCAGGAAGTGAATTAAACTATCAATAAGAGGGGGACATGTCGGGAATTCGGTTCACTACGGTAGTTCAACATCTTAGCAGTAAATGACTCGATTTAACTAATGCGAGACGGATATTAGAAGGTCCTTTCGGTCCACTTCCCACCCTAAAATACCGCTAACTTAACTTTCGTCCTCATTAGGGCAGTCTCATCATTTTATAGCAGCCTATTTAGTCCAATCTTTCGATCCAGGATTAATTGTAGCCAGATTAATGGGTGACATAGAATCGTGCACTCAACTAGGTCGAGAATTACAGTTATATTGCCATAGTGACAGAGTCTCTTTAATCAATTCGTCTAATTCATTCACTACGTCGTCATTATTCTACCGCAGATCCCCTAATCCCAACATGAAGGGGTTTAGCTACTCATACTCATAATTAATCTAACAGCAGATAATTTCCCAGCAGAAAACATAACGAAATAATAATAAAATGCAATGACAGAAATTAGGGCAAGGAAGAATGATAACAATAACAAGAATTAAAAGCAACAAGAAGGTTAATTGTTATTAAGGAAGAGAGGGAATTACAATCCAAGCAGATTCCGGCGTAAAGAACTCGTAATCCGAGTGAAGCAATCCAAAATAAAAGTAACAGTAGAAGGTTTAAGCAACGTAACAAGTTCTACTGTGAAGGAAGGTAAAAGATAGATAAAAAGATGATTAATAACCTAGTAAAACATAGGTTATATAGTCAAACAACTTAAGAGTTTATGCGGAAAAGTAAAACACGGACTAATTAAAGCCCATAGTGTCGGAAGCCTCTCGATCGAGTGGGTTGAACCACTCGATCGACCAATATCTCAGCAGAAGTCCCTCGATCGACCAGCAGGGTTCTCGATCGAGGACTTGGTCAAATGCAGCTTACTCGATCGAGTAAGGAATAGCTCGATCGAGCCTTGGGGAGCTTAGGAACCACTCGATCGACCACCAAACAGCTCGATAGACCACTTGGGTCTTCAATTCAGCTCACGTCTTCACCCAAAGACCTCGTAATGCGTGCAACGACACTTCCAAGTGCAACATCTCACTCTGGGACAATCCCGTCTCCTCTAAATGCATGCAAAAAGGACGAAAAGGAGTATGGTTCCGCTACTTCCGTGATTATCCCTACAAAAAGGACAAAATACACCAAAGTAGCCAATTCGGGGCAAAATACTATAAAAACAGTATAGAAATGCATAGAAATACGTGCTGAAATAGGCCAAAAAGACTATACATTAGGCACGTATCAAATCTCCCCAAACCAAACCTTTACTCGCCCTCGAGTAAACTCAAAACTAAACTAATGGAACGGAAATGATAACTCAGAGCTAGCTTAACTTGTCTACTTGAACCACTTTAATGCAATGAAATTAACGATTAAAGCTAGACAGTCAATACGCAAACGAATTATAAGTCGTTCGAGAAATAAAGTCGACCTATCGACCTTGCAAGACCAACAAAACCGGACTCTCACGTGGTCACTCTTCTCTCATGAAGCAAAGGGCAAATGTTATATGTAAAAGAGAGAAGAAAAGACAGTCACTCGCCTAACTGCGACCTACATAGCATGCATGCAACAAAAATGAAAGACAATTCAAGTACTAATGCACACACTCCAACCAATAATGTCCGTCACAGCCGAGGATTTGCAAATAATATGGGAATAGTGAGGTTCAGGTGAGAAAAGGCAAAACAAGTTATGGAAATGTGGAGGTAAAAGCGTCAAGCTAGGTCCTAACAGGACCATGATAAACCATCCGGATCTCAATGTCTCGAAAGACTAAACACAGTGCCCTTCACTTGGCACAAAACTCACTAGATCGAAAGCACAATCTCCTCAAAAAATATAGAATAAGAGTGGAGGAGCTAGACGGTCACAAAGTTCCCTTTTTAAACACATAAATCGAGACAACTAACTGAAACAACCAACCCTCTTGTCGATTGTACATCTTCGAACATCTTCTCAACTCTGACAAGAGGGTCCAACTTTTTCACAACTTTTTTTCTTTCTTTTTATACGTGAATCTCATCATATTTTTTTCATTTTCTTTTTTTTTTTCTTTCTTCTTCTTCTTTCACGTTTCTCTCTTTTTTTTCTTTTTCAATACTTTTTTTTCTCTTCCTCCTTCCTTAATACAAACACCAACTCCAAACGGGAATTACGGACCAAACTGCAACGGAAAACATACCACAAAAGGACAGACTAACTAGCTTGACTAGGCAGGCTTAGTTTGGCATGTGGCTAATGGGTCAAAAAGGCAAGTTTTGGTCAATGTGGAGCTAATTGGGTGAAGGATATAAAGAAAGGGGAATTTGCAAGACCCTCCCTGCATGTGACACCAACCACAAACCCGAATATGTGCATTTGACGAGAAATTGAATGTCATAAATGTGCAAAAGAGATGAACATGCTATGCAAGGAGTACTACTCTCAAAATTCCTAATGAACTGGTCATGAATGGCACCAGTTATGGCTCTAAAACTCAGAATTTTTAAGTAGTTTGCCAATTTATCAAAGTCAAGTCTAACGTTGATCGGCTATTATTTGAACAGTAAATTCGTAGACTATGCGTATGACAAAGCTAAAAACCATCAATAAAGTGCAAGGCTCAAGTGAATTGACAAGTTAAGTGCAATTTCATCACGGGAATCTACCGTTCCGACTCAACCTAAATGCAAAAATAAACGTGAAATTTTTTTTTGAATTTTAACATTTTCTAATTTTTTGGATTTTTGATTTTTTTTGAAAATAAACAACAAATGTAAACTGAAAAATTAAACGTGAATGCAAAACAAATGCAGATGCAGACTCAAAAGGATGCAATACCCTCCCCAAACCAAAACGGACAACGCCCTCGTTGTCCTCCAGCATACACCAGCAGAAAAATGGGGGATGGGAGTATACAACCAATAAAAATAAAATAAAGGAGATGAAATAAAAAGAGTAAGAGAACATACAAGACACGAATTTCCCCAAACCAGCCAGAAAACTGGGGAAGTGAGTAGACCAGTAGCTACCCGTCGTCGGCACCGCTGTCTCTCAGGTACTCCGACTCAAAAAAACGGTCTCCCCAAACCAGCAACAAACAAGGGGGGACCTCTAGTCGTCATCTCCAGCCTGATCCTCCGGACCGGGTATGAACGGAGGGTCACTCTCCTCCTCTCTGGCAGCTCGGTGTGCCGCGCCGCTCCGCCAGAACCGCACCTCTCGTGCTACCGCCTGTCTCCTCCGGCTCCTCCTCCGAGTCGAAGGTAGTGGAGGGTACCCGTCCGCCGGGTACCGGTAGAAGGAAGGATGCGGCCACTCCCTGGAATCGGTCGCCGGGCTCGGATGTGGAACTCGTAGAGCGGGAATACAGCCAAAGCCATATCCCGCCTCATCTCGTAATGTACACCCGCACATATCCGAAAGCACGGCATCACGACGCCCTTGGTCCATGACCTCGGGCGCCTCTAAGACAGGAGGGCGGACAAAATTGGCCGGAAAAACCGAACCAGAAGGAGGGTCAAGTGGAGGTGGAGTATGAGTCGTGTGGGTGTAGGCCGAGGCGTGGGTCGGTCCGACCTTGGCTCGAGTCCGAGCCCGAGAGCTAGAAGATGCTCCGGCCTCCCGCTTCCTCTTCTTAGAAGAAGAAGGAGGGGTGAAGGTAAGGTGGTAGGTAGGTGGAGGTGGCCTCGCTCCCTCAGCAGCAGATGAGAGCGGTAAAAGTGGGGGAAGGGTAGATCACGGCAAGGTAACAGACGTGGAACCACAGATCTTCCACGTCCTCGCACTCCCCTTCGCCTTTGGGAACAGGCGAAGTCGGCCATGGCATCGAGTCAAGGTGAGCCATCGATCGGGTGCGGTGAGTCCGGGCTCGGTGGGGTAAAGGTGGCGGGCAATCCTAGTCACCGGCCGCCGCAGATAACAAGCTGCGGTCTTGATCCGAGTCCCAATTCCGTTCCAATCTTTGAGCTACCGGATAGGCAATGTTTAGAACAAACGGGTACCGTAGTCAATGTTGAGGTACCCGCGAGGATCGCTAGCTCGGTGTTGGTCACGTTATTGGGCTCGGGCGCCCAAAAATGGTCTCTCCTAATGACGCAGTAAGTAGTAACGGGGCGCGAGGTAAGTGAACATGAGCTCCCTTCCGTGCCTGGAAGGGGGTGTGAGTAAGCGCAGCCCAAAGTGGCTGAAGGAGGTCTCGAGGTGGGGCGGTGGGACCGTCACTAACTAGTCCCAAAACCTGCCTAAACCTGGCGAAAGTCCAGTGGTGCGACTCATTGCGGAGTCGAAAGTGAATGCAGGAACTGGAGTGGTCAGCCTGGTAAGAGTCGGTGTCAAAAGAGTAGGAGCTAAAAAACTCGTAAGTAGAGGTACGAATGGTAGCCTCCTGCATGGTAATCAGACCCGACATACCCGTCCCGTTCAACAAACTACAGACCTCCTCATAAATGCCTAAGGTCTCTAGGTCGGTCCGCGCAAGGAAACGGGTGGGGGAGAGAGGGCAACGAAGTAAAGTGGCTAACCGTTTCCGGTGAGCCTCTGAAGTGAAACGTACCGTGGGCATCTTCGGTAGAGGTGTGAGAGCGCCCTCTCTCGTAACAACAGCCTCAGAAGGGCTGGAAGTGATGGCTAACTGGCTAGCCGGCTGATGTGGCCTCGGTGGCAGCATACCAGGCTGCGGGAAGCGGGGCGTGAATCCGCACTCTAGCAGAGAGAAAGGCCTGGTAGGAGTAGTGGCCGGTGAAGCCTGGACTGAGCTCCCGGCTGAGCTGGGTGCGGTGTAAACTGTCCCTGCAGCTGAGACAAGTAGAACTGGTGCTGCAGTGGTGACCAAGGCGGAGCTAGTGGCAACAGCAAGGGCCACTGGCTCGGTCACGGAGGGACTGGAGGATGAGCTCGCAGAAGGCAGAGAACTAGTATCCATCCTGCAAAGAATCAAAGGGCATAATAAGAAAGAATGGCTGCTAACCGTGGCTAAAATGAAGCGTTAACCAGCATGTGACAGCAAATAATGGCCCTATTAGTCGAGAAAACCGACTTCCAGCATACAAAATCCAAAAATTCCTCAATAAGTTCGAAAGGTAGCATGTGAGTGGTGGTAAAATGACAAAGTAGTGACTGCTAAAGGAGACGAACACAGCATGAAAACCACATAGGGGAGCACGTAAGACTCCTAGCAGTTGAGCATAACCACTCACAGCGCGAGATTCCCAATAATTCACATCAAGTAATGGCGATAGGGGACGGTAAGGCAGTTAACAACAGCGATAAGTAAGCGAGAACTGAAGTTAAGCAAGCAAGGAAACAGAAAAACCGTCAGACAGTCGATAAATGTCGACTCACAGGAACCCTAATCGCGGAATTTCGCGCAAAATTCGAATTTAACATGCAAAATCAGTGAGGAATTGCGAAAATATCATCAACAAGCTAATCAAGCGCAAATAAACACAATTAAATCGAAACAAATCGACTAGACATGGCATTTTCGAACCCTAATTCAAATCACCTCAAGAAATTCGAATTAATTTAAGAGAAAATGCAAAGAGTGTGAAAGGAACACTTACTTGATGATGATTAACCTACAATAAGCAATTAAACTTCAAAAAAACAATCAACCAAGGCGGATTTTCGATTGAAAAACCGCAAACCCTAATCCCCTTTAAAAACCGTGAAAACGAGCACAAAAGAGGGGGAAAATAAGGGGTTATTGAAGATTAATTAGCTAGCAATAGAATGTAGGTGACGGATTTGATAAATTTGGGCAAGAAATGGGGATTTGGGGGAGGATGGGAATCGCAATTAAGGGGGGTTTAGAAGAAATTAGGGACAAAATTAGAAATGAAACGGAAATAAGGAGTTAAGTATAGAAAACTCCCGTCCACTGTTCATTTCACTCGATCGAGTGATTTTAATCACTCGATCGAGGGCCTTTGCTGTCCCCTTTGCTCGATCGAGTAAGAGACCTCTCGATCGACCTGTTCGTCCTTGGCCTTTCTCGATCGAGTAACCAGCAAGCTCGATCGAACCAACTTCCACTCGATCGAGTACAAAAAGTACTCGATCGAGGACTTCCTCGTGTAGACTTCTTTGAATTTCCGTTTTTACTTCCTCGAAATGCGTGCATCTTCCCCAAACCTGCGTAAAACATATCCAAACATATCCCAAAATACCAAAAACGTAGAAAACACAGTCTATAGTCTCAGTCTAAGCTAAAGAAATGTCTAAACTAATGGTCCTAATTAAAAACGTAATAAATAAATTCAAAAGAAATTCAAACAAAAATCTATTACAAGTTGTTACACGGGGCATTTCCCCGTTTAATTCCCATCAGCTTTCAGTAGCCCCTTCGTGGGCGTCTGACTGGAGGACGTCACTTCAGCGACACTGACCGTCCTCTTTGATTTCCATGAGCTCGAATTACTATTTGCAAGAGGAGGAGGAACATAGTTCCAATCTATGTAGGTTCGAACTGCCTTCGTTCTCGCCCCTCTGTCATCCTCTTTGGCATCCTTGGCTCCAGTTTGATTGATAATGGCTGCACCACGTCCCTTGACAGCTCCTTTCTTGCCTTCATCTGTACCTGCAGTAAGGAAAACAGACGAATCTTCCTCCTTTTTGCTCTCAGTATGAGGCGGAGGGTTAGCAATAACAGCAATATTTTCCAAATTTTCATCTGGAGTGTCAATAATAGGGTCAACAGAAGAAAGGGCATTGCAAGGCTGAGCTTGCATGGGAGCCCTCCGGAACTTGGACTGATGAAAAGTCAGCTCCTCATCCCCTACCTGGAAGGTCAAAGTCTTCCCCGACGTCTATTACTGCACGGGCAGTGGACAAAAATGGTCTCCCTAAAATGATAGGGGTGTGCACATCTTCGGGGATATCTAAGACGACAAAATCAACGGGAATAAAGAACTTCCCGATCTGAACAGGTACGTCTTCTGCTACACCTAGTGGCCGTGATAGACTACGGTCGGCCATCTGGACAGTCATGTTGGTGCAACTCAGCTTTGTCACACCAAGTCTCTTAGCTAGAGACAAAGGTAAAACACTTACGCTAGCGCCTAAATCGCATAGCGCATTATCAATCAATTGCATACCTATGTGACAAGGGATTGAAAAACTACCCGGGTCTGATTGCTTAAGAGGTAGCTTATTTTGAAATAGGGCTGACCCCACCTCAGTCAAAGCTACGGTCTCATTATCATTTATAGTCCTCTTACGTGCTAAAATTTCTTTCATAAATTTTAAATAAGAGGGTACCTTGGTCAGCAATTCAGTGAACGGCACGGAAACTTCCAAACTCTTCAAAAGCTCAACAAATTTGCCAAACTGTTGATTAATCTTGGTATTCTGCAGCCGCCTCGGGAAGGGAACCGTGATTGGAATCTCGAGTCCCTTGTTTCTCGCCTCCAAAGTGTCTTCCGGAGCAAGTTCGGTGTCCTTTGGACGCTTCTTACCTCTCGAACGAGGCCTTTCTGGTAATTCCTCGCTTAAACGAGCACTAGCAGGCTCTCGAATAAGCTTCCCGTCATCAGTATCACTCGATCGAGCAATGTGTTCACTCGATCGAGCAGATTCTTCATCAGGGTCAGTCGATCGAGTAAACTTACCACTCGATCGACCAACCTTATCTTCTGCTTCACTCGATCGAGCAGAAACTCCACTCGATCGACCAGATTCTTCACCATTTCCACTCGATCGAGCATCAGACTTCAGTCGATCGAGTAACTCTTGTGTCGTGAGTCCTTTTCTCTTAACAGAACACTGTTCATCATCGGCCGATGACTTCCCGGGTCCGATTTCTGTACTTAGGACCTTCATAAGAAAGACCGCTTCTCAACTCTATCAGATGCACCGTCTCATTTGGGTTCTTGTCATTTTGAGTCGGTAGATGACCGGGCTTCCTTGAAGATTGATTTTCAGCCAGTTGGGCAACTTGAGTCTCAAGTGCCTTGAATGCCGTGTCCTTCTGTTGTAATTGCTTTGCAATGGACTACATCATGGACTTTAACTTACCTATCTCACTCACCCCACTAGATGACGAAGCACCTTGGTTAGGAGGGTTTAAGGACGGAGGCTTCTGATAGCCTTGTTGCTTCTGGTGTGGAGGAATATAGGGCTGCTGCTGCTGATTTGGAGGAGCGGTGGGGTTGAGCACGTGATTGGGGTGGATGTTCGGCTCGTAATGAGTGTTGTTTTGCCTGTAATGTTGAAAGGCAGCACATTGCTCATAGGGACTAGGACAATAATCAGCGACATGTCCATCTACCCCACACCTCGTACAGACGAAGGGACCATCTGTCATAGTGTTAACATGGTACATTCCTCCCTTGAGAGCTCCCCCTAGTTCGTACTTGTCGAACCTCGCGGTAAGGGCTTCTAATGCGGCCACTGAAGAGGATTCAACGGCTCTCCTTTGGTTTCCTCTTGAATTCCCATATTCAGCCCTATGAGTGGCTAAATCATATATAATCTTCCACCCTTTGGTGGCTCCCAAGTTGTCAGCAAATCGACCGTTGGCTGCAGCATCTAATATAGCCCTCTGATCATCATATAAACCATTGTAAAAATGGTTACACAGGCTCCACTTTTCGAAACCGTGATGCGGTATGGTCCGCACCAGTTTCTTAAATCGAAGCCATGCCTCGTGGAAGTTCTCGTCAGGCCCTTGTTTGAAACTTGTTATCTGAGCTCTGATGGCGATGGTTCTCGAAGCAGAGAAGTACTTCTTATAAAACGCCAATGCTAGCGAATTCCAATCTATTATGCCGTGAGCAGCTCGGTCCAAATCCTTATACCACTCCCTTGCAGCATCGCGGAGTGAGAAGATGAACATAGTTTCTTTGATCTGATCAGCTGTCACGCCAGTGGGAGGAGGTATGGAGCAGCAGTAATCAATGAAAGTCTCCATATGCTGAGCTGCGTCTTCAGTTGCAGCTCCCCCGAACTGATTTTTCTCGACCATATTGATGTATGCAGGCTTTGGCTCGAACTTCCTAGCATCTCCCGGCAGTTCGAACCCTTTATAGAGATTGTCAGCCGTGGGCTCGGAGTGACTAGCAATGGTTGCTTCTTCAGCCATTTCGGGAAATTCTGGGAAAGTAACAGACTCAACTGATGAATTGGAAACTGGAGAAGACGGTGGATTATCTTCGAAAAGCTCGTTCTCGTAAAAGCTACCACGAGAACTAGGCTCTTCCTCTGCCTGTTGTTCTTGAAATAGTCTCCTTTTTACGTGCAGAGATCTCTCAATCTCGGGATCAAAAGGTAGTAGTGGACCACCTTGTGACCTGCGCATAAGAGGAAACTACAAACAAGATATGAGAATAGTCTAAGGAACGATGTTCCTTAAACTACAAGAAGAATTAAAAATAAACAGCTAGTAATTTGAACAATTGCCTCCCCGGCAACGGCGCCAAAATTTGACACGTCTGTCGCGTACCTGTCAAAAATAAAACCTAACGGTCACAACTAAAAATGTAGTAGAGGCAGTCGAGTATCGAATCCTCAGGGAGGTAATGCAACTACAGCTACCTATTTCTAATCCTATGGTAACAATTGGTGTTGATTAAATTTTTGGTTCTAAACTACGGAGTTTAAAGGAAAGAGAAATAAACAAAGAGCAGTAAAGCAGGAAGTGAATTAAACTATCAATAAGAGGGGGACATGTCGGGAATTCGGTTCACTACGGTAGTTCAACAACTTAGCAGTAAATAACTCAGACGAACTAATGCGAGACGGATATTAGAAGGTCCTTTCGGTCCACTTCCCACCCTAAAATACCGCTAACTTAACTTTCGTCCTCATTAGGGTAGTCTACTGTTTATAGCAGGCCTATTTAGTCCAATCTTTCGATCCAGGATTAATTGTAGCCAGATTAATGGGTGACATAGAAGCGTGCACTCAACTAGGTCGAGAATTACAGTTATATTGCCATAGTGACAGAGTCTCTTTAATCAATTCGTCTAATTCATTCACTACGTCGTCATTATTCTACCGCAGATCCCCTAATCCCAACATGAAGGGGTTTAGCTACTCATACTCATAATTAATCTCTAATGAGATAATTTCCCATGAGAAAAACATAACGAAATAATAATAAAATGCAATTACAGAAATTAGGGCAAGGAAGAATGATAACAATAACAAGAATTAAAAGCAACAAGAAGGTTAATTGTTATTAAGGAAGAGAGGGAATTACAATCCAAGCAGATTCCGGCGTAAAGAACTCGTAATCCGAGTGAAGCAATCCAAAATAAAAACAATGATAGAAGGTTTAAGCAACGTAACAAGTTCTACTGTGAAAGAAGGTAAAAGATAGATAAAAAGATGATTAATAACCTAGTAAAACATAGGTTATATAGTCAAACAACTTAAGAGTTTATGCGGAAAAGTAAAACACGGACTAATTAAAGCCCATAGTGTCGGAAGCCTCTCGATCGAGTGGGTTGAACCACTCGATCGACCAATATGTCAGCAGAAGTCCCTCGATCGACCAGCAGGGTTCTCGATCGAGGACTTGGTCAAATGCAGCTTACTCGATCGAGTAAGGAATAGCTCGATCGAGCCTTGGGGAGCTTAGGAACCACTCGATCGACCACCAAACAGCTCGATAGACCACTTGGGTCTTCAATTCAGCTCACATCTTCACCCAAAGACCTCGTAATGCGTGCAACGACACTTCCAAGTGCAACATCTCACTCTGGGACAATCCCGTCTCCTCTAAATGCATGCAAAAAGGACGAAAAGGAGTATGGTTCCGCTACTTCCGCGATTATCCCTACAAAAAGGACAAAATACACCAAAGTAGCCAATTCGGGGCAAAATACTATAAAAACAGTATAGAAATGCATAGAAATACGTGCTGAAATAGGCCAAAAAGACTATACATTAGGCACGTATCAGCTACCAGGGTTCCTTATCCGGGATGTCTGAAGGATGCTAAGGTCGAGCGACAGTACGGTAAGTTTGTGGACGTGGTCAAGAATCTCTAGGTAACCGTCCCTTTTACTGAACTTATTACCCAGGTACCTGCTTACGCTAAATTTATGAAAGACATTGTGACGCGTAAGAGAGAGCTTAGTGAATTCGAGACTGTTGCATTTATGGAGGAGTCTAGTAATTTGCTTCTTAAAAAAGCTCCACCGAAAATGAAAGACCCGGGTAGTTTCTCTATTACCTGTACTATAGGGAATGAAGTGATATACAAGGCCCTTTGTGATTTAGGAGCCAGTGTCATGCCTTTTTCTGTCTGCAAGAAGCTAAATATGAGTCACCTTAAAATGACTAACATTACATTACAGATGGCCGATAGATCTGTAAGACGGCCCTCGGGTATCCTAGAGGACGTGCCTGTTAGAATAGGCAAGTTCTTTATACCAGTGGACTTTATTGTTTTAGACATAGGTGAGGATACTCGGACCCCAATTATATTAGGAAGACCATTCTTATATACAGCTGGGGCCATTATTGATGTCAAACAAGGGCGTTTGACTCTTGCAGTAGAGGATGATGCAATCACTTTTAGTCTGCCCAGTACACTTACTCGGCCAATGATAGAGGATACTTGCTATTCATTTGATATTGTTGACGAATCTGTTTATGACTTCTGGTCGGGTTCTTTTATAAAGGATCCACTAGAAGCTTTGATGCTTTTAGATGGGTGTGCAAATAACCCAGATAACAATGATGCTGTATTGGATTTGCTTGAAGCTGCTTTAGATGAGCGTGAACTCACCGACGGTGAAGGAGAGAGAGTGGAACAAATGATCAATACTCTTTGTATCATAGAGGTAAAGGTACATGAGCGTAAGCCTCTTCCTTCTTATCTTAAATATGCTTTCTTAGATGATACAGAGCAATATCCAGTCATTGTTAGTGCTAAACTTGATGATGATCAGCTGACCGCTTTGTTAGCTGTGCTTAATAAAAACATGAAAGCTATGGGTTATTCACTGGATGACATTAAGGGCATTAGTCCCGACATTTGCATGCACAGAATTGAGCTTGAGGAAGATCACAAGCCTTGCAGACAGGGTTAGCGCCGACTGAACCAAAAGATACAGGATGTTGTGATGGTTGAGGTAATGAAGCTGCTTGATGAAGGTATTATCTATTCTATTGGTCATTCTAAGTGGGTGAGTCCAGTTCAGGTAGTTCCTAAGAAAGGAGGGACTACTGTGGTCACGAATGACAAAAACGAGTTGATACCTACTAGAGTAGTAACTGGTTGGCGGATGTGTATAGACTACAGACAGCTGAATGCCACCACAAAGAAAGATCACTTTCCCCTTCCTTTCATTGATCAAATGGTAGAAAGGTTAGCTTCTCATAAGTTTTTCTGTTATCTGGATGGATACTCAGGGTTCTTTCAGATCCCTATTCATCCAGATGATCAGGAAAAGACTACTTTTACTTGTCCTCAGGGTATTTTTGCTTATCGCAGGATGCCTTTTGGTTTATTTAATGCCCCTGCCACTTTCCAAAGGTGCATGATGGGGATATTTTCTGAGTATATAGAGTCTATTATGGAACTCTTTATGGACGACTTTAGTGTCTATGGAAGTGACTTTGCTAACTGTCTATCTAACCTTGATAAAGTGTTGCAGCGCTGCATTGAGGTTAATCTTGTGCTTAATTGGGCGAAGTGCCACTTTATGGTCAACGAGGGAGTTATCTTAGGGCACTTAGTTTCTGACAGGGGCATTGAGGTTGACAAAGCAAAGGTGCAAGTGATTCAGCAATTACCTCCTCCTGTTAATGTTAAAGGAGTGAGGAGTTTCCTTGGTCACGCCAGCTTTTATCGCCGGTTTATCAAGGACTTTTCAAGAATTACTAAACCACTTACACAGCTGTTTCTTAAGGATGCCCCCTTTGTATTTACTGATGAATGTCTTTCTGCTTTTAACAGGATGAAGCAGGCCTTGATTTCGGCGCCGATTATACAGCCTCCCAACTGGGACTTGCCGTTTGAGATTATGTGTGACGCTAGTGATTATGCACTAGGAGTGGTGCTAGGCCTGAGGAAAGACAAAGCTTTGAATGCAATATACTATGTGAGCCTAACTCTGGATGAGGCTCAAGTGAAGTACACCACCACTGAGAAAGAACTGCTAGTTGTGGTTTATGCGCTAGAAAAATTTCGTTCTTATTTGATAGGGTCAGAAGTTACTGTTTTTACTGACCATGCAGCGTTGAGACACCTTCTTGCTAAGAAGGAAGCTAAACCACGGCTGTTGAGATGGATACTCCTTCTTCAGGAGTTTGATTTGCATATCAAAGATAAGAAGGGTGCTAAGAACGTAGTAGTTGATCATCTGTCGCGACTATCACAGCAAGAGGGAGAAGATTCCTTACCTATTGATGATTCTTTTCCTGATGATTCATTATTTGCTGTTTTGTCTTCTATTACTAACCATGAACCTTGGTATGCAGATTTAGCTAATTATGTTGTTAGTGGCGCGCTGCCACCGAACCTTTCTTATCAGCAGAGGAAGCGTTTTCTCTATAATGCTAAGCAGTACTTCTGGGATGATCCTTATTTGTTTAAGGAGTGTGCAGACGGTCTCTACAGACGGTGTATTCCACAGTGGGAGGCCAAGGCAATCTTGGAGGGCTGCCATTCATCCTCTTATGGTGGTCACCACGGTCCATCGCGCACCGTGGCTAAGGTACTTTAGTCTGGCTTTTACTGGCCTACTTTGTTTGTTGATGCTAAGGTGTTTGTTTCAGCTTGTGATGCTTGCCAGTGCTCCGGGAACATTTCTAAGAGACATGAGATGCCACAAAATGGTATCCTAGAGGTCGAGTTTTTTTATGTCTGGGGCATTGATTTCCAAGGACCCTTCCCGTCTAGCAAAGGTAACAGGTATATCTTGGTAGCTGTAGATTATGTGTCTAAGTGGGTGGAGGCGATTGCTTCACCTAATTGTGATGCCAAGACCGTGATTAAAATGTTCAAAAAGATTATATTTCCCCGATTTGCTGTCCCTAGGGTCGTCATTAGTGATGGGGGAATGCATTTTAAAGAAAAGAAACTAACCTCTATTTTGTCTAAGGTTGGTGTCCAACACCGGCGTGGTTTGGGGTATCATCCCCAAACTAGTGGGCAAGTTGAGGTCTCTAATCGAGAGATTAAAGAGATTTTAGCTAAGGTAGTTTCTAAATCACGGAAAGATTGAAGTCTTAAACTAGAAGACACATTATGGGCTTATCGGACTGCCTTTAAAACACCGATTGGTGCATCACCATATCGGCTGGTTTATGGGAAGTCCTGTCATTTACCTGTTGAGTTAGAGTGTAAGGCTTGGTGGGCTATTCGTGAACTTAACTTTGATCCTAAGTTGTGTGGTCAGAACCGTTTATTGCAGCTAGATGAACTGGAGGAGTTTAGGCTAAATGCCTATGATAGCTCACGCATCTATTATTTCCTGGCAAGCTGAAGTCCAGGTGGAGTGGCCCTTATACAGTGACAGCTGTCACTAAATTTGGGTCCCTCGAGTTAGAAAGTTCCGAGGGCAATAGGTTCAAGGTAAATGGACAATATGTAAAGCATTACCACTAAGCAAATGATGCAGATAACCGAGTCGAAGTCCTTTACTTCGACAATCCTGATGAGCCAGCTAATTGAAGCCAGAAAGGTCGTGCGGGACCTCGTAAACCTGCGCTATCCGGGAGGCAACCCGGGCTGTTTTGTTGTACTTTTGTTCGAACTTGTTATTTCATTTTATGCTGTGTATTTAAACTCTAAAAGCTGAACATGTGCCGCTCGTGTTAGTCTTGTACTCCTTTTGTGCGATTGTGCAAGTGATTAGCTCGATCGAGTGGTTTTCTCACTCGATCGAACACTTTTGCTGGAATTTCTACTCGATCGAACATCTGCTGCTCTCGATCGAATCCCTGGAAGACCACAATTCTCGATCGAGCATCTTATCTCCTCGATCGAGCACTTCTGACACCCTACCTACTCGATCGAACCTCTCTACCCTTCTCGATCGAGCACATGCGTAGTTCTGCTACTCTTTCTCGCCTGCTGTGATGCTACGAGGCTATATGTGACCTTCCATGTTGTTGGCTGGTTTGGGGAGGTCCCTACTTCGCGTAATCTTGTTAGTTTTCCACATCTCCACTCTCTCCTTTTTAGTTTGCATTTCCTTTCCCTATTTTTAAGTACAATGAGGAGATTGTACAGTTTGGTTTGGGGAGGTATGCATCCATATCTGTGTCTGCATGTTTTGTTGCATTTCAGTTTGCACGTTTATTTATTTTCGCATGCATTGTTGTTCTTTTTCAAAAAAAAAAAAGAAAAAAAAAACCGTAAAAATTCGAAAATTTCACGTTTATTACTGCAATTACGTTGAGTCGGAACGTTGAACTTCTACGCTACTTTGAGTCCCTTTACCCTTACCTTGCATATTCTTGACATTCTGTTAGCATGGTAATGTGCATAATCTACTAGTTTTTGTTTCACTCTTATCTGAACGAATAGACTTGACTCATATATTGGCAAGCTACATTTATATTCTAAGGTTAGAGCTTAATAAACTGGTGACATTCATGACCAGTTTCATATAGGATGTGAGTAGTACTCTCTATAAGGCATGTAACATCAATTTGCATAAACATGAATTCAGTCTGCTTGGTACCTGTGTGCATTCGGTCTGTGGTCGATGACACATGTAGGAGAGGCGGTTCCCTTTATTTCATTCTACCCATGAGCTCCACATAGCCAAATTGCCCATTTTGTCCTACATAGCTACAATCTATAATTTTGCCTACCCTAGCTGAGCTAGTAATAGTAGCTGTTGGGAATGTTTCATTGCAATATGGTTACATATCTGGTTTAAGAAGACTGGTGGAAATGTTGAAGGGAATGGAAAATATGAATGAAAAGAAAAAAAGTTTTGAAAAAGAATGTGAAAAGAAAAAAACGAGAAAGTATGACTAGAAAAGAAAGATTGCGAAAAAATCATGAGCCAAATTATATACTATTTAAGTGATTTACGCTCCCATGTTTTATTTGTATTTTATGGGGAATTAACGATGTTGTGGTGATAGTGAGTTGTGTGCTGTAATTTAGCACTGTTTTGTATTGATATTTTGAGTATGAAGTTGGGAAGTGTTCCTAATTTGGATTCGTTGTTGCTAGCTTGGCTGCTAACTCCACATCTCCAGATTCATTATAGCCCCTTCTTACCCATTACCTCACTTACCCAATTATAAGTCCTCGGCATGTGACTTGGTCCCTAGTTGGTTGGAATGCATATGTACAATTGTACAGATTTTATTCATGTTAGACTGCATGCATGTTCTTATCGGTCGAGTTAGGTGAGTGTCTTTACTTCTTTCTATCTCTTACTTATATACTCACCCTGTGCCTAATTTGTGTGATGAGCGGCCCGTGAGAGTCCGATATTTATGAGTCTTGCAAGGTCGACGGTTCAGTAGTTTGAGGCATTGATTTAACTCGTTTGCACTTACCTATTGCTACTTTGTCGGTTGTTGCATTAAACTGGTTTGGGTAGATGATTTGTTGCTGATGAGTTGGTCCCGTTCCGTTAGTTGTCTTTAGTTGCATTCATAGTTTGCTTGGGGACAAGCAAAGGTTTGGTTTGGGGAGATTTGATGCGTGCAATTTATATAAGGTTTTTACCTCATTTTTACACGTATTTCTATGCTATTTACGTGGCATCTAGCTATAAATACCCCCGAATAGTCTACTTTGGTTTTTCTTGTGTAAATTGCAGGTACAGACTAGATAGGAGCAAAATCGAGCCTAAACTTGTCCCATTCGCATGAATTTTGGAGAATAAGGAATCAGATCCCGGAATCTTTCACTTAGAGATGCGTGAAGTAGCCTCGAAAGGTGCCAAGGAGTTCACACGTGCTAATATAGATCGATCGACCAGTTTTGATACACTATATGGTCGATCGAATGCTTTATCCATCAAGATTTAGTCGATCGAGCTTTGCTGTTACTCGATCGAGATAACTGTTACAAGGAATACTCGATCGAACTCCATCTTCATTCGATCGAGAAGATTTTTAAGTCTTGTCCTCGATCAAGTGGTTTCATTTCACTCGATCGAGAGACTCTGTATTTTATGCGAGTTTTAGGATATTTTTCGAGTAGGCTTTTGTAATTAGGAATAAAAGCTATGACGGCAGTGTCAGACGGATGGATCTCTTCTATTCTCTTCCCTTCCTTCGAAACTTTTCTCTCTACTCCCTTAGACTTTGATCTTGAACCCTAACTACGGATTATCATTGCTTGTAATCGGTATTTCTATTCTACTTTTGATCTATAATTATTTATTGGTTTAATTTCCTTTTCTTCCTTGTTATCTCTTTTGTTGTTTCTCTTTCATACTTTTTCTATGTTAAATTCCTACGGTTTATGTATTGTTATTACTCGTTTAATGACTATGCGTAGCTAATTCTCTCTTGCTAAGACATAGGGGAGCCATGAGTTTAAGGGAATTGTGAAATAAGTGATTAGGTTTGATGCAAATTAGGTCTATGTTGTTAATCACTACATATAACTGTTCTTCTCTGATTGAGTCGACGCAATTAGTTAATAAATTACGGTACACCTTGACCTAGATCGGAAGATTGGAAAAGGTAAGACATGTAGCGAACATTAGGGCACTTTAGTGAGGGCGGAAGCTAAGCTATTAGTGCTTTAGGGCGAATTGAGACCGGAAGGAGATATTCATTGCCCTGTGGATCGAACTTGCATTGACCTGAGACCTTAGATTACATTTCTTGAGAGTCGTGGTGAACCGACTGTCTTAGCTGTTTTCTCCCTGCTTGTTTACTTTCTACTCTCTTGCTTTCCTTCTCTCCTTTGACCTTATTAGATTAGAATAAACAATCAAAAACCCTCAAGAACTGGTTACCTTGACGGACTTAGTTAAGCTGACATTTTCCCATCTCCCTGGGAAGATCGACCCTACTGGCCACTGACTTCTGTTAGTAGTAATAGGTATTTATTTTTGGTACCTGACGACGGTATCAGACATGTCAGAGGGTTAAGGGAGAGCAGCGACGACCACAAGGTAAGATTCAGTCTCTCAAGGTGCCTGAGTGGAAATGGGAGTCTATCTCTATGGATTTTATAGTGGGTTTGCCGAGGAGTCAACAGGGTAACAACATGATATGGGTCATAGTTGACCGTTTGACTAAGTCAGCTCATTTTGTTCCGATGAAAGATACTTGGACCAAGATACAGTTAGCTTTGGCTTATAGGAAGCATGTGGTTCGTTTGCATGGGGTGCCTAAGGATATAATGTCAGATAGAGATGCGAGATTCATATCACGGTTTTTGAGAGAGTTGCAGGAGTTGATGGGAACTACATTAAAGATGAGTACTGCTTTTCATCCTTCGACAGATGGACAGACAGAGAGGACTATCAAGACCTTGGAGGATATGTTGAGGGCGTGTGTGATGGAGTTCGGGGGTAGCTGGGAAGATAGGTTGGATCTGATTGAGTTTTCTTATAACAACAGCTATCACACAAGTGTTGGGATGGCACTGTTTGTGGCTTTGTATGGGAGGCAGTGTAGGAGTCCGATTTGCTGGGATGATAGAGCTGAGGCAGTGGTGTTAGGACCAAAGATGGTACAGGAGACGATAGAACAGGTTAAGCTGATCAGGCAAAAGATGAATGCGGCCCAGGATCGACAAAAGAGTTATGTAGACTTAGATCGTCGTGACATAGAGTTTCAGGTTGGGGACAAGGTTCTTTTGAAAGTGTCTCCTATGCGTGGGGTCATGAGGTTTGGTAATAAAGGGAAACTGAGCCAGAAGTTTATCGGGCCATATGAGATTTTGGATCGTGTGGGTGGGGTTGCTTACCGGTTAGCGTTACCAGCGGCTTTGGATAGAGTGCATAATGTGTTTCATGTGTCTCAGTTACTGAAGTATGTGAGTGATCCTTCACATGTGTTAGAGGTGGAGAACATAGAGTTGAATGAGTCCTTGTCTTATCTTGAGGTGCCAAAACAGATTCTTGATCGCAAGGTTTGGAAAACTAGGAATGGGGAAACAGTGTTGCTTAAGGTTCTATGGTCTAACCATGAGGTTGAGGAAGCTACTTGGGAGGCGGAAGAGGCTATGAGGGAGCGGTATCCGTCTCTTTTTTATCAGGTATAAGTGGTTACGGGGACGTAACCATGTTTCTTTTTGGGGGGTAGGAGATGGTCGCATAAGGTTTTGGTATTGTTTATGTTAGTTTTAGTACAGTTAGTAGTTGCTTTGAGTCGGTTTGAGTTTTGGTTGGGAGTTTTGTTTTGAGTTTTTGGTTATGTTGTTGTGTCGGAGTTGAGATAGTATGTTTTGTTTTTGTGTATGGGTTGAACTTCGGGGACGAAGTTCTTTTTAAGGAGGGAAGACTGTAATACTACGGTTTTCTATGTCTATGGGTACTCTATCGAGTGGGGCTTACTCTGTCGAGTAAGTATGTTTTTAATACAAAATAGTAGGCTACCTGATGGGTACTCGATCGAGTAAGGGTCACTAGTTCGAGTAAGTGACTTACTCGATCGAGTAAGTGAGTTTTACGGGTTATTTTAGCCGGGTTTTGTTAATAACGCGTGATTAGTATAAAAGGATTCCGTCATATTTCTTAATCACTTTTCACTTTTCTAAAACCTTTCAAGAGAGAAAAAGAGTTACGTTGTCTTCATTCTTCGCGTTGTTAGAAAATCCCAAAGGCTAGGATCGTCGGATTGTCTTGTTCTTTACACCGTTGAGTTCGTCGCGTCAAGGGTAAGATTCTTGTATAATTTTTATAATGTTTCGTTGAGTTTGTTTAAAACTCTAATTGGGTAGATTTGGGGGTTTTGGGAGTATTATGTTGATTAGGTGATAAATATATGAATATGTGTTATAGGAGGAGGATTCGTAGAGGAACATTACTGAGTAGCTGCGTGTGACGGTCTTGTGGTTGCTTATTCCAGGTAGGGTTTCCCTACTCGGTTATTGTTTACATAGTATTGTTGATGGTTGATCATTGTTGTTGATTTATATCATATTGGAATTGGTAATTGATGATTTTTGTGGTATAATGTAATTGGTTGTGATTGTGTGTCTGTAGTACTCGAGGTGTGTCCTCGGCTGAGTGGAGTCACTTACGGGAGTGGCTTCATGCCCTTGATTCGCTCTCTATGGAACCCGCCACAGAGGGGATGTGCACATTTAGGAACATGGGTTATCGCTCGGATGAGATGAGCGGGGCTTAGGTGGGAACGGCTGCGGTCCCCCACTGGCGGTGTGGAATACTTGTTGCGATGGGTATTCTGGCAGGACTACACACTTTAGTGTGTAGTCAGGTTTGTGGAGTTGTGATGGAGATTGGATGATTGTTGTATTACTTTTGTTGTATTGTTTTTGTGTAATCAGTAACTGACCCCGTTTAAATATATTGAAAACTGTGGTGATCCATTCGGGGATGGTGAGCAGTTATTGAGCAGGTATGAGATGATGTGCATGGGATAGCTGGGTTGAGTTGCCACGGGATGTCTAGAACTCTTCCGCTGTGTCTTAAACATTCATTTTATTTAGTTGGTTTGACAGTTTTGAGGAACAGATGTATTTTACTTTATCAGTTTTGGTTTTGGACTTGTATCACTTTAAACATATTTAATAAAGTATGTTTCTTTATTGTCTATTTGATATACATTGCCTCGGGTAACCGAGATGGTAGCATTCCCATACCTTAAGTGGTCCTGGTAAGGCACTTGGAGTATGGGGGTGTTACAACTAAAATGTCAAGGTGTGTACGAGGGCCGAAGCAAACTCGTGAAACACCGAAAACATAAAAAAAAAAAAAAAACAAACAAAAACAAAAACAAATGGTGCACGAGGGCCGAAGGAAACTCGTGAAACACCGGTACGGTGAGGGCCGAAGCAAACTAATCAAACATACAAACAAAATAAAACAACACTATTAAACCTTAAACAAAAGCACGCATCCAAGAGGCACTTCGATCATGTCGCGGTAGTGGCTGGCCGTGCGGGTTGAAACCGGCGGAGTCAGACCACCCGGCCCGTTAGGCAGGGGTGGTTGCTGGGGCGAACCTGAGACGGACAAGGAGAAGGTAATAACGGGACATGACAGAGGTTTAGAACGGTGGCGGTTGCCGAAGCAACATGGCAGAGAAGGTCGCCGTTGTAATACTACGGATTTTATAGGCTGGTACTCGACCGAGTATGGCCTACTCGGTCGAGTAGTGTGTGTTGTGTAGTCTGTTTGGCTACTGTCGAGGAACACTCGGCCGAGTATACTGAATACTCAACCGAGTAGAGGATACTCGGCCGAGTATACTCTATACTCGACCGAGTATCCGGTCTGGCGAGTAATATTTCAACGGTTTGATTCGGGAGTAATTAGGGCGTTATATATTTTTGTTAATCAGTTTCTAAACATCATTTACAAAACCTAAACATCGTACGACGCTCTAATCACTCTGAATCTCTCCTCTGTGAGTGTGGACAATCGTAGCAATCGGATTCAATCCTTTATTCTTTCGTCGGTAAGTCTTTATCCCCATGTTTGTTGGTGATTATTTCTAGGGTTCGTCTTTAATCATGAATTGGGGGAAATAGGTTTTGCAATTAGTAATTGTGTTATGTGATTATTGTTTAGGCGAAGACTTCGTAGAGGAGTCGTTCTAGTTGCTTGATTCTCTTCACTGCTGTTGTTACTAAGGTAGGGTTTCCCTACTCAGTTACTGTTAATAGAATTAAGATGTGATTGTATTGTGTTTTACTGTTCTCTGCTGATCATCGAAGTGTTGGTGTGATGGTGTTGTGATGTTTGTGGTGGAGTCACTTGCGGGAGTGGCTTCACGCCCTAGTTCGCCCTCCGTGGAACCCGTCACCGGAGGGGATATTCACATTAAGGGACAGGGTTATCGCTCGTTGATGAGCGGGATTTTGGTGGGGATTAGCTGCAGTCCCGCACTGGCGGCGTGGACTACCTGTTGCGATGGGTAGTCTGGCAGGGCTACACACTTCGGTGTGTAGTCGGTTACTGTGTGAGATCTGGAGACCGGGGATGGAGGATGATCAGCTGGTACTTTGTGCACCTGTCTTATTTTGATTGAGCAGTACTGACCCCGTTGTTGTTTTGTAAAATCTGTGGTGATCCATTCGGGGATGGTGAGCAGATTGGGACACGTGATGCCTTTGGTGAGCTTTGGGGCGTACATGGGAGAGTCGTCACATTGGATTAGTATCACCACCGCGAGTCTTAGCTTCTGTTTTGTAGTCTTTACCATTTGGATATTCATTTATTGGATTTTGGAAACATTGTAACCTTTTACATTTACCGTACTTTAATAAATGTGTTTGGGACAGTTGCTTTTGATATGTACTAACCTCGGGCAACCGAGATGGTAACAGTCTTTCATGCTAGGGTAGTCCTGGTAAGGTACCTTGGTATGAGGGGGTGTTACAAAGTGGTATCAGAGCCGACGATTCCGGCACCTAAAACAAATGAACCCAATGAACTTAGGGAGTCTAAATAAAATGAACCCGGGGAGAGTTATTTGGAGCTACCGCAAGGACTCGGGAGACGTCCCGGAGTCGCATTATGGCCCTCAAGAACTCAAGCCGGTCACGGGGGGGAATGTGTTGTGTGTTTGTTTAATATATGTGTGTGGTGTGTTGAAATCGAATGCTTGGAACATGTAGTAGGAGGTGTAATGTGTGAAATCTGAGAAGGACCTTGAGAATTGGTAGAAAGGCGTGATGGAATTGTTATGTGAAATCATTGAAAACGGTTTTGGCATGAAAATGATTGGCATGTTATGTGTTTACTTTGTGGTTTTCAGATTCATGACGTAATGTGTTTTATTTTGGGCAGAAAGCATGATAGGATGTATCCTTTACTGTTTGTAGCTCGTTTTGGCATGACTCGGCCGAGCAGGGCGGGTACTCGACCGAGTAGGGGGTACTCGGTCGAGTAACAAGGCACTCGACCGAGTGTTGTTTGGCAGTGAGTAGCAATGGCTACTGGATGTGTTTACTCGACCGAGTAGGGCATACTCGGCCGAGTATGGATTATACTCGACCGAGTATGTCTCTTTTGAATTTGACGTTGCCTACTGGAGTCGACTACTCGACGAGTGTCAGTGATACTCGACCGAGTATTGCTATATACTCGGCCGAGTGCTTCTTTGGCGGAGGGTCAGCTACATTTTGAGCCGTAGGCTTTTGTGCTTACGTTCTTTTACTTCTTATCAGCTCAAAATGCCGCCAAAAAGAACTACCGCGCAAATTCAAGCTTCTGAGATGACCATAGATGAGATTGCTCGTATTATCGAGCAACAAGAGGCTCTTCTCGAGGCTCTCAAGAACGTGGGAAAGGGGGCGGAGAAACATGTGGATGCTACCCAATTTAGCATCATCATCGCCCGCTTTAACCCACCTACCTATGAGGGCGTTGGGGAACCTAAGTTGCTCGAGAACTGACATCGTGAGATGGAAAGTCTCATGAAAGTGGTTAAGTGTCCGCAAGATATGATAGTTGAGCAGGTAGTGTACTACCTGAGGGGCGAGGCCGCAGTGTGGTGGCAAAATGTCAAAGAGGACGCCAGAGCTTACTACCAGGCTGAAGGCTTAGAGGCTATACCATGGTCGGGACTGAAGAGTGCTATGAGGGAGCAGTTTGTGCCGGAGCATATCCGTCACAAGTTGAGATCTGAGTTCGATTCCTTCAGTATGACTGATGATATGACCGTCACCGAGTACAATCACCGGTTCCTTGAGTTGTCTCGTTATGTGGAGGACATGCAGCTTGGGCAGAGGGGTTTGGCTCTTCGCTTTGAGAGGGGTTTGTCAGCTAAGATCACGAACCGTCTACCAGCTGGAGTCATCACTGATATTAAGGATGCATATCTAAGGGCTGGTCAAGCTGAGAGAATGGTAGATCTCGCAAGAGAAGCTACAGAAAGATCTGCTGCTGAAACGAGAAAAGCTGATAGTGGGAGCAACAACTAGTCGGGTAACAAGAAGGGCAACTTTAATCATGCCAAGGCTTTTTCTGGTGGGGCTGGTTTCTCTGGAGGGTCCCGAGGATAGGGTAGAGGTGGTGGACGGAGTGTGAGTGACAACTCCAACCTGTCATGCTACAACTGTGGTGGCATAGGCCACAAGAGGCGAGACTGCACGAGTGCCAAGACTGGAGTAGGCTCGGGAACTTCTCAGGGGAACTTCTCACAGGTCCGAGTCAGAGTTATGCTAGCAATCGGCAGGTTGGATCATGGGGTAACCGTGGTGGACACAGCAACAATGGCGATTTTAACCGCATCAGTGGAGGATCATATCAGCGCCCGAATAACAGTGTCACCCAGGATTCGGCAGCCAAGCCGAGTACTTCTAATGCTTCGGTTCAAGGGGGAGGCCAGAAAAGCAGTGGGAAGCTCTTCATGATGGATAAGCAAGAAGTGCAGAATGATGCACATGTAGTTACCGGTACCTTTCTTGTTCATAATATACCGTCTTTTGTTCTGTTTGACTCGGGGGCAACACACTCTTTTGTGTCTAGGAGTCATGCTTTGTCTATGGGCTTAGGGGAGTTTGAGCTGGTAAAGGATGATGTGTTTATACCTTCTGGGGAGTCAGTGTCATGTGTTAAGTTGTATAAGGGAGTGTCTATGTTGGTTGGAGGGGTATATTTACCGGTAGACCTGCTAGAGTTTCCTATGGATGGGTTTGAGGTGATTGTCGGGATGGTTGGTTGGGTAAGTATGATGCCAAGATAGATTGTCGGCAAAAGAAAGTGTCTTTAAAGGGTCCCAAGGGTATAAGGGTGTCTTATAAGGGGTTTGTTGTGAGACCTAAGTGTAAGTTCATAGCGGTAATGGCCTTAAAGTCATGCTTGAGGAAGAAGTGTCCCTTGATTATTTGTCAAGTGAGAGATCGTCGAGTAGAGCCGCAGACAGCTGCTGATATACCTGTGGTGGGAGAGTTTGATGATGTTTTTGTTGGAGTGTCCCCGACAATAATGCGATCACAATTGTCGATCATGATGATCACATGTTTAAATCTCATTTTTAAGAATACGTAAGGGATGATTCATTTTATAGTCAACAGACCAACATTAATCGGTAACGATTGGCTTGCTAGAGTTTAACGTTACTGTCGTGGGACGGTGGTGGTCAGTTGATCCCTTAAGGTCACACCTAAAGGATGATGCCCTTATCTGTAAAGTTGATTAATTGTATGACGATACAAGTTGATCAATTCCTTGAAATTGAACAATTCATTTGTGAGAGAGAGAATATTGATTTCTTATTTTAATGAGATTAAATAAGATTTATTTTAGTAATAAATTGGCTTTATTACTAAAATTGTTTATTGTTTGAGAAATAATAGAGATAAGAATGAATGGTTAATTATAATTACAAGATGTTGTGAATTATAATTATATGACCCATTTTATTTATGTGATCAAGTATCACTAGTCAATTTGTTGGAAGTAATTTAATTAATTTATAAAAATGATATTTATGTGATAAATATGCATTTAATTAATTAATAACATGTAACATACTACATGTGACATATTGTGTGACAAATGACAAATTGACAAAATAAAATGGTTGTCCATTTTACATACATGGACCGAAATAGAGGGAGTTATGGTGGATTATGGGTGAATTATTTTATGTGATAGAATATTATATTCATGCCTACACCATGTATCTTACACACCTACTCTTACATCTCTTACACAACCTATTACCTTGTGAAGAGAAAAAGGATAAAGTAAGATGCCATCCTTGGCATTTGGAGAGGCTTCAAACCGTGTTCCCTCCTTGATTTAGAGAGAATTAGTTCTCTTATTTTATTCTTACACATCACATGCAAAAGTTTATGCATTATTCTCTCTTCTCTCTTTAATCTTCATCTAAAATATGAGAAGATTCAATCAAATTGTTCAAATCAAATTACTAATATTATTAGTGTAATATATGAGTATTAGTAATCAATTTTAAGGTAAACTACTAAACAAATATCTAGCAAATATTATTTAGTGGGGATAAGGGATAATCTTGGGTGCAATCAAGAGGAGAATCTCTACTTTGGGATTTTTGGAGGATCATCCTAATATTCATTATAGCTCAAGAACTAACAAGTAGGAGATCTTGTTGGTGCCCAAAATGGCCGAAAATTTGATGGTGAGAAAACGATTTTCTCATCTTTTGTTATTTAGTTTGCATGCATAAGATCCTTAAATTTTTATGACTAAAACTGTAAACTAAAATATGTGATATTTAAAATATGATTTCCAACAAGTGGTATCAGAGCTTTATGGTTGTTGCATGCAAGATCGGGATCGTTTTTCCGAGATAATACGATTAACGAATAAAACTTGAAATTTGTGTTTTATGTTGATAAATCACGAAATAACTTTGCATGTTAAAAATTTTTAGGACATTTTGGTTTATTTATGGATTTTTATTATTCATTTTTTATATTATTGGCATTAAAATGTGATTTTTATGAGGAAAATGTCATTTTTGGACGAAAAATTGCTAAACTTCGAATTCTCCAGTGGTTTTTGGATATATTTTCACATATATTATCTACTGATGGCCTGTAAATTTTCATGATAAAATGAGTTGTTATGCTCGAAATATGGATTTTTCAAATTAAAATCGTATTTAAATGGTTAAATAGGTTATTATGAGTTATATTTCGAATATGGTCATAGAAATTTAGTATGTTATCACATGTAATTTTACAAGATGTGTGTAAAATATTTGGCTATAATGAAGTCTTTATGCTTGATTTATGAATTTTTGATGAAAAATCACATAAATAGTGACTTTAATTAGCAAAAATGCTAAAACATACTTCATGACTAAAGAAAAATGTCACATGTTGCATTTTATCATATATTTCAGATCTAAAAGTGAAAAGTTGATAAAAATAATTTTTCTCATATTTTTATGGTAATATTTGATAAATCTGATAAACCGCAACATTGTTTTTCTCGATAAATTTTCGAAATTTTTAACCTAAGTTTTGAACATTATGAGTGTCATGGTATTTTTCCAAAATGTTCATGAGTTTAAATTTCAAATTTCGAAATTATTTGAAATTTTTATAATTTAATTTGAAGTTTATAGCATAATTTTGTATTTTTGGGTCCATTTATGAACAACATAAAGAAATAAAGTTTAATTATTGTCAACATGTTAGTGGAGACTAATTTTGAGTCCTAATATGGTTAGGGTAATTAACTTGTACATAAATATGAATTTTTGTAATTTTTGTGATTTTAATAAGTTAAATCACGCAAATCCGTAAAAACCGATAAATATACGATATTGGCTCTTAAAAGGCGATTTATCATAAAATCTAGCATGTTCATACATATTATAATGCTGCATTTTATTTATGATTGTCATAATTTAATTTTATGTAATTTTTGAATTATGTAATTTTACTTAGTATGGCCTTAGTTTAATTGGTATTACCCGAAATGTATGGGAATATCGATTCGGTTGTAATTATTGTGATCTCGTATCACCGTTTTGTAATTTAATAATTTTTTTTATTACAAATGTATAATAGGAAATTATGTAATTCATTTTGTAATTTAATTATTCCGGAGTTCCTTGAAGACGGTGCCACTCGAGAAGGCGATTCATCAAAGAAAGTGTTGCCTTGAAATGCATGCCAAGACCGAAGTTCAAGGGACCAAAGGAGTTGGTTTCCGAATTTGTAATAGTTTATTAGATTTACTATTTTAGGAAGGTCATACTAGGATTTTATTTATGCTTTGTATTTTATTTATATGTTGCATGCATCGCTAAATCGCCATAACTAAAACATGCATTATCATTAAATCGAGTATATCGACCGTGTCAATTACAATTATCGTAGTTCACCGCTTTAGTTCACTTAAAACGTGATAGATAATAAATTGAGACGACCTCTCGCTAAAATAAACAATTGAGACTTAGCCTTACCAAAAAGTAGAAACCATGAAAACCTATTTCATGAGGGAGTGCACTCGGCCCTACCGGGGTATAAACCTTGTTACGTAGGGGAAGTGGGTGATAAATGTCTATCCACCGAATTTATGTTAATAAAGGGTATTTCGGCACACCGTGCCCTAAGTTAATATGAATTTGGATCATGGACACATTTATTCGAAATTTGGATTGAACTCAACGAAAGTATTCACGACGATTTCCGGATGTGTTTCGGGCTAGAGATAAATATTAATGTAATTTTATCGACCAAGAGTTCTAAAAGTAGAATCGATTAAAGAGTTAATCCACCGAGTTATGTTAATAAAGGGTATTTCGGCACACCGTGCCCCAAGTTAATATGAATTTGGATCTTGGAATCATTTATCATAGTTGGGTAGAGGTCACTATGTAAATGCTTTACTTGTTATTTACAAGTATTAATAAAACGATAAATGTTAAGTTTTCCACTATTCCGTTATCATATTGTTCTATTTCTTTACCACAATTCATATACGATATCATTTCGATTTTTAATTCAAATCTCCATTAAAACATCGTAACTAAAGACAAAATTTGAATTTTTCTTCTAAAAACCTCGTATTATCCATTGTAAGGATCTCTTGTGAAGAGTATAGATAAAAGTTATTCGTGATCAAAAGGGTTTTTTATTCTTGACTAACATATCTACTTACAATGAATTGGTTCTCATATGCTTAATTGAGTTAAGTACTTTGAAACGTTAAATCATTTTGGTGACTAGATTTGTTGGAAATCGTAATAGACCAAAATACCGCAACCACTTCAATGAAAGTTTTAAGACAAAACAAACGAATGAAGAGTAGTCTTCATGAATTTCAATTTTGCTTCTTGATCGGTCCGTTTCGTGTTCACAAATAAATAGATGTGGTCGTTGGGTCACGTCCGAATCAAAACACAATTTATAGCTTCACAAACAACTCTACAATTAGTAAAGAGGCAAGTAAAGGTCGGATCCCATGGGACGGGAATTGAGATGAGATTTCTATTGAAACTAGTGGTGTCTAAGGGGTGTCACAAATTGAGTTGATGTAGAAGGTCACTAACTAAAATAGCAAAGCAAATAAACAAGCAAGATGAATTAAAAGAGTTGTAAACAATTGATAAAAAGCACTAGGGTGTCATGGGATCATAGGGAAATCATGGGAATTGATCATACAAACATGTTCTCAAATTATAAGCAAGCATTATTGTTGTGATGGATTGAATTGGGTTATATCTTACAATCGTAGGAAAGTTTGGGTCCCGGAGCCAAATCGATTAGATTGTACAACACCTACAAGTCGACTTAATCTTCCCTACTCAACAACATGCATGGTCTAATGAGACTCGAGTTGGTTTATGTCTTACAAGTCTCATTGAAAAGATAGGTGATGGGTAAAAAATGCAAGGATTCATAGGCTCGCATTTCATCAAACATAACATGTGCATGAGTTGAGATCAAAACAAGCAAGCAAATAAACCATGAAAGCATATTAATTTAAGCATGAATCATTCCCCATGTTGGTTTCCCCTAATCACCCATTAACCCTAGCTAAGAGACTACTCACTCATTATCATGTTGATCATGCAAGCAAGGTTGTCAATCATACCAACAAAATGAAACATGATGAATAAATGAAAGTAATTAACAATAATTAAAAAGGGATTAAGATAATTATACCTACTAATGATTCCAATAATAAAGCTGATGGGGCATATTCTGCACCGCTGACCAAGTCAACATATTGAGCAAGGTCAAGGGTATCCACAGCATAGTCAACGACTCAGACAGCCTAGCCGATGGAGCCCATCGGCCTGTCACCTGAGTCTCGGCATGGCAACCAGCTAGCCGGGACACATATCCGCGTACTCATATCCAAGACCCTCGGCGAGCCTGCCACAGGTCCATCGGCCGAGGGTACAACGGTCTTTCCACCTGATAGCCACTTGGCCACTTGGCCACTACGTGACAAAAGGTGAATGCCTATAAATACTCCTCAACCTTCATTGAGGAAGGGATCCACAAAAATTGACCTAATAACCACTATTCATCTGGTAATATCTTCCTTATCTCTCTACAATACACTCTTAGCCAAGCAGAACATCTTACCTCTCTAAGTTTACTGACTTGAGCGTCGGAGTGAGTACGCTCGGCCAAAGCCGAGCCCTCAGTTTGTTCATCGTTTCAGGAGACCGCAGGAAGGACTCTAGCAAGGACATCATTCTACTAGCTACGAGTGGTATCAAACATCTGCTCTGGATTTACGCCCGGAACAAAAGCAAAGATAAAAGAAGTACTTGATGCTTGATTGAGAGGTTGTCAATCTCCCAATAATAACCCAAATAATCTTCAATTACCCAAAATAAAGGATGAACAAAAAAGAGATTAAGGAAATAAAACTTGTATTAGAACTTGATTAATTGTTGATTACAAAACTAAAGAGAGATTTGATGGATATTAACTACTCTAATTATTGATAAGAAGAACATGCTCTTCTAATTAGACTAATGGGGTATTTATAGTGGAAATTAGGGGGATGCATTAGGGTTAACTAAGGGCTAAACTAGTAATTACACTTTTTAGATTGAGCAGGGAGGAGCCGGTATTTTTCGAAGGAAGGGCTTCTTTCTTTGTAGCTTGGAGAAGAGGAAATCGCGTTGTAGAGGAATCCGAGCGGTTTAGAGTCGGGACGGGCGGATTCTGGCGATGGAACATGAGCGGCTTTGAAGGAATCCGGGCGGATTGTGGTGGCTAAACCCGAGCGTCTTGGGGTGAAACCGCACGGATTGTTCATAGGGAGGACGGCCGGATCGTAGGCAATCCGCACGGATTGTGCCTCAGCAAGATTTCTTCTTCTTTTCTTCCCTTTTCTTCATAAATTCCTTGGGGACTCAAGGATCCTTTCTCAACATTGCTCATCTACTATCATATATACAAAGGCCTTCTAATCTTGTCTCTCCTTGATGCTTGGTCATTGGATTCGATCAATTTAGTCTCGTTTTGCCATGAAAATGCAAGATTCTTACTCCTTTCCTACCAAGGGATCAAAATCTCAAAGAATATGCAAAACAAAGAACTAAAGATAATAAATGACCCAAATATGCACTAAAAAGCATGGGAACAAGGCTAATTCGGGGGCTAAATATGCGCTAATTATGGTCACATAAAATATCCCCAAACCGAACCTTTGCTCGTCCCGAGTAAAGAGGTGACAAAGACTAGGACCATTATTTAAACTAACCTAATAACATAGCCGATATGAGACAATTAGCGGGTCTCACTCCGCCCCTTCAACTCACAACAAGACAACCATGAGGTAGGATGCCTTCTTGCAAGGCAAGGTGGGTCTTGCCAAAATGGCGACACATCCAAACATTAAGCACATAAAATCACATAATGGATGCATCTACAAAAGGAATAGCCACTTCCTCATCAAGTGGCGGAGGCACTAAAGAGGAACAAATTTAAGAGCATGTAATCCTTCACAAATACTAGTTCAACAAATTACTAAGGCTAAGAGGATGGCACTAAATCACCTCCAAATGGTGTTAAACTAGACTACTTTCGTCCTCAATTTCCAAATGCTTTCGTCAAGAGCGATCGGATGGTGGTGGAATGATGATCCCTATGATGCTAGTAGCATATGACATGACAAGTCTCGAATTCTCTACAAAAGTAAAGGTCATGGATCGTCCCAAGCTCGACAAAGTGGCTTGACAAAAAGGCTTTTTGGGAATGAAATGCTCAAATCTTTATACACAGCGGGTGGATATGACTAGTATTCAAAAATTGACCTCATTTACTTTCACATTTCAAAAATTTAAGATGGGATTTGTCCCTTCCGGGCTAGTGTTTTTTGCTTTCGCCAATCGCGTATTAGGCAACCGGTTAATCTCTAGACAATAGCTTTTCGGGGTGATAGTCATTCTGTCTCTGGGCGGCCGAATTCACAACCGTGTGGGGGCCCAATTCAATGGATCCCGCTCCAAAGCACATCGAAGTGGTACGCCTCCATCAAAACAATTTAATTTCTCAACATTCAACAATTCATAACACTTGAGGTTTCCTTGGCATTAAATTACTTCCACATGACAAAACTTTCGAAATGAGCACTTCAAACTTATTGATAGAAAATATTTTTGGGTTGCCTTACCACAAGGTCAATCAAGGTCACATAGACAAGTTAACCAAGTCCACATCGCATCACGGGGTTGGATAGGTGACTCACATGCAAACCCTTGACTAGGCTTTGGGTCATGGGTCAAACGACACTAGTATGACACTATCTAGGGTGTTTTACAACCATTCTAGTAGGCAAAGTCTTAAGTTGAACAAGTATTTGTAATGGCTTAGTTGCTCTTGTCAAAGTTCCTAATTAGGCACTTTTCAAAAAATTTCTAACATGCAACTACATGCTATGATGCAACTAATATAAACATCCTAATGCAAGTGATTCTACTAACTAATATGGCATATAAACTAAATGCAAGTCCTACGTTTACATTGTTATACCGCATCAATCAAAATAAAGCCACATAGTCATTAACATAAAGAGGGAAAAGGAGATTGGAAAGATCATACCATGCGGTCTTCAATATCCTCATGTCTCGGATGTGGCGTAGTCGATCAATGTGAAAAAGGATAAAACAAACACAATATATACAAGACAATATATACACAAGACTATAAAAGGAAATAAACATGTTTTTGGGTTTTCTATTTTTCAAATTTTTATGATTTTCGAAATTTTTCAATTTTTTTGGATTTTTGAATAAGAGTTAAGTGTTAGAATTCCCATCCCCACACTAATATGGGCATTTTCCTCAATGGCCAAAATGATGGAAATTATGCAAAGATGATGCATGATTTCATACTAAATGCAATCTATACTAAGCTACACTACATGATGCATGGTTTTTTTATGACGGAGAGGATAATTTAGATTACCTCCCGTTGTGTATGCATTAACTTTCCCAAACCGAGTGAGACACTATTGCTAATGTCTTAAGGATGGGTGTAGTTCATGCATACACTATGCAATGCATGAAACTAATTTGTCATTTTGGATTTTGAAAGTGGGAACAATAAAATGAGAACACCTCAATGGTACCGAGGTGTGAGTCCTCTATTGTGCTAGGACTACTCCAACAATGATCAAGAAAAATATTTAAAACAAAGAGAGAAATAGACAAACCATGAGAGGGTAGGAGCCTCCAAGGCTTGCTAATCTTCCATCATATCATCACTATCATCATTCTCCTCATTAGAAGTGGTCTCATTGCCACTTCCCTCTTCATTTGCTTCTTTACTTTCTTCTTCACCTTTCTCATCATCTTGCTCACCATCTTCTTCTCCTTCTTCACTTGCTTCCTCATCAATGTTATCATCAACTTCTTCATTACCAACAACCTCATTGTCACCCGAAACGACCCTAGATGCACCCGGAAATAGGACTTCTCTATCCGCCCAACTAGGCACAGGACATGATGGATCAAGTAGTCCTTGCCTAGATAAGTGTAGGAGGGGTGGATATTGAGCCAAGTAAGCATTTTTCCGATCCTCAAAGGCTTGCTTGTGCATTGCTTGCATAAGAAGAGTCAAGTAATCATTTCTTGCTTCAACTCCTTCCGGCTTGAACTCTTGATACTCAAAAGGGTAAGGTGGTGTGACAATGGAAGAGGAGGGCATTTCAAGTTCACCCTTTTGTTGTTGGATAATATACTCGGCCTCTTTAGAAAGGGGAAGTAGATAATTGGTCCGGTGGACACTTAGACGATAAATCTTTGAAGGCAAAGTAAACGATTTAGCTTCACTAGTGAGCCATCCATACTTGGTGTCAAGAGGGTTATGGGCAACCCACTTGTACTTGTTTATCATAGTATGCATATCAACAAGATGACCACCCTCCTTCGCTTCATACTTGTTATCTTTGTTGAAGTTAGGATCAAAGTATTTGGCTAGGATAGTGACTAAGCCGCCATTCACAATAACGGTAGTGCCTTTCTTCCCACAATCAATGTTGAGCCATCTATCTACCAAAAGCCTCAAAGAGTTGAAAGGCTTGGTGTGTACTCTTCCAATGTTCAAAGCCGATTCAAGAAGAATAAAATCAAGTTTGGTGAAATGGTTGGTATCTTTCCTTGCAATAATGGTGTTTCCTATGACCTTGTGCCATACTCTTATGCCCTGATGGTGGACTAAAAGAGCACGACTCGCATGAAAGTCCTCAAATTTCCTTCCGGAAATTGCCTCCCAAAGAGGGTCGGGGTCATACTTTCCATAATTCTTAAAATAACTCGGTTCATCACTAAGACCCAAAATTTCACCCAATTCCCTAAAGGAAATGCATCTACTAACATTAGCTAGACGAAACTCGAGGTTCTCCCTAGACTCAACTTTGGTGACTTTCAAAGAACTCAAAAACTCCAAGGTAAGGGAGGGGTATGTCAATTCTTTTGATTCAAACAATTTCTTCAACCCCATTGCTTTAAAGAAGGCTCTAGTTTGCTCAAGGACACCCAACTTATCTAAGGTATCTTCACAAATAAACTTGGTGGATTGAAATGATTTCCTAGCAAACATGGCAAAAGTGTCTCTATGGGTTTTGGAAATAAAAGTTACCTCCGGATAATGCAAAAGTTGATCAATTTCCGGAGTAGTAGATGTTGTTGCTCCCATAGAAGGTTGTTGTTGTTGTTGCACTTCCAAGTTTGGGGTTGCTACCACCATAGCCAATGCTTTCTTTGATTGAAGAGCCTTTTGCCTTTGTGAAAGTGTCTTTGGTGCCTTTGTTGCCTTTGTTGCTCCCTTAGTCCTTGCCATTGATGAATTAACCAAGAAAAGAATGAAAAATCTTCAATTTGTAGTGTACCCAAATCGATTCAAAGGTGAAAGGCTTTGCCTTTATGAATTCAAAAATCGACTCAAAGGTTGAAGCTTTTGTGCTTGGTTTTGATTTTTATTGAAAAAGGAGTGATGGATTTGTTGTTGGAAGGATGGTTTGATTTGATTTTGGTGAATGTAGTTGAGGGATTTTGTTTTTGTGATGGAGAGGATGAGGGTTTTGATGTTTTTGAGTAGTGTTATGAATGAATGAATGAATGAATGAATGAATGAATGAATGAATGAATGAATGAATGAATGAATGAATGAATGAATGAATGAATGAATGAATGAATGAATGAATGAAGGTGGGAGGGGTTTTATAAAGACCGAAAGATTCGAACTGCAGGGGCAATCCGTGCGGTTTCTGCTCAAGACGGGCGGATTCTGCACTTTCTGGGTTGGGAAAAACTCGCCTAAAGACGGGCGTCTTTAAGAGAAGACGCTCGGATTTGTTGACTCGGGACGGGCGGATTCTCCAGAAGACGGACGGATTTCAGTCCAGGAATTTTTCCTTTTTTTCCTTAGCTGCGAAGACGGCCGTCACCCATTCAAGACGGGCGTATTTTCAAAGACGGGCGGATTCTGCTGTAGGACGCCCGGATTATTTTACAGTCAAAAATTTTTCAAAATTCAACTCAGAGGGACGTGCGTCTTCTGCCCAGTACGCTCGGATTGTCTGAAGACGGGCGGATTCTCCTGAATCTGCTCGGATTTGACCCTTTTGTACCCGGATTCAGTTCCATCCGTGCACAATGCATATCCCTTATCATTCTTCCATTCTTCTTCAATATCTTGTGTTCTTCATTGTGGGGGCACTACTAGGCAAGGATAGCCTAGGCAATTGTCATCTCCACACTAAGGTAAAGCACTACACATCAATTGAAATCGTTAGTCCCTCCCTCACTTCTCTCAAACATGACAATTATCTTGATCAAAGTAAATAAAAATAAATCCAAAGATGACAAAAATGCAATACAAGAATTGAAATGCGAGTTAGGGAGTTAGAAATATTTACAAATGGTGGTTTAGGGAGGACTCCACCAAACTCTCATTCTTGATGAGATGTCAAGGGGGCATGTTTAAGGTGTTGTTGATGTTGCTCAACACTTTGAAGAAATAATCAAAAGCTTGTTCATTATCGTTATAAAGCTCTTCAATAGACCTTGGCCCTTGTTGTCTGTCTTGATCGATGGCATTTCCAATGTAGGGATTAAAAATCCCTTCAAATTCGTCGTCCCAAAGACCACAAACTTCATTAAGTTGATCATTAAAAATCTCTTGATTTGATGGAGACAACCCTCCCAAATTCTTCTCTTGGCCAATGAGGCCATCCTCTTCTTCTTTGCTTGGTTTTGATGAGCTTTGCAAGCTCTCCTTGTCATGATTCACTTGCTCTTTGAATGGAGAATCTTCAATTTTCTTCTTCCATTGGAGTTCTGACTTCTTCCTATCATCCTTCCGGCTATAATGATCAATCATGAAGCATGGTTCATGCAAACGAGGAGCTCTCATAGTCTTGTCAAGATTAAAGGTTATGCTTTCATCTCCCACTTCTAGAGTGAGCTCACCATGTTTCACATCGATCACCGCACCCGCGGTGTGTAGGAAAGGTCTTCCTAGAATGATTGGGATGTTGGAATCTTCCTCCATATCAACAATGACAAAGTCCACCGGGATGAAAAACTTCCCAATTCGCACGGGAACATCTTCCCATATCCCTAATGGTGTCTTCGTCGATCTATCGGCCATTTGGAGTGTGATATTGGTGCATTTAAGCTCTCCCATCCCCAACCTTTTAATCACCGAGTACGGCATAACACTCACACTAGCCCCTAGATCACATAAGGCTTTGTTGATCGTTGTGTCGCCAATGGTACACGGTATTGAGAAGCTTCCCGGATCCTTTAGTTTTGGAGGTGAACTCCCATGAAGTATTGCACTACTCATCTTAGTGAAGGCGATAGTCTCAAGTTTCCGGATCGACTTCTTCTTTGTGAGGATATCTTTCATGTATTTCGCATAAGCCGGCACGTGATTGATTAATTCCGTGAAAGGAATCGAGACTTCCAAATTCTTCACAATTTCCATAAACTTTCCAAGTTGATCATCAAATTTGGGCTTGGCTTGACGACTTGGAAAAGGAAGTCTAATCACAATGGGCTCCTTATCCTTGACCTTGTCTTCATTTTTCTTTGAACTTTCTTCTTTTGATGATTCTCCATCTTTGGAGTTTTGCACAATTTATTCCTTATCACTAGCTTCCACAACTTCATCCTCAACTTGCTTCTTTGGTGCTTCATACCTTGTACCAGTTCTCAAGTGAATGGCACTAACCGTTTCATGTCTTGGGGGATTACTTTGAGGTGGTAATTGCCCCTTTTGTCTTTGTGAGCTTGAAGATGCTAGTTGAGCCAATTGGGTTTCCAACATCTTGGTGTGAGCTAGGATGTTGTTGATGGTGGTTTCTTTTGCTTGGCTATCTTTTTGCATTTGAGTGAAAAATTCTTGTTGATTCTTTTGCATTTGGAGGACCGCTTTTTGAACATCAAAACCTTGGTCATTTTGGTGATTGTATGGATTTTGATTTTGGTAACCTTGGTTTTGATTGTAAAAGGGTCTTTGATTTTGGTTTCTCATGGGAGGTGGGGTGTATGTTGTTTGAGGGTTTTGAACATTTTGGCTTTTGTATGAGAGATTTGGATGGAATTTGGTGTTTTCATTGTAATAGTTGGAATAAGGGGTACCACTCTTGTATGCTTGGAAAGCATTCACTTGTTCATTTGTTCCCCTACATTCACTTTGGTCATGTCCCAAAGTTCCACAATTCTCACATATCCCACTTGGGATTGATGAAGATGCCGTCATGGCATTAACATGATGCTTTGGTGATTTTGAGACTTCTTCAAGTCTAGCCATAGCTTTTTCAAACTTTAAATTGATTGTGTCAATGTGAGCACTAAGTTGAGCACCCAATTGAGTAACGGAGTCCACTTCATGCTTTCCTCTAGTAGCCTTGCGAGGTCTACTATATTGTGAGTTATGGACCGCCATTTCCTCAATTTTGTTCCATGTTTGATTGTCATCAACTTCGGTGAACATTCCATTTGATCCCATATTGAGAATGTTCCTTGAATCTTCATATAAACCGTTCCAAAATTGTTGTACCAAGAAGCATTCGCTAAGTCCATGGTGAGGACATGAGCGACAAATTCCCTTGAACCGCTCCCAAGCTTCATACAAAGATTATTCATCCCTTTGCTTAAAACCCGTAATTTGAGCTCTTAGCATGTTAGTCTTTTCCGGTGGGTAGAATTTTTTGTAGAAAGCTAGAGCCAACTTCTTCCAAGAATCAATTCCGAGAGTGGCCTTATCAAGGCCCTTCAACCATTGTTTCGCGGTGCCAATTAGAGAAAAAGGAAATAAGACCCATCGAATTTGGTCTTGAGTTACACCGGTTTGAGAAATCGCATCACAATAGTCACAAAAGGTTTCCATATGAGAATGAGGGTCTTCACTAGGCATCCCCCCAAATTGGCTCCTTTCGACTAATTGGATAAAGGCGGATTTGGCAATGAAATTTCCGGTTAGATGTTGTGGTGTGGGAGTACCATTGGGTAGGTTCTCCTCGGTGGGTACGGAATGTGATGAAAACTTAGGCATTGTAGGTTGATTTTGGGTGGTATTGTGTAATGGGTTCTCCTCACCTTCTCTTGCAAAAGGGTTGATGAACTCAATAGTTGGTTGAACAACCTCACTAATACCTCTCAAATTCCTCCTAGCAAGTCTCCTATTGGTTGTCAAAGTTCTTTCAATTTCACGATCAAAAGGAAATAAATCACCTTGTGACCTTCTAGACATGCAAAATATCAAACAACTTGAAAACAATTAGAACAAACCTTGAGGAGTTTTACTTCCCCAAGGCAAAGAAAAGACACAACTAATAACAATGTAAAGAAATCTAAATCAAGCTAACACCGTCCCCGGCAACGGCGCCATTTTTGATCGGTCCGTTTCGTGTTCACAAATAAATAGATGATGTGAACATTATTTGCGCACATTTAGTCCCCTAATTGAGCCTGTTCCGGGTGTAATTCCAGAGCAAGTATTATTACCACCCGTGGCTTGTAGAATGATGTCTTGAGTTGGATTCCTCACGTCTCTATCGTTCCTCTCGACCTCTCCTGCAACAATGAACGAACTGAGGGCTTGGCTTTGTGCCAAGCGTACTCACTCCGACGCTCAAGTCAGTGAACTTAGTAGGATAAGTTGCTATTACCTGACTAGGGATATATTGTAGAGAGATAAGGAGGATATTACCAGATGAATAGTGATTCTTAGGTTAATTTCTGGATCCTTTCCTCAATGAGGGTTGAGGAGTATTTATAGACTTTCACCTTTTGTCACGTAGTGGCCAAGTGGCCAAGTGGTTAGCAGGTGGAAAGACCGTTCTACCCTCGGCCGATGGACCTATGGCAGGCCGGCCGAGGGTCTTGGATATGAGTACGCGGATATGTGTCCCGGCTGGCTGGTTGTCAGGCCGAGACCCCAGGTGACAGGCCGATGGGTTGCATCGGCTAGGCTGTCTAAGTCGTTGACTTGTTGTGGATATCTTTGACCTTGCTCAATATGTTTGACTTGGTCAGCGGTGCAGAATATGCCCCATCAGAGCCTATTTTGCATACTATTATAACATTCTATGGCCATTTTATCCGTCAAAACCTTCCTATTTGCTTTTCTATCGCATTTCATACGTTTTGTAGAAAAGGAGATAATAAGGCGGAAATTCCCGTCTTTCGTGCATATATGGAGGCTTATTGACGATATTTGATGGACTAGTATGAGGAGGAAGCAAGAACTAAAGACCAAGAATAACATGGAGGTAGAGGAAAGGGAAGAATGGAGGAGAGAACGAAAACTGCAGACCAACCCGTGCGGATTCTCTGGAATCCGGCCGTCCACAATGCACGGAACCCGTGCGTCTTCACCCCAATCCGCCCGTTTTCCTCTTCACCAATCCGCCCGTCTTCACATCAATCCGCTCGGATTCCAGCCCAGCACATTTTCGTCTTCTTCAAGTTTCAAAGAAAGAAGCCCTTCCTTCATGAAATACCGGCTCCTCCCTGCTCTATCTAAAAAAGTGTAATTACTAGTTTAGCCCTTAGTTAACCCTAGTGCATCCACCTAATTTCCACTATAAATACCCCATTTGTAATAATCAAATTATCAGGTTTTTATTAGGATCTCATCAAGTTTTTAGATTAGAATCAAGTTTGGAGAGTAGAAAATCCTCCTTTAGATTAGATTAGGAGTAGATTAGAATAGATTACTCTTTAATCTTTCCACACATTACACATTAATCTCTCCTTAATTATTGTTCAAGTTTATTATTCAAGTTTATTATTGGGTAATTGAAGATTATTGGGTTATTATTGGGAGATTGACAACCTCCCATCAATCATCAAGTTCTTCTATTATTCTTTGCATTATTATTTGGATCACCTCAAGGTTGGTATAATTACTTTACTCTTTAATCTTTATTGTTCATTTCTTCATTTTATTATCATGTTTATACTTGTTGTGATGATTGACACCATTAATGACATGTTTCCCATGATGATGAGTGAGTAGTTACTTAGCTAGGATTAGTGGGTAATTAAGGGAAACCAACATGGGATTGATTCATGCTTAATCCAATATGTTCACATGATTAAATTGCTTGCTTGTTGTGATGTCAACTTTATGCACATGTTATGTTTGATGAAATGCTAAGCCTATGAATCCTTGCATTTTTACCATCTCTTATCTACTCAACTTGACTTGTAAGATATAAACCAACTCGAGTCTTGTTAGACCATGCATAGAAGTTGAATAGGAGGAAAGTAAGTCGACTTGTAGGTGTTGTACAATCTAATCGATTCGGCTCCGGGACCCAACTCTTCCTATGAACCGTAAGACATAAACCAACTCGGTTCCTCCACAACATTAATTGCTTGCAACCTTGTAAACATGTTTGTATGATCAACACCATGAATCCCCTATGACCCCATGACATCCTAGCACCTTTAGCCATTTGTTTACATCTTCCCTTTTATTGCTTGTTCTACTTTATTGCTTTTATTAGTCTAGAACACAACTACAAACCCAACCAAATTGTGACACTAGCATAAATTGATATAGATAGACTTAGAACTCAAAGCACACCGTCCCATGGATCGACCTCGATTTACCGCTAACTAGTAGTTTTTTTAGTATTATAAATGTGTTTTATTAGATGTGACCCGACGACATCGCTCCCATCAAAATGGCGCCGTTGCCGGGGACGGTGCTATGTGATTAAGTTCTTACTTGTTTGTCTATTTTGATTTTGCTTTCACCTTGAGGAACTCGTTCCTCAAGGATTGTTCTTACCGTCTTTGTGTAGTTTCCATGCTTGTAGTTGTTTACTTGTCTTAGCTATGATGGCCCAAGACTTGGTACATGGAGTATGTGTTGGATCTTTTGAGTATGACTATGGGTACGGGGAGTTTGAGGAGCAAGTCAACACAAACCTACCTTACACCTCATACACTGAAAATCCTCACTATTACCACAAATTTTCCCACCAAAATCACCACATCCAATATCCACAACAATCACCCACTCAATACCCACTTCATAATGAGTTTCAATTGCCACAATACAACCACTTTCACACTTACCCACAACAAGAAGATGGACCCATTCAAAATATGATTCTCCAAATGATGGGAGACCAACAAAACTTCTTCAAACAAATGCTAGAAGAGAGCCAAAGAAGGGGTAATATTCTTCAAGGCATTGTTGCCCAAAGAGGGGAATTGGAGATTCAAATTGCCCAATTAAAAGAATCCCAAGCAATCACCCCCCACCATTCTTTGGACATTGAGCATGAATGCGAATTTGAAGTAGTAACCTTTGATATGGAAAATGAGAAATGGGAAGAGCCAATCTCCTTGAGCTCTTGTGACTATGAAAGTGTTGTGTTCGATGAGGAAGATATGAGGTTGAGTAAGCCAAATACTCTTAACCTTTGTGAGTATGAGGGTGTGTCCTTTGAAGTGAATATTGGGTTGTTGGAGAAAGAGTTACATGAAGCCCCCATCTATGATTCATATGAAGATAGCAACAATGATGATGAACCTAACGGATGGACTCATAATATCACCTTGCTTGAGGAGCCTATCCTTGAGACATTCGAGATACCCTATCATGAAGAAGAACGTCCTTCCTTTATTCCTTATGAAGACCACTTGACACCTATCATGGAGCCAATGATCATTGAAGAGGATATGATAGACCTTCTTCAAAAGGCCAAAGTTTCATACAAGAGCTACTTGGTGAAAAAGCTCAAAGAGAAAATTTCTCGTGAAGCTACTTGTGAAGATTTGGCACCTACAATCTCAACTCCTAAGGTAACCGATCATCAATACCATGAAAGTTCTCCTTCTACCTTGGAAGGATTGAAAAATCAAAATGCTATCATCATCACCAAAATTGAAGAAGAAGTTGGTAAGTGGAAGTCTACGGATGAAAATGAACCACACTTCATGCCTAGTGTTGACAAGAATCATGGGCTTGTTTATTTGAAGCATTGGGAAAGCTCTAATGCTAAGGAAAAAGCGAGAAAAAGAATATTTTGCAAGCTTCCTTGGCCAAATTTCATGTTCAAATTGAGCAACCCATACTTATGCTTATTTGGAGCTTGTTCACAAGCTTTTGATCTTTTATTAAGAGCCTTGAGCTCTATGGATAAGAATTTCTACAATTTGAATTAGTTTGGTGGAGTCCTATCTCAAACCACCATTTGTAAGATATTTCTTGGACCCTTTACTTTGTATAATATTGTACTTTATTGCATTTACATTTAATTTCTTGCATGAGAGTGGAGAGAGAGAGAGAGAGAGAGTCATCTTACATGTTTAATGAGCAAATTTCAGAAAAAGATAAGGAAAAAGAGAAAATCGGTGAAAAGGGGTATGTTATTACACGAAAAAGAAAGAAAAAGAAGGAAAGCAGCAGAAGACGCCCGGATTTAGAGGAAGACGCCCGTTCAGGGCCCACGTCAGAAAAATGATTAACGCTGTAGAGGAAGATGTGCGGATTTGAGCAAAACCGCCCGTCCTGGACAATACGTCCGTTTTCTTCACGGGACGCCCGTCCCGTATGTCACCCAGAAACAAGATTTTGTGCTGCGCCAGAATACGGGCGGATTTAGCGCAAGACGCCCGTCCCGACCAAGCCGCACGTCCCAGACGCAAGACGCCCGTCTTTTCCCACCTCTCAGTCAAGAAAAATTGCTGTGTTAGAATCCGTGCGGATTCAAGCAAAGACGCCCGTCTTCTTCTCTCACAATCCGCCCGTCCCGATGGAAATCCGCTCGGATTGCCCTGTTCTTTCGGATAAAACGGATTTGACCCATCCTTATCCGTTCGGATTCCCTCTTTCTTCTATATAATCACCCCCTTTCTTCCTCATTTCCTCACCTTATCAAATCCTAAAACACTCATCTCAATCCTCAAAATCAACCTTCCATTCTCAAAAACACTCCCATCACCCACACCAAAATGGCACCATTGATGAACACCAAGGGAAAGGCTAAGAAATTGGTTGAATCAATCGGGAAGAAGCACAAGGGATCAACCTCTTCAACGCCACGGGAGATAGTGCTACCAAGGAGCTCCCAACCCTTAATGAGGGGAGGAATTGAACAACTCGACCACTTCCAAGAGGTACTCTTTGAATCCGATGACCACCGCACAAACTTTGTCAAGCTACTAGGTAAGAACTACGAACCCGCTCAATTCGTAGATACTAGGGTGTTGGAAATCCTTAAGATAAGGTACCCTACCGAGATGTTCTTTAATGGCCTTGGCATTGGGAAACTTTTCCATGCCCATGAGGAGACGTACCTTAGTCTCACACTTGAATTCTTGAGTAGCCTTCGCATTGTGACGAATACCCACACCGATGTGGGCATGGAGTTTAGGTTGTGCAACCTAGACCATCATCTTTCACTTGAGGAATTTGCCTATGTTTTCGGTCTTGTAGTGCCCACCAACTATACCGAAAAACCCGATAATTTTGGTGTGGACCTTCTTTGGAAGGCTATCTCCGGGAGGAATTTTATCCACCCAAAGCATTGCCACACCTTCGCCATCCAACATCCGGTGATTTGATTCACCGAGCGCTTTGTGGCCGGTACCATCAATGGGAGGTACGAACAAGATAGGTGTACTCTCATCGACTTAACTTTTCTTGAGTCCTATTTGAATGTTCGAGCGGTAAGGCGTTATAACTTCAACACGCCACTTGAGATACTTACTAGGTTCAATGATTTTTCTCAAGGAACCACCCAACTCAAGACCTTCGTGATGGGAGGTCTAATTACTATTTTGGCCCACCACCTTTGTCCCGGGTTCAATGCCCGAGGAACCTATATTCCTCTTGAGGGGAGGACTTTGATTGATGAGCACACCATCTTCCACAGTCACCGATGGTGTAACTACACTCGGGAAGGGAGTGTAGAGTGGCACACCAAGGGATGCACTTCAATGATCCTTGAAGGGTGGAAGATACCGGGCATTGACCCAAGATTGAGCCCATACTCGCCTCCACCAAGCTACCTCCTTGATATCCAAATTCTTGACAATCCCCCTCCAAGGGAAGAGCCGCACCGCCAAATACCTCGTGGAACACCGGGAAGGCCTATTCGCCCACCCTCCTACGTGCCTATCCCACCATACCCTACTCCCTATACCCAATTTGAACCGGAAATTCCCAATACCCCGGGTATTAATAACTTGATGGCACTCATGAATAGAATGGACTTCGGGGTGCATAAAGGGAGGGGAGACAACTACTTGGCCCTCTACCCCCAATACTATAACATGGCTCAACAAGGGTATGTTGACCCTAATGGCCCTTTGCCCACTTGGGCACAACCGGAACTCTTGTTCCCTAATCAAGGGAACCAAGCTTGGGGTCGAGGCGACGGAGGGCATTCTAGCCAAGGTGGAGGGTACTCGGGTCAAGGAGGAGAATTTGACCAAGGAGGGTATTGGGGTCAAGCAAGCGGGTATGACCAAGCCGGGAGCTCTCATCATTATGGCTATGATCAAGATGAAGATGACGAGTGAAAGAGGCCTACCTCACCACCTCTATTTGTATGATACCCATCTCTCCCCCTCTCTTTTGTATATACATTGCATTTAGTGTAGTTTTCGCATGCATTTGTATTATATCTCATATTTCATTTGCATTAGTTAGTTCATATAGTATAGTTTAGATTGCATTCATTTGTTATATATGTCATATAGAATTGCATTTAGTTAGAGCATGCATTCATTCATATCATATCATTGCATTTGTACTTTATTTCAAAAAAATCAAAAAAAAAAAATCCAAAAACATGTTTTCCTTTTTCATTCCTACTCCTACATGTACATTGAGGACAATGTCCAAAATAAAGTGGGGGATGGGAATTTATATTCCAAAAATACATAAAAATTGAAAAATTTCGAAAAATCCCAAAAATATGTTCTTTAATTTCATAAAATCAAAAACCATAAAAATTTGAAAAATCGAAAAATCCAAAAACATGTTCATTTCCTTTTTAGTGTAGTCTTGTATATATTGTTTGTTCATCCTTGTTCACATTGATCGACTACGCCACATCCGAGACATGAGGATATTGAAGACCGCATGGTATGATCTTTCCAATCTCCTTTTTCCTCTTTATGTTAATGACTATGTGGCTTTATTTTGATGCGGTATAACAATGTGAACTTAGAACTTGCATTTAGTTTATATGTCATATTAGTTAGTAGAATCACTTGCATTAGGATGTTTATATTAGTTGCATCATAGCATGTAGTTGCATTTAGATGAAAAGTTTTGAAAAGTGCCTAATTAGGAACTTTGACAAGATCAACTAAGCCATTACAAATACTTGTTCAACTTAAGACTTTGCCTACTAGAATGGTTGTAAAACACCCTAGATAGTGTCATACTAGTGTCTTTTGACCCATGACCCAAAGCCTAGTCAAGGGTTTGCATGTGAGTCACCTATCCAACCCCGTGATGCGATGTGGACTTGGTTAACTTGTCTAGGTGACCTTGATTGACCTTGTGGTAAGGCAACCCAAAAATACTTTCTATCAATAAGTTTGAAGTGCTCATTTCGAAAGTTTTGTCATGTGGAAGTAATTTAATGCCAAGGAAACCTCAAGTGTTATGAATTGTTGAATGTCGAGAAATTTAAATTGTTTTGATGGAGGCGTACCACTTCGATGTGCTTTGGAGCGGGATCCATTAAATTGGGCCCCCACACGGTTGTGAATTCGGCCGCCCAGAGACAGAGTGACTATCACCCCGAAAAGCTATTGTCCAGAGGTTAACCGGTTGCCTAATAAGCGATTGGCGAAATCAAAGGACACTAGCCCGGAAGGGACAAACCCCATCTCTAATTTTTGAAATGTGAAAGTTGAATGAGGTCAATTTTTGAATACTAGTCATATTCACCCTTTGTTTATAACGATTTGAGCATTTCATTCCCAAAAAGCCTTTTTGTCAAGCCACTTTGTCGAGCTTGGGACGATCCATGACCTTTACTTTTGTAGAGAACTCGAGACTTGTCATGTCATATGCTACTAGCATCACAGGGATCATCATTCCACCACCATCCGATCGCTCTTGACGAAAGCATTTGGAAATTGAGGACGAAAGTAGTCTAGTTTAACACCATTTGGAGGTGATTTAGTGCCATCCTCTTAGCCTTAGTAATTTGTTGAACTAGTATTTGTGAAGGATTACATGCTCTTAAATTTGTTCTTCTTTAGTGCCTCCGCCGCTTGATGAGGAAGTGGCTATTCCTTTTGTAGATGCATCCATTATTTGAATTTGTGTGCTTAATGTTTGGATGTGTCGCCATTTTGGCAAGACCCACCTTGCCTTGCAAGAAGGCATCCTACCTCATGGTTGTCTTGTTGTGAGTTGAAGGGGCGGAGTGAGACCCGCTAATTGTCTCATATCGGTTATATTAGTAGGTTAGTTTAAATAAAGGTCTAGTTTTTGTCACCTCTTTACTCGGGACGAGTAAAGGTTCGGTTTGGGGATATTTGATGTGAAAATTATTTGCGTACATTTAGTCCCCTAATTGAGCCTATTTTGCATACTATTATAACATTCTATGGCCATTTTATCCGTCAAAACCTTCCTATTTGCTTTTCTATCGCATTTCATACGTTTTGTAGAAAAGGAGATAATAAGGCGGAAATTCTCGTCTTTCGTGCATACTTGGAGGCTTATTGACGATATTTGATGGACTAGTATGAGGAGGAAGCAAGAACTAAAGACCAAGAATAACATGGAGATAGAGGAAAGGGAAGAATGGAGGAGAGAACGAAAACTGCAAACCAACCCGTGCGGATTCTCTGGAATCCGGCCGTCCACAATGCACGGAACCCGTGCGTCTTCACCCCAATCCGCCCGTTTTCCTCTTCACCAATCCGCCCGTCTTCACATCAATCCGCTCGGATTCCAGCCCAGCACATTTTCGTCTTCTTTAAGCTTCAAAGAAAGAAGCCCTTCCTTCATGAAATACCGGCTCCTCCCTGCTCTATCTAAAAAAGTGTAATTACTAGTTTAGCCCTTAGTTAACCCTAATGCATCCACCTAATTTCCACTATAAATACCCCATTTGTAATAATCAAATTATCAGGTTTTTATTAGGATCTCATCAAGTTTTTAGATTAGAATCAAGTTTGGAGAGTAGAAAATCCTCCTTTAGATTAGATTAGGAGTAGATTAGAATAGATTACTCTTTAATCTTTCCACACATTACACATTAATCTCTCCTTAATTATTGTTCAAGTTTATTATTCAAGTTTATTATTGGGTAATTGAAGATTATTGGGTTATTATTGGGAGATTGACAACCTTCCATCAATCATCAAGTTCTTCTATTATTCTTTGCATTATTATTTGGATCACCTCAAGTTTGGTATAATTACTTTACTCTTTAATCTTTATTGTTCATTTCTTCATTCTATTATCATGTTTATACTTGTTGTGATGATTGAAACCATTAATGACATGTTTCCTATGATGATGAGTGAGTAGTTACTTAGCTAGGATTAGTGGGTAATTAAGGGAAACCAACATGGGATTGATTCATGCTTAATCCAATATGTTCACTTGATTAAATTGCTTGCTTGTTGTGATGTCAACTTTATGCACATGTTATGTTTGATGAAATGCTAAGCCTATGAATCCTTGCATTTTTACCATCTCTTATCTACTCAACTTGACTTGTAAGATATAAACCAACTCGAGTCTTGTTAGACCATGCATAGAAGTTGAATAGGAGGAAAGTAAGTCGACTTGTAGGTGTTGTACAATCTAATCGATTCGGCTCCGGGACCCAACTCTTCCTATGAACCGTAAGACATAAACCAACTCGGTTCCTCCACAACATTAATTGCTTGCAACCTTGTAAACATGTTTGTATGATCAACACCATGAATCCCCTATGACCCCATGACATCCTAGCACCTTTAGCCATTTGTTTATATCTTCCCTTTTATTGCTTGTTCTACTTTATTGCTTTTATTAGTCTAGAACACAACTACAAACCCAACCAAATTGTGACACTAGCATAAATTGATATAGATAGACTTAGAACCCAAAGCACACCGTCCCATGGATCGACCTCGACTTACCGCTAACTAGTAGTTTGTTGAGTATTATAATTGTGTTTGATTGGATGTGACCCGACGACATCGCTCCCATCAATAGATGTGGTCGTTGGGTCACGTCCGAATCAAAACACAATTTATAGCTTCACAAATAACTCTACAATTAGTAAAGAGGCAAGTAAAGGTCGGATCCCAAGGGACAGGAATTGAGATGAGATTTCTATTCAAACTAGTGGTGTCTAAGGGGTGTCACAAATTGGGTTGATGTAGAAGGTCACTAACTAAAATAGCAAAGCAAATAAACAAGCAAGATGAATTAAAGGAGTTATAAACAATTGATAAAAAGCACTAGGGTGTCATGGGATCATAGGGGAATCATGGGAATTGATCATACAAACATGTTCTCAAATTATAAGCAAGCAATTATTGTTGTGATGGATTGAGTTGGGTTATATCTTACAATCCTAGGAAAGTTTGGGTCCCGGTGCCGAATCGATTAGATTGTACAACACCTACAAGTCGACTTAATCTTCCCTACTCAACAACATGCATGGTCTAATGAGACTCGAGTTGGTTTTTGTCTTACAAGTCTCATTGAAAAGATAGGTGATGGGTAAAAAATGCAAGGATTCATAGGCTCGCATTTCATCAAACATAACATGTGCATGAGTTGAGATCAAAACAAGCAAGCAAATAAACCATGAAAGCATATTAATTTAAGCATGAATCATTCTCCATGTTGGTTTCCCCTAATCACCCATTAACCCTAGCTAAGAGACTACTCACTCATTATCATGTTGATCATGCTAGCAAGGTTGTCAATCATACCAACAAAATGAAACATGATGAATAAATGAAAGTAATTAACAATAATTAAAAAGGGATTAAGAGAATTATACCTACTAATGATTCCAATAATAAAGCAAAGATAAAAGAATTACTTGATGCTTGATTGAGAGGTTGAGAGGTTGTCAATCTCCCAATAATAACCCAAATCATCTTCAATTACCCAAAATAAAGGATGAACAAAAGAGAGATTAAGGAAATAAAACTTGTATTAGAACTTGATTAATTGTTGATTACAAAACTAAAGAGAGATTTGATGGATATTAACTACTCTAATTATTGATAAGAAGAACATGCTCTTCTAATTAGACTAATGGAGTATTTATAGTGGAAATTAGGGGGATGCATGTGGGTAAATATCCGTATACTACCCTTTAATTGCAGGACTATAACGTAAATTTAAACATGCAATTTATAGTCATAAAACGATAAAAACAATATGGAAACGATAAGGAATTAGAATCAACCTCGGGTCCTTATAGTGCGGCGTAAAGAACAGAAATCAAATGAGATTCCCTCCTAATTGTTGCACCCAAGACTTTGTCCGAGATATGCCCTTGTGCTAGAACGTGTTCTCCGATTGCCTTGCAATATTGGGAGAACTGATGTGTGTTTTGCTTGAGATGTGAGATCTCGGTTTCTACAGAGAAGAATGCTCTTCGAAACCCTAAATTTTTTAGCAAGAATCAATTAGGTTAGACAAGAGGAGAAAGCTCTCCTTTTGTCTTGGTGATTCTCGGCCAAACCGAGTGAGAGGAGCCCGTATGGGCTTTTCATTTTCTCTTCACTTAAACTCGCGGTCCGGTCCATCACTCGCTAAGTGTATATGACGTGGTCCGATTATAAAGCTGTTATCGGTTATCGGAAATTAAGGCATCGGCTAATAATACGGGTTATTTGAATTATTAATACGTGTCCGACAAAAAAAAGTATTGTATAATTATTTTAATATACATTTAATTAAATATAAATCACGTATATTTAATTTTACGAATTAACCGGTTAATTCGCCTTAGCCCATGATATTTAATCCGTATTAAATATAATATCTCAACATCACATATTTGACTAATTACTTAGTCAAATAACTCGGACTAACTGGTTAGTCAATTTTGGCATCTACATGACGGTATTTTCATACCGTCACATCTCTCGAACGTATCCTATAGGTGTGACTTTTAGGGACCAGTTGATCACCGCCATCCGTATGACAATAACGTCAAACTTATCTAGCAAGCCAATCGTTATTGATAAACGTGGATCAACTGATAATAATACCAAAGTATGCCCTTTGATCCTTTTAGAGGTTTATAAGTCCTTGCACTAAGCGTTAAGGACACCAACCCCAACAAGCTCCCACTTGTCCGTACAAGTGTATGTGCAATGACGTTATCCGCACTAACTCGAGGACACAAGCTCCAACAAACTCCCACTTGTCCGAACAAGTGTATGTGCGATAACCGATTCTCATATTCATTTAAAATTTCTCCCACTCAATGTAAAACAATTTGCAGATCCGGATCCACAAAGGTCGTATTTTACAATCGATCCGTATCAAGAGTGGTTTCCCCGACTAGAGAGTAACTTAACTGATAAAACGAATCCGTATCCGAGCATGGCCATGCATTTCGATTCTGACTCCTCGAGTGGCCCCGAGAAATATCGAGTACGATAAAGGCTGAATATTTCCTTCAACTCGACTCCTTCCGATCTAAGCAAAGCATGAAATGACCCAGAAAAAATCTACTTGGCCCCCTGTTACGGATGACCGTGAGAAAGAAACCAAAGTCACCCAAAATCGGCCGTAGTCTCAAGAGACAAATCGATAGTCAAAGAATCGACTCTTAGGATCACTATGGAGGTCCTATCCACGACCAGGCAACGAATGTTATAAAACATTTAGGACTCCACGTCGATGTCACAATTGTGTCCTACGAAATATCCGTATAAATCGCCTCTCGTGATTGGTCGGTCAACCTGTTGACTTATGGCTCGTTGAACCCACCATCAACCAACGTCACGAGAATAATTGCCGAGTTATCAGCTCATGTGGGCAATTAAGGACCGAAAAGATATAATGTTTGTTCGGGATTCACTTTGTGGTGTTCAAAATTTGTCGTACAAATCCACATGAAAAACAAAATATATGTATAAAATATCAAAACGATGATGTCGTATAGAGTACAAAGGAGAATGAATCTGATCCATAAGAGAGTACTACAACTCAGGAACACGTTTGATTCCCATGGAATTTACGTGCCCTTCATGCTTATCTTGTCGTAATGCTTTAGTGAGAGGATCTGCTATGTTATCATCTGTAGCAATCTTTTCTATCACTACTGTCTTTTGCTCCACGTAATCCCGGATTAGATGAGCTTTCCGTTGTACATGTCTAGACTTGTTGCTAGACTTTGGCTCCTTAGCTTGGAAGATGGCACCACTATTGTCGCAATAGATGGTGATCGGGTCATTCGAACTAGGCACTACAGAGAGCCCATGTAAGAATTGACGCATCCATATCGCTTCCTTTGTTGCTTCAGACGCGGCATAGTACTCGGACTCAGTCGTAGAATCTGCTGTAACAGTTTGTTTCGAACTCTTCCGGTGATGCGGCGCCATTAAGAGTAAAAACGAATCCTGACCGAGATTTCGAGTCATCACGATCCGTTTGGAAGCTAGCATCTCACAGAACTTAGGTTGCGCATAGCGTTTGAGAGCCTCCATAAGTCAATGCCCAATCTTTAGTCCTCCGTAGGTACTTAAGAATGTTCTTGACAGCCAACCAATGTGGTTCACCTGGTTCTTTGTTGGAATCGACTTGTCATACTCAATGCATATGCCACGTCCGGACGTGTGCATATCATGGCATACATGATTGATCCTATAGTCGAAGCATAAGGAATCCGTGTCATGCGCTCTTTCTCTTCCGGTGTCTCGGTGCGAGACTTGCTCAAATGCACCCCCGGAGCCATAGGAAGAAACCCCTTCTTGGAGTTAGTCATCTTTGAATCTCTCTAGGACTTTGTCTATGTAAGACTCTGATCGAGAGATAACATCCGTCGTGATCTATCTCGATAGATACGGATGCCAAGAATTCTTTGTGCCTCTCCCAGATCTTTCATCTGGAAATGGTTCTTCAACCATACTTTCACCGAAGTTAAGAGAGGTATGTCATTCCCAATCAGGAGTATGTCGTCAACATACAATATTAGGAAGACAATCTTGCTCCCACTCGACTTGATATATAGACATGGTTCCTCGACGGATCGAGTAAATCCATTTTCTTTTATCACTTGGTCGAAGCGATGATTCCAACTCCTTGATGCTTGCTTAAGTCCATAAATGGAACGCTTAAGCTTGCACACTTTCTTAGGATGTCCTGGATCGATGAAACCTTCGGGTTGTACCATGTACAACTCTTCCTCCAAAAAGCCGTTTAAGAAGGCGGTTTTCACATCCATTTGCCAAATTTCATAGTCATGAAAAGCGGCGATCGCTAAGATAATCCGAATGGAACGCAGAATAACTACGGGTGCAAAAATCTCATCGTAGTGCAAACCTGGCACTTGGGTGAAACCTTTAGCAACTAGTCGTGCTTTGTAGATATCTTGTTGACCTTCCACAGAATGCTTTATCTTGTAAAGCCATTTGCATTGAAGGGGACGAACCTTAGCGGGTAAGTCAACAAGATCCCACACGTTGTTCTCATACATGGAGTCCATCTCGGATTGCATGGCCTCAAGCCATAGCTTTGAGTCGAGGCTGGTCATGGCACCTTTATAGGTTGCGGGTTCACTACTCGTTAAGAGTAGAACGTCATCTATGTCATGTTCCTCGACCATACCGATGTATCTGTCCGGAGGAATAGAGACTCTTCCCGACCTCCTAGGTTCCTCAGGAATATTCACCGCAGCCGGGATTGAAGGAATTGGTTCCTCCAATGGTTGCTCGGTGTTTGGTTCTGGAATCTCCGACAGGTCGAAGGTTCTATCACTCTTTGCATTCTCGAGAAATTCCTTCTCTAAGAATGTCGCACTAGCCGCAACAAAAACACGTTGTTCGGTTGGCGAATAAAAGTAATGACCACGAGATCCTTTAGGATAACCTATAAAGTATGTCTTGACCGATCGCGGGCCGAGCTTATCTTCAGGTCTCCACTTGACATAAGCCTCGCAGCCCCAAACCCGTATAAAGGACAAGTTAGGGACCGTTCCCTTCCATAATTCATATGGAGTCTTGTCAATGACTTTAGACGGACTTGGTTAAGTATTAGAGCGGCCGACAAAAGAGCATAACCCCATAATGAATCGGGTAAAACCGTGTGACTCATCATGGATCGAACCATATCAAGTAGTGTTCGATTTCTCCGTTCGGACACACCATTCAACTGTGGTGTTCCAGGTGGAGTTAAGCGTAGGGCAATCCACAGTCCTTTAGGTGTTGATCAAACTCGTGAGAAAGATACTCGCCACCACGATCTGAACGTAGTGTTTTAATCTTTCTACCTAATAGGTTCTGTACCCTATTTTGGTATTCCTTGAATTTCTCAAAGGATTCACTTTTGTGCTTCATTAAGTAGACATAGCCATATCTACTCAAATCGTCCGTGAAAGTGATGAAATACCTATAGCCTTCTCGTGCGGTGATTGACATAGGTCCACATACATCCGTGTGTATGAGTCCTAATAGGTCAGCAGCGCGCATTCCAACACCTTTGAAGGAAATCCGAGTCATCTTACCGATGAGACATGATTCACACGTGCCAAATGATTGAAAATCAAAGGCCGAGATAGCTCCATGTTTGATGAGTGTTTTTACGCGTTTCTCATTAATGTGTCCCATACGGCAGTGCCATAGATATGTTTGATCTTTGTCACCAACCTTTAACCTTTTATTCATTACGTGTAATATTTCCGAGGTCTGATCTAAAACATAAATTCCGTTCATGGAAACTGCCTTGCCATAAATCATATTGTGTAATGAGAAAATGCAAGAATTATTCTCTATTACAAATGAAAAACCAAGTTTATCAAGCGCAGAAACAGAAATAATGTTTTTAGAAAGACTGGGTACATAATAGCAATCATATAATGATAACTCAAATCCGCTAGGAAGCTGGATCACATATGTCCCCTTGGAGATGGCAGCTACTCTTGCTCCATTCCCAACACGCAGGTCCACCTCACCCTTTACGAGGGGTTCGATGTTTTGAGCCCCCGCACATGATTACGGATGAGAACCACAACCAGTATCAAGTACCCAAGTTCCGTAACTTGCGTGGTTAATCTCAATCATATGAATAAAAGTAGAAGAGAGAGAAGACATACCAACAGGTTTGACACGACCTGCCTTTAAGTCCTCATGATAAACAGGACATGTGCGTCTCCAATGCCCAGTCTTGTGGCAATGATGGCATTCCATGTTTTCACTCTTGCTCTTTGTCATGCCTGATGAGTTGCTCGCCTCACCAGGACCACTCTTACCTGAACCCGACTTCTTGAACTTCGCCTTACCTACTGTTAGGTTTTTCAGGAGCTTTGCCCTTACCTTTCCCTTTGTTTGACACAACGAGAACATCCTGTTTCGAGCTCCCACTGCACTTCATGTCCTTCTCGGTCTGTACGAGGAGGGAGTGCAGTTCATGGGGAGTTTTCTTCAAATCATTCATATAGTAATTCGCTCTAAATTGCGAAAAACCATCGTGGAGTGAGTGAAGCATACGGTCGATAACAATGTTCTCGCTGATGTTACAGTTAAAGGTCTCAGACTTCTCGACATTCTCAATCATGCCGAGAATGTGTGGGCTAACCGGTTGGCCCTTCTGGAGTCTCGCATCAAAGAAGCGAGTGGTATGCTCATAGGTCACGATTCTCGGTGCTTTTGAGAATTCCTTAGTGAGCGTGGTGAAAATCTTGTTTGCACCATGGGCTATGAAGCGTTTCTGAAAATTGGATTCCATTGCAAAAATGAGTACGTTTTTAATCGCACCCGCTTCCATACAGAAATCGTTAAACTTGGCGATTTCGGTAGCTCTAGCCGTGGGACCTGGGTTTGCCGGGAGGGGCTCTAACAAAAATTTGAGTTTCCCGTCGCGGTGGCGGCATTCCGTAATGCCGCCTCCCATCCCGCGAAGTTGGATCCATCATTCTTGATCGAGTAGACCGATTCATCCGATTCATGAAGATCCTAAGCCGGGACTCACGGTCCAATGTGGCACTTGGCATTGGGTTATCACTTGAACCAGCCATTTGTTGTTTAGCAGTTTAAAACGTGATCTACACTGAAAAAGAAAGAAAAACAAAACGAAATAAGCAACTCATCGAGGTGATTTAAGTCTATTTTAAAATTCATTTTAAACATGTAGACTCTTGCACTTGCATAATTGATCTCCCTCAAGAATGATACAAGTGATCCCAAGACTCAATTTCAGTAAATTGATAAGCCAACTGTTTAGCTAATTCTTCCGGAAGAACTCTTGGTCGATAGATTTCCGTAAATCTTATCTATAGTCCACCATGATCACAGGATCGTACGAGTGACCATAGTGTTGAGATAAAATAGGTCAATCGGTTCCAACTTACCCGACGTAGAAGGGGTCATAGTATGCCTACCGACGAAGAAGGGACTCATTGGAGTTTGACCTATAAAGACCGTTCTCAATTTTGGTTTATACGAGGAAGATCCCATCAACTAAATTATAATTCATTTTAAGTGAACGAATAACTAGCGTCTGTCGTGAATGAATTTATTTGGATGATGGCTTAAAACGTGTGACATGAGAATGTCAATGAAAACTAACTCGTGACCTCTATATGTGTCAGTTTTCATGCAATAGTTAGGTGGTTTGGTTTTTAGGCGGAAAATGATGCATTTAATCGTTGCGGAAAAAAATAAATAAAGGAATGCAATACGTAAATAAAAATTTCCTAGTGTGGCCTATCCTAGTATAAGAACATAATACAACTTTGGAATCCACCGTTGGACCCGAAAAGCTTGTCATGATGTTCCATCTTGATCCAAGTAGCGGGAGTGAGCATCCGGTCTCCATCTTTAGTCTTCTCAAAAATTACAATTTAAAAATACAAATATAAACCTATTTACATTCTAATTAAAACTGTAATTACAAGTGAAAAAACCAAAACGGAGATTCAAGATCTCAAAATACAACCAAGACCGTGTTCCATCATTACGGTAACACGTTCTACTAAGGCCACACTAAGTTACAACCGCTTGCAAAAATTAAATACGTAATAAAAGGCATTCACGGCATTCATAAATTAACGATAAATAAAATGCATCAACTAAAAACAAAACAAATTTATTCATGACATAATTCCGTAATTATGTTAAATTTATCCAAACCACCTTTTAATGATTAAAATTCATGTGATAAAACCGCTTCTATCATTTAATTTTAATCCATTATAATCCGTCATTTTAAAGACGCTTTAAAACAACTATATGGTACGTGAGTGAACCGATTCACTATTAAGCGAGTGTACTATATCCGTATAAAGTACATTTGAAGCCATAAGAAAATTTAAATCAAAAGAAACAAATTTTCAAAGCTGTTAAAGACGAAATCCCTCGATCCAGGGACATAAGTGCTCGATCGAGGAACTAAAGGGCTCGATCGACTAAACGCAAGTCGATCGAGGGGTATGCTAATCAGGGAGTACTCGATCGACTAATGCGGAGGTCGATCGAGTACCTTTATCAAGCCAAATCGCTCGATCGAAAGTACGAGGACAACTCGATCGAGCGTAGGGTTTAGAAAGGGGTCGATCGAGTACAACAGGACTCGATCGAGCAAAAGGTTTTTGAGACGGTCGATCGAGTACAAACAGGACTCGATCGATCAAAAACAAGACAGAAACAGCACTCGATCGAGTAGAAATACGCTCGATCGAATGCAAAAGTGGCTGAAAACTTCAAAACCCTCGTGAAAACATATATCGAGACAAGATCAATTGTAATTTTGATCAAAAACGCATCAAAACAAATTTAACAATTGACAAAAACTTGACATGTTGCTATAATCTCTGTATAAAATAACAACATGTAAAAACAACATGAAATATGAAAAAAAAAACAGTAGTGTAAAACATGTCACGGTTTGGTTTTCGAGACAAAACAACAACAAGAGCAACCGTGTAAACAGGACACGGTTCCCAAAGCAACCAAAAAAACGCAGCAAATAAAAACATTTCGCCGAGTAAAAAAATGGCTGCGAGACAAATTTTTTAACCAAAAATCATCGTTTCAACAACGTTTTATGAAAAACACATGAAAAATTCACATGGCCTCGCTCTGATACCACTTGTGGGTAAATATCCGTATACTACCCTTTAATTGCAGGACTATAACGTAAATTTAAACATGCAATTTATAGTCATAAAACGATAAAAACAATATGGAAACGATAAGGAATTAGAATCAACCTCGGGTCCTTATAGTGCGGCGTAAAGAAAGTAAATCAAATGAGATTCCCTCCTAATTGTTGCACCCAAGACTTTGTCCGAGATATGCCCTTGTGCTAGAACGTGTTCTCCGATTGCCTTGCAATATTGGGAGAACTGATGTGTGTTTTGCTTGAGATGTGAGATCTCGGTTTCTACAGAGAAGAATGCTCTTCGAAACCCTAAATTTTTTAGCAAGAATCAATTAGGTTAGACAAGAGGAGAAAGCTCTCCTTTTGTCTTGGTGATTCTCGGCCAAACCGAGTGAGAGGAGCCTGTATGGGCTTTTCATTTTCTCTTCACTTAAACTCGCGGTCCGGTCCATCACTCGCTAAGTGTATATGACGTGGTACGATTATAAATGTTATCGGTTATCGGAAATTAAGGCATCAGCTAATAATACGGGTTAGCTGAATTATTAATACGTGTCCGACAAAACAGTATTGTATAATTATTTTAATATACATTTAATTAAATATAAATCACGTATATTTAATTTTACGAATTAACTGGTTAATTCGCCTTAGCCCATGATATTTAATCCGTATTAAATATAATATCTCAACATCACATATTTGACTAATTACTTAGTCAAATAACTCGGACTAATCGGTTAGTCAATTTTGGCATCTACATGACAAGATTTTCATACCGTCACATCTCTCGAACGTATCCTATAGGTGTGACTTTTAGGGACCAGTTGATCACCGCCATCTGTATGACAATAACGTCAAACTTATCTAGCAAGCCAATCGTTATTGATAAACGTGGATCAACTGATAATAATACCAAAGTATGCCCTTTGATCCTTTTAGAGGTTTATAAGTCCTTGCACTAACTGTTAAGGACACCAACCCCAACAATGCATTAGGGTTAACTAAGGGCTAAACTAGTAATTACACTTTTTAGATTGAGCAGGGAGGAGCCGGTATTTTTCGAAGGAAGGGCTTCTTTCTTTGTAGCTTGGAGAAGAGGAAATCGCGATGTAGAGGAATCCGAGCGGTTTAGAGTCGGGACGGGCGGATTCTGGCGATGGAACATGAGCGGCTTTGAAGGAATCCGGGCGGATTGTGGTGGCTAAACCCGAGCGTCTTGGGGTGAAACCGCACGGATTGTGCATAGGGAGGACGGCCGGATCGTAGGCAATCCGCACGGATTGTGCCTCAGCAAGATTTCTTCTTCTTTTCTTCCCTTTTCTTCATAAATTCCTTGGGGATTTCCTTGGGGACTCAAGGATCCTTTCTCAACATTGCTCATCTACTATCATATATACAAAGGCCTTCTAATCTTGTCTCTCCTTGATGCTTGGTCATTGGATTTGATCAATTTAGTCTCGTTTTGCCATGAAAATGCAAGATTCTTACTCCTTTCCTACCAAGGGATCAAAATCTCAAAGAATATGCAAAACAAAGAACTAAAGATAATAAATGACCCAAATATGCACTAAAAAGCATGGGAACAAGGCTAATTCGGGGGCTAAATATGCGCTAATTATGGTCACATCACTTCTCTTAGCAAAGACTCATTGAAATGAGTGGGAGCATTCTCTTAAACCGTTAAGAAAAGGATAAGGTTTTTAAAGAAGTAAAATTAGAATGGAATTGATACAAGGTAATGTTAAAAGTAAAGTTATTGAGAATAACGATACTAAACCTATCAATCCCGACCGATAAAGTTTCCATTGTCTTAATTGTTGGACGTTAGAAAGGAAACTACCCCAAATTATTGAAGAATCAACAAGTTAGTTGTGAGACATCTAATGGGACCTTCTTCTTTAAATGTTTATTTGATTGACATAAATTTTGCTAGTACTACTTCGTCATTATTAGAAACCGGTGGTGGTTTTCATCATTGTATTTGATACATAGGATGATTAGAATATGACGACTAGCAACAATGATGTTAAGAGATAGAGTCATTGTGTACTCAATCTAGTTTTTGGGTTTAGAGTTGTACTTAATTGTGACTATTAAGTGCATAAACTCTAAATAAGAATATAAACTTGTTAAGATACAAAAGAGGTTTCACTTTTGTGACCCTATACACCATGATTTGATGTATGGCTAGCCCATTGTCAAGGTGATTATATTCTAAACCAAACTAGAATGATATATCATGTAGATGATGCAAGACTCAAATTGGTAACCCAAGATTGAACCTTAGATTTTGGAATGATGAACGCAAAGAGTTATCAAGTACTCTTGAAACCATTAGATCTTATGGTATATGTGTATCTTGTATTCAAAGCAAGATGTCTCGTGCCTTTTGGTTGAAAAGGAGATTGAGGTTGTAAATCATTGATCCAAAATAGGTTGATCATTTTCTTTTACCAACGATTTAAGTTGACGCTAATGTGTTCACTTAATAAGGTAAATAGAGAAATCTTTGAAGAAGTTCAAAGAGTTCAAGGAATCACGATTTAGTCGTGATGGGATTATCAAAGTGAAGACTTTGATATAAGCCAAATGAAATGTGATATAGTATCACAAGTTAATCTCTTTTAACACACATTATGGGATAATGTGTGGTTGGATAAGAAATCAAACGCTATTCGATATGGTTTGGACTTCGATCAAGTTACTTTGAGTTACTTGATCCTTTTGGGGATTTTATCATTTTGTCTAAATTATTTTTCCACTAAATCTAAAACGGATCATATGAGATAGGAAATGGTAGGGTACCATGTATGTAAGTTTTCAAAAGAAACAAATGCTCATCTTTCCTTACTATAATCACGAGTACAACGGGATTGTGGCTCGTGAAGCTGTCTTTCTAGAATACAAGTTTATTTCTAGAAGACAGAGTGGGAGAAATTATTCAAGAGCCACAAAGAATGTTATATCGCAAGAAACTGGTCTTTCTTGGCTACATGAGACGTTTTGTGTAAAACGTTGTTTCTTCAAAACCTAGGAGGTTAAAGTCATCACTTGTTGAAGATGATGAATTAGTGTTACTTTTAGAAAGTAAATAACTTGTAACTTACAAAGAAATTGTTTGATTCAAGTTGATTACTTCTGGAAAGTAATGAACATATGACTTACATGAGAGTGTTTAAGTCACAACTCAATACAAGGCTTAGAGCCATGAAAATCCGAAATAAATTCCAAGTGAATTGTTAGATATCAAAGCTTGATTGGTAGCAAAGGGTTTTGCACTAGTTGAAATGCTTAAGTCTATTTGGATCTTCTTAGGGATTGTGTTTCATTATGAGATATATAGCGAGTGAATCTAAAACCCACTTCTTCAATTAGAAGGAATGTATTCAATACATGTCTTGAGTTTTGTAGATTCTTGCAATCCTAAGATAATGTGAAACTTAAGAGAGGGTCTTGAGTAGGACATCAATGAGTTGGAATCAATGATTGGATCATGGTATAAAAATTTTCCCGATAAGTCGAGAAGTTGTGTTTATACATGAAGGTTAGTGGGAGTTACGAAAATTTTAGTAGTCTTATATGTGGATGACATATTGATCATTGCGAATGATTTAAGACTTTGGAGAAATATAGTACATCTTTATTATCCGGATTTATGGAGATAAATCTATATGATATTAATGTCAAATAAGGAGTCTTATGTTGATAAGATTCATGACTAGTTCAATCGAATTGAACATATTTGATTGATTCCATTTGCTTCCGCTGCCGAATCAATTAAATAGGAAATGATGTATAACACTTCATATACTCTGAGTATAATGAATTGTTTCAAATCGAATTTAAGTAATATTTACCAAGTAAGCCATAAAGATTACCCTTAAGTGCTTGAGGAAGCATTAAGGATGTAAGCAAAGTGTTTTTGATGCAATTTTGTGTAAGGGTGTTACACAAATGACAATTGACTATTGAGATTGCGCATGGTTTCCGACAAAACCATAATCAAAACACATTAGGATGGTTAAGATACCATTGTGGCTATGTTATTTAAGAAATAGATTTTCTAGAATCATTCTAGGCAATAAAGAACAATGAGAAATATTTACAACGGAAATTGAGTACACTTGCAATCATGGGATTGCAAGAGGAATGAGTCCCGCACACTGTGAAAACAGTGGGAGCTATTTTAAGGCAAGAAAGCCTATTTCTAGATTGGATCTAGACACGTACTCAGAAAGTTTTGTAAAGAAAATGTATACATTAGGAAAGGAAAACAAGTATGTAGCAAGGTTGAGCAGGGAGTTGCTAAGACCTACTTACAATGCCTATTCATAGGCTTAACATGATGAGTCATGTCATTTCAATTGGATTGAGATGAACAACTACATACAAGATCAAATTAGATTATAGAATATGAAATAATAATCAGGCATTGACTATTCATATGTGATAATCGCATTTGTCGTTCGAGTTTTACTTTAAAACTCTTTTATTATACGATGTAACATCCAAACGGGTTGTATGACGATATTGAACCCCGTTAAAGTGAACCCGTATTAACATAGTACTAGTTTTCTTGCCCGTGCGTTGCACGGATATTAAAAAAATGTGTGATAAATTTCACAATAAAATGGAATATAGACATATAGTACATCGTTCATGTCTAAGATTTTATATATGCCGCATGACCAATAAATAATTCCCGTTAGCATAATATTGACATAAGAATAAAAGAGTGTTTGATTCAGAAAATACTTTTTTTTTTAGGAAAATAAACCAATATGAAGTTTATATATATGATACTTGGACTGATAGTTTTTAGAATTTGTTCATTAATACCTGTTTGTTTTTCAATTGGTCAAGGAAAACAATAATATTTACCCTGCCTAATCAACTCAATGATGCAACAAATCTCCTTCTTTCGAATAACAACCATAATTTAATCATTGCTGGATCAAATTGTAATTATGTAAAAACATTTAGAGGTAGTTAGAATCTTATATCTGTCAGTCAAACTATAGAAGTACGTTTGAATGTGCACCTAATTTTGACGCAATACTACATGCCTAGGGCTGCTTCTGACCCCCTCTCTCTCTCTCTCTCTCTCTCTCTCTCTCTCTCTCTCTCTCTCTCTCTATATATATATATATATATATATATATATATATATATATATATATATATATATATATATATATATATATATATATATATATATATATATATATATATATATATATATATAGCAATAGTGTTGGACCCCATCTTCTCATTTGAAACAAAATCTTTTACGCAGACCCTTATTTTTATTCCCTATTCACACACATGATCTAAAACAATATCATCCTTTGAAAGATCGATCCTTGTCTCCGAAACTTATCTCATATTTATCCAACTAAGTGAAAAACTAAACCCCTACTTCTAGAAAAATCCACCATCCAATGGAAACTAACCCTTGCTCTCGATAATGTTGTTTTTTTAGGAAAATAAACCAATATGAAGTTTATATATATAATACTTGGGACTGAGAGTTTTTAAATTTTGTTCATTAATACTTGCTTGTTTTTCAATTGGTCAAGGAAAACAATAATATCTACTTTGCATAGTCAACTCAATGATGCAACAAATCTCCTTCTTTAGAATAACAACCATAATTTAATTATTGTTGGGTCAAATGGTAGTTACGTAAAAACATTTATAGGTAGTTAAATGTTATATCTCCCGGTCAAACAATAGACGTACCTTTGAATGTGAACCAAATTCCAACGCAATACTACATGGCTGGGGGCTGGGGCTGCTATGACACCCCATATAACAATAGTCTTGCCCCACATCTTCTCATTTGAAACAAAATCCTTCACGCAAACCTCTATTTTTCTTCCCTATTAACACACATCATCTAAAACAATTTGATCCCATCCCTTGAAAGATCGATCATTGTCTTCGAAACTTCTCTCAAATATATCCAACCAAGTGAAAAACTAAACCCCTACTTCTAGAAAAATCCACAATCCAATGGAAACTAACTCTTGCTCTCGACAATGTTGTTAAAATTAAGATTTTAATTTAATTTGGATTGATGGGGTCAAGATTAAGTTTATCAGTATGATCTTTTGAGGTTTCTTGTTATTATTCATGTTACTTATATGTTTTAATGCAAGCGATATTTTGCTAATAAATAACTTTATTTATTATCACTATCCTCGTTAAGCTCATCACCCTCCACAAATGCACCCTCCCTCCACCCCACTAATTTACCAATAAAATAAAACATCAGTCACTGTGATTAGTTTTTACTACTTGAAACAACATTCAATCTGCTACCACTAATACTACCTTTCTGCCATGTTTTACATCTAAGAAGTCATAAATCATATTCACCTCCATGAAAATATGGATCCTCGTCTCCCTTATTGAAGACAATTTATTTCTCCTTCAACCAAAAAAAGTTTAAGAAGCAATCTTCCCTCTTATCTCTCTCCTTTTCCCTTCCTAGTCTTTTTCTCGTCCCCTTCCCTACCTCCATTCCAGATAGTCAAACAAAGTGTTTGGGTACTATATTTGTAAATTAAATAAGATTGAATATTATGTATATACACGAACTTTGCTATTTATTTCATTTTGCATAAATAAATCTTACTACCCCCATCTCATTTTTATTGTCTTTTTTTCTTCAAATTTTATTATCTCATAATTATTATCCCCTTTCTAGATCTAGTAACGAAAAACTTTAGTCAACAAACTCGTCGCAATGAACCTCATTCCCACTCGAAACAACCTTTAGCCCACTACTTAATCCCTTCGGTTCACACATAAAACGGTCTAAAATGCAAAGCTTTCATCTCTCTCTTGAAAAGTCCATCTAACTAACAGAAAATTAACCGCTACTTTTTGAACTTCATCATTTTTACATCTCTTAAAGGTTAAGTTGAACATGAAAAAAAAAATGCAGAAACTTAGGTTTTGTTTGATAACGACAGATTAAACATTTTTTTAGCATTTTGAGAGTTTTTGCACTATTTAAATAACAAATGTGCTATTTTGAGTGTTGATCATCGACATATTGAAATAGTATATTGTGATGTAATTTCCTGTTTTACATTATGACCTTTAATTAGTATATTATAAGAAAATAAAAATTGAGATTTTTTTTAATCTCTGAGGAAATTAAAGATCAAACTTTATCTTTATCATATTTATAATTAATATTCTTCACTTAAAATATATAAATTTAAAAAAATTCAAATAAGTTAGCTAAAAGTTATAAATCACACATTTATAAGCAAGTATATCATTTTTCTTATTAACATGAAATAAATGTCATAAATTTCATGAGATTATTAATGCAGGTAGAAAACTATAGAAGAGTTGGCAAGTACGTGACCCCCTGTTAAGTTTAAATTTTTTTCATTTATTTTTATATGTTTGCCTAAAGGTGGTTAAAGCATTGTATTATGCATGACGAATATGTCTCACCCTTTCCCAATTCGTATCTCTCCCTAAATAATAATGATGATGTGCTCAATTTACACACACAAAAAAAAATTTATAGCATTAAAAATAATTAGTTTGCTCCATATAATTGAATAGTACCGTTTTTATGCATGTAAATTTGTCAGAAGAAAAGCTTGAGAGAGATGGTCTTCACTATGTTAAGGAAAGACTACTCTTACCCTTTTATGTGTTTTTCATGATTTTTTTTTAATGTTGATCGTTGCTTGAATTGAATCTTAACCTTATACATATTTCTATAATAAGTGTATCTAATTTACCTTCAAACCTCATTCAAATCTATTTTATTACTCGTGGTACCATTTTTAATTTAAATTGTAAAATAATCGCACAATAAAGTTTTTCAATACATTTACTCATTTGTGATAATATGATATTTCGATTCGCAAATTAGCAGCAACTTTCTTTATCTTTTAATACTCCTTGAAAAATAGATATCAAACTTTTCACTTATCAATAATTTGTGAATATCTTATTTAAATTTTGATTAATATACTTTTATATAATGACAAATGAATGTAAATAATATAATAATAAATTATCAATAGAAGTTGAGGTGTATTGTGAGGGAAATAACTTGAGAATTAGTAGGAGAAATACATATGACATTTGAAAAATAAACTTCGTATTATGTATAAATAAATATGACATTACCAATAACAAAAGACGTAGGGGCATATTATTTCAACGTTCATTTACTCTTTACATGAGTAAATTCCATGTAGTACGTATTATGCATGCACATTTGTCACAACCCAGTTTGGCCTAGGGCCTTTTAGCCTCATAATACCCTAATCGGAAGTTGTTATAAAATTGGATATTATAAATATATCAAAGGTTTTTTTTCTTCTAATTTAATAAAAAGTGAAGAAATACAATGAATAATTTTTTAATATTAATAAATTGTAGATAATTAATTTATTTCCTGTTTCTAATAATAAAATTGTAAAATAATTAATTAATTCTCATTTCTAATAGGAAAATCATATTCCTAATTATAATAGAAAAAATTTAAATAATTATTATCTTCTAATTCTAATAGTATAATTAGGAAAAAAAGCCTTAATAAATTAATAATTTATTTCCTATTTCTAATAGGAGAACTGTAAAATAATTAATTAATTCTCATTTCTAATAGATAAATTATATTCCTAAGTATAATAGAAAAGTTGTAAATAATTAATTATCTCCTAATTCTAATGCTAATAGTATAATTAGAAAAAAAAAGCCTCCTTTAGTTATATATATTGATTCGCCCATAGTCACTTGTATGAGGTGACGTCTCGAAGTGACTAGAGTGTGATGCGAATGATGGCAAGTTCAGTGCCATACAGTCATGTGAGATGACTAGTCGATCACATAGGCATCGTTAGGAACACCTTGTCGGGCAAAGTGACCGCTTATAGAGTTTCGGCAAATTTATATAGCCTGGTCGTGGCGAGAGCTACTATAGTATTCTAATGAGTCGATTCTTTTGACTAAAGACGTTCGCCTAAAGTGGCACGGTTTTGATTAACTTTGATTTATGTTACTACGACCTTCGTAAATGGGGTCAAATGGGCATATTTTGGGTTATGATGGTTGTGGCTAGTCGAAGGGAATAGTGCGATAGGAATTGTCCACCCCCTTGTCAGGGTTAAAACAATATCTCAGGGCCACTCGAGGAGTAATGAACTGGAAATGCATGGCCACGCTCGGAAGGTATCTATGGTAGATAAATTAGGTCAATCGATTATTCTCCGGATCGAGGAAACCACTCTCGATATGATCACTTGCAAGTACGACCTGAAAGACACCTTGCATTGAGTGGGATATAGTAATAGGACAAGAGAATTGGTGACGCACACTTGTCGAGGACAAGTGGGAGATTGTTGGAGTGTCCCCGACAATAATGCGATCACAATTATCGATCATGATGATCACATGTTTAAATCTCATTTTTAAGAATACGTAAGGGATGATTCATTTTATAGTCAACTGATCAACATTAATCGGTAACGATTGGCTTGCTAGAGTTTGAGCGTTCATCGTCGTGGGACGGTGGTGGTCAGTTGATCCCTTAAGGTCACACCTAAAGGATGATGCCCTTATACGTAAAGTTGATTAATTGTATGACGATACAAGTTGATCAATTCCTTGAAATTGAACAATTCATTTGTGAGAGAGAGAATATTGATTTCTTATTTTAATGAGATTAAATAAGATTTATTTTAGTAATAAATTGGCTTTATTACTAAAATTGTTTATTGTTTGAGAAACAATAGAGATAAGAATGAATGGTTAATTATAATTACAATATGTTGTGAATTATAATTATATGACCCATTTTATTTATGTGATCAAGTATCACTAGTCAATTTGTTGGAAGTAATTTAATTAATTTATAAAAATGATATTTATGTGATAAATATGCATTTAATTAATTAATAACATGTAACATACTACATGTGACATATTATGTGATAAATGACAAATTGACAAAATAAAATGGTAGTCCATTTTACATACATGGACCGAAATAGAGGGAGTTATGGTGGATTATGGGTGAATTATTTTATGTGATAGAATATTATATTCATGCCTACACCATGTATCTTACACACCTACTCTTACATCTCTTACACAACCTATTACCTTGTGAAGAGAAAAAGGATAAAGTAAGATGCCATCCTTGGCATTTGGACAGGCTTCAAACCATGTTCCCTCCTTGATTTAGAGAGAATTAGTTCTCTTATTTTATTCTTACACATCACATGCAAAAGTTTATGCATTATTCTCTCTTGTCTCTTTAATCTTCATCTAAAATATGAGAAGATTCAATCAAATTGTTCAAATCAAATTACTAATATTATTAGTGTAATATATGAGTATTAGTAATCAATTTTAAGGTAAACTACTAAACAAATATCTAGCAAATATTATTTAGTGGGGATAAGGGATAATCTTGGGTGCAATCAAGAGGAGAATCTCTACTTTGGGATTTTTGGAGGATCATCCTAATATTCATTATAGCTCAAGAACTAACAAGTAGGAGATCTTGTTGGTGCCCAAAATGGCCAAAAATTTGATGGTGAGAAAACGATTTTCTCATCTTTTGTTATTTAGTTTGCATGCATAAGATCCTTAAGTTTTTATGACTAAAACTTTAAACTAAAATATGTGATATTTAAATTATGATTTCCAACAGTTTTTCCTGAAGAGATACCTGAGTTGCCACCAAAGAGAGATGTTGACTTCAACGTGGAGCTTAAACCGGGAACAGGTCGTATATCTAAAGCACCCTATCTTATGGCACCTAAGGAACTAGCTGAGTTGAAGAAACAGTTACATGAGCTGTTAGACATGGGGTATATGCGGCCAAGTGTGTCGCCATGGGGAGCTCCAGTTTTGTTTGTGAAGAAGAAAGATGGGAGCATGAGGCTATGTATCGACTACAGGGAGCTTAACCGTGTCACAGTGAAAAACAAGTATCCTTTGCCTAGGATTGATGACTTGTTTGATCAGCTGAGTGGAGCAAGAGTGTTCTCTAAGATCGATTTGAGGTCAGGTTATCACCAATTGAGGATAGCTGATGAGGATATTCCAAAGACAACTTTCCGGTCCCGTTTTGGCCACTATGAGTAAGTGGTAATGCCTTTTGGTTTGACCAATGCACCAGCAGCTTTCATGGATCTGATGAATCGGATCTTCAGTCCATTTTTGGATAAGCTCGTGGTTGTCTTCATTGATGACATCTTAGTCTACTCTAAGACTAAGGAAGAACATGAGGAGCACCTAAGGATAGTTTTGCAGACTCTGAGAGAGAACCAGCTTTATGCCAAACTATCTAAGTGTGAGTTCTGGTTAGAGGAAGTGGCTTTTCTGGGTCATGTGATATCTAAAAAGGGAGTATCCGTAGATCCAAGCAAGATTGAGGATGTGACCAAGTGGGAATCACCAAAGAGTGTTGCTGAGGTTCGGAGTTTCTTGGGCCTTGCTGGCTACTACAGGAGGTTCGTGAAAGACTTTTCCACCATAGCATGGCCTATGACTGCTTTGATGAGGAAAGAGACCAGATTTGTTTGGGATGAGAGTTGTGAGATGGCATTCCAGACCTTAAAGGAACGTTTGACCACAGCTCCTGTTCTAGCTTTGCCAGAGGAATGTGAGAACCTTGAAGTATATACCGATGCTTCTAAGAATGGTCTAGGTTGTGTTTTGATGCAGGAAGGGAAAGTTATAGCCTATGCTTCGAGGCAGCTGAAGCCATATGAGGAGAACTACCCTACTCATGATCTAGAACTGGGTGCAGTTGTTTTTGCTCTTAAGATTTGGAGGCACTACCTTTACGGGGCAACCTTTAAGTTTTGTTTTGGATCATAAGAGTCCAAGTATATCTACACTCGAGAAGGAGCTTAATATGCGACAGAGACGATGGATGGAGCTGATCGGGGACTACGATATGGTGATCATCTATCACTAGGGTAAGGCTAATGTTGTTGCAGATGCTCTGAGTAGGAAGAGCGTTCATTCGCTATGTACAGCTATGTCTTTGCTGAAGCTGAGGGATGAGATGTCTAAGATGGGGATCTTTATGATAAGGAAAGAGGATGTCATCGGGGATTTGACGATCGAGCCAGATTTGTATGAGCACATCAAGAGTAAGCAAGAGCTTGATCCTAAGATCTAAGAGTGGAAGTCTAGAGTGCAGAGTGGCACAGTTTCCAGGTTTTCTATTCACACAGATGGGAGTGTTCGTTTCGATGGGAGATGGTGTGTTCCTGATGATCCAGATTTGAAGAGAGTGATCCTGATAGAGGCTCATTGTACTCCTTATTCGGTTCACCCAGGTGGTGATAAGCTGTATAAAGACCTTAAGGAGACTTTCTGGTGGCCAAACATGAAGAGGGATGTAGCTGAGTTCGTGGCTAAGTGTTTGACCTGTTAGAGGGTCAAGGGTGAGCAGCGGAGACCACAAGGTAAGATTCAATCTTTGGAGGTACCTGAGTGGAAGTGGGAGTCGATCTCTATGGACTTTGTTGTTAGTTTACCTAAGTCACAGCAAGGTAATAACATGATCTGGGTAATTGTTGATCGGTTGATAAAGTCAGCTCATTTTGTTCCTATGAAGGATACTTGGTCCAAGATGCAGCTGGCCTTGGGTTATAGGAGACATGTGGTTCGGTTACATGGTATACCTAAGGATATAGTGTTTGATCGTGATACGAGGTTTATATCCAAGTTTTGGCAAGAACTGCAGAAATTGATGGGTACTACCTTGAAGATGAGCACCGCTTTTCATCCTGCAACTGATGGTCAGACTGAGAGGACTATCAAGACCTTGGAGGACATGTTGAGAGCATGTGTTATAGAGTTTGGGGGAAGCTGGGAGGACAGGCTTGATCTGATCGAGTTTTCGTACAACAACAGTTATCATACTAGTATCGGAATGGCACCTTTTGAGGCTTAGTATGGTCGGAAGTGCCGAAGTCCAGTTTGTTGGGACGATAGTTCAGAGGCAGTGGTTTTAGGACCACAGCTAGTACAGGATATGGTTGAGCAGGTTCCGTTAATTCGTCAAAAGATGAAAGCAGCTCAAGATCGTCAGAAGAGTTATGCCGACTTACACCGCAGGGACATTGAGTTCGCAGTAGGTGACAAGGCCCCTTTGAAAGTGTCACCTATGCGAGGAGTGATGAGATTTGGAAAGAAAGGCAAGTTGAGCCAGAAGTTTATAGGTCCTTATGAGATTTTGGATCGCATAGGCGAGGTAGCCTACAGGTTAGCTTTGCTACCAGCTTTGGATAGAGTCCACAATGTCTTTCATGTTTCACAGCTCCGGAAGTATGTGAGTGACCCGTCACATGTACTTGAGGTTGAGAACATCGAACTTGATGAGTCCTTGTCCTATGCTAAGGTTCCTAAGGAGATCTTAGACCGCAAAGTACGCAAGACAAGGAATGGTGAGACCGTCTTACTCAAGATACTTTGGTCCAATCACAACGTGGAAGAGGCCACATGGGAACCAGAGGAGGCTATGCGAGAGCGTTTTCCTAACCTTTTTGATCAGGTATGGTTGGTTACGGGGACGTAACCGTTGTCTTTTAGGGGGGTAGGAGATGGTCGCATGTGTGTTTTTGGGGTAGTTTGAGTCGGGTTAGTTGGAATTTGGTGATGTTTTGTGTTAGTATATTGTTGGTATGTTGTGTCGGGAGGTCGTTTTGTTGTGTTTGTTTTGGGTAGAGTGTGAACTTCGGGGACGAAGTTCTTTTTAAGGGGGGAAGACTGTAATACTACGTATTTTATAGGCTGGTACTCGACCGAGTATGGCCTACTCGGTCGAGTAGTGTGTGTTGTGTAGTCTGTTTGGCTACTGCCGAGGAACACTCGGCTGAGTATACTGAATACTCGACCGAGTAGAGGATACTCGGCCGAGTATACTATATACTCGACCGAGTATCCGGTCTGGCGAGTAATATTTCAGCGGTTTGATTCGGGAGTAATTAGGGCGTTATATATTTTCGTTAAATCAGTTTCTAAACACCATTTAGAAAACCTAAACATCATACGACGCTCTAATTACTCCGAATCTCTCCTCTGTGCATGTGGACAATCGTAGCAATCGCATTCAATCCTTTATTATTTCGTCGTTAAGTCTTTATCCCCATGTTTATTGGTGATTATTTCTAGGGTTCGTCTTTAATCATGAATTAGGGGGAATGGGTTTTGCAATTAGTAATTGTGTTATGTGATTATTGTCTAGGCGAAGACTTCGTAGAGGAGCTGTTTTAGTTGCGTGATTCTCTTCACTGCTGTTGTTGCTAAGGTAGGGTTTCCCTACTCAGTTACTGTTAATTGAATTAAGATGTGATTGTATTGCGTTTTACTGTTCTCTGCTGATCATCGGAGTGTTGGTGTGATGGTGGTGGTTGTGATGGTGTTGTGATGTTTGTGGTGGAGTCACTTGCGGGAGTGGCTTCACTCCCTAGTTCGCCCTCCGTGGAACCCGTCACGGGAGGGGATGTGCACATTAAGGGACAGGTTTATCGCTCGTTGATGAGCGGGATTTTGGTGGGGATTGGCCGCGGTCCCCTACTGGCGGCGTGGACTACCTGTTGCGATGGGTAGTGTGGCAGGGCTACACACTTCGGTGTGTAGTCGGTTACTGTGTGAGATTGGGAGACCGGGGATGGAGGATGATCAGCTGGTACTTTGTGCACTTGTCTTATTTTGATTGAGCAGTACTGACCCCGTTGTTGTTTTGTAAAATCTGTGGTGATCCATTCGGGGATGGTGAGCAGATTGTGACAGGTGATGCTTTTGGTGAGCTTTGGGGCGTACATGGGAGAGCCGTCACATTGGATTAGTATCACCACCGCGAGTCTTACCTTATGTTTTGTAGTCTTTAACATTTGGATATTCATTTATTGGATTTTGGAAACATTATAATCTTTTAAATTTACCGTACTTTAATAAATGTGTTTGGGACAGTTGTTTTTTATATGTACTAACCTCGGGCAACCGAGATGGTAACAGTCTTTCATGCTAGGGTAGTCCTGGTAAGGTACCTTGGTATGAGGAGGTGTTACAGCCGTAGCTACAATAGACAATCGCGGCGGAGGCAACGACGGCAGCGACATGGAGGCAACGACGTCAACGACAGAGGCAACGACGTCAACGACGGAGGCACACAAACTTGAAGCACGGAGGAGAGTAAAGAAATTTATTTACTAAACTAACAATCTAAGCGTAGGATGGGTGGCGATGGTTGGTCGGAGATTGGTGGCGGTGTGGGATCTGGGTGTGAGAGGTGGTGGTTTGGAGGTTAGGCATTGGATAAATTGGTAGGGTCGCGAGGTCGGCGTGGCAAGGTTGGTAATTGGCTGGTTGTTCAGGGGTAAGGCGACGGTGGGTGGTTGGATGTAAAAGGAGGAATTGTCGAGGGTTGTGTTGCGGAAGATGAGGGGTTATTTGGTATTTTGTGGAAAAGTGGGTAGTGGGTGGGTCCCATATTTATTTTTAATCTATTACTCCGAATAGCAAAGACTGGAAAACTCCTAAATAATATGCTTGTAAAGTGATACCCGCCGGAGATGGTAGAAAATAGCCATCTCCGGCCGGCGATTTAAACACGTGATTGTTGCAAGCGGAAGGGTTTTTGAGAGGATCGATTAAGCTCATACCATGTTAATATTATAAGACGGAGATATAACTGAATGAGGTGATTATTGATTATTATTAATGAGTCGGTTACATTATATAGTATACAGTCTTGGAGGATAATCCAAGAATATTCCTAATATTCTATAGGATATTATTATGATAACCATAATAATATCTTTCCTAATATCTTATACTAACTAATATCTCTAATAGAAAATAAAACAACGTCAAACTTGTTTAACGTACTCATACGTTTACCATTTATACTAAAATAATAAAATTTATCAACAAATTATGACACACATTTACTACTACCGCGGTTAATATTATTAGTTTCACGACATCTCATGTTAATACTATTACATTCACTTTTTCTTTGACTATTCGCGCTATTTTTACAGTTATATCCAGTCTCGTTAATTTTATCAAACTCATATATAAATAAATAAAATATTTTTCTTAAATCGAATTGATAGCTAATTTTTCATACTTTGTCCATTGTTCCTACTATTACTTTTATTACATGAACAAAATGTGGTAGCCGCCCTTTTTTAGCCAAAACAGCCGGTTTTGCAAGCTAAAAAGATGAGCATAATTGAAAGATTCCAAGGACAAAATGACATCATATGGTCCCCTTTTGTGTCTCCTAAAGGTGCCAAAGCAATTAAAGAGCAATGGGCAACATTACAAGCTTGCAATTACACTTTCAATGTTCTATAAAGTAGCTGCCATCTAGGTTGCACGGACACTCCTCCTAATCGGCGTTTCCGTGTCGGACACCCGTGTCGGACACGACACTTGTCGGACACACGTCAAAACGTGTCGGACACTTGTAAAGCCGTGTCTAACTTTCATCTTTTATTTGAGCACGTGTCCGACACGTGTCCATGGTATTTTGAGCCGTGTCCATGGTGTTTGGACACACCTTCAAACGGAATCAAGTTGAATTTGGTAAATGGCGTGAATTGTGATATGGTTGAATTTGGTGGGGAAATAAGTTGAATTAGCGGTAAATGATGTTCTTTAGACTAGTAATGAGATGTCAAAATAGTTGATTATAAGTTAGTTTTTGGTTTTGGAAATGAGAATGAGTTATAATTAACGTCAAGTTTTACCTTCACTTATTTAAATTTAATATTCAAATACTTTTTCAAAAATAAAATCGTACATAAATAAATATAAAATATATATTTTATTAAATTTAAATGACGTGTCCCGTGTCCTAAATTTCATGAGATGTCGTATCGCGTGTCCGTGGCGTGTCAGTGTCCGTATCCGTGTCCGTGTCCGTGCTACCTAGGCTGCCATCAGCCGTGTATTTCAATCCAAGAGCTGTCCATTTTGGACTCATTTGACTAGTTATTTAGGTGTAATTTGTCAACTTTGTATTTTACTTTGTTCCTCTTTAATTTGTAGCCTTTAGATTAGCTTTTAGATGGATGGCTTAGATCCATATTGAGCCTCTATTTAAAGAGCTTATATCCCCTTGTAAAGATCAGATTTGTTGAAATGAGAATATGAGGTTTTGATAACTCTTTCTTTAGTTCATTGCTTAGTGCTTGAACAACCTCATTTGCTTAGTGCTTGGAGATGTCGAGTGTCTCGTCTTGCTTCGTGATCTGGACGAACACACGAGGGAGTTAGTCCTTGCTTCGTGATCTTGGACGATCTCTTAGGCTTAAACATGCTTCGTGATCTTGTTTAAGTCATATCCTTTTCATTTTATGTTGTTCAAATAAATCCTCACAAAATAACCCAAAACAGAAACAATACAAACACATCAAAAAACAGCCTTTTTGAACCGAGATTAAACAGACCACCCGACTGTTTATACACTCTTTTGTCTCGTTTTTATGTGGTTTTTAAATTGTCAATTTTTTTGTATCATAAGCAACAGTCCGCCTGACTATTACTTTTGTCATTCGGGTCTTGTATTGTGTCGCTTGTTTGTTGGGTTTGTTCTTGGTCGTGGCTCCTCCTCTCTTTCTCGTTTACTCGTGGTAATGCGAGGGTGAGGTAAAGCCAAACGGTTTCGGGACCGTCCTATCCTTAGCCCGGTTTTAGGTCTCTTTTTATCTTGTTTTTGGGTCATTTGTGATGGTCTCGAATTATGTTGCAAATTGTTGCTGTTTTGTTGCGTGTTGTGGCTTTGATTTGGGCTGATTACGGACCACCTCACCGTTTTAGTGCATTAGATTTGTTGTGACTACTGTTACTTTCACTACTCCGGTCGTCATTACCGTTTCTTTTACTATTTCTGAATTTAATAATGTTAATTTTACTACTCCCGTTGTTGTTACTATTACTTTTACTACTCCCGTTGTTATCATGGTTACTTATATTACTCATATATGAGTAATTACTATCATATTTGCTATTTCTAATGTTACTACAATTACTACTTGGAAAGCCTGTGCGATGCACATTGCTCCCATTAGAATTATCTATAATAATATATATCTAAGTATCCGAGATGAAACAAATATCGGGGTCGGTCTTTATGACCAATGAGATATTAGTATGTGATTTGCGAGTAAAGATCATTTTCATTTCCATCTCTCTATTATTTGTCCATTACCTTTTTTTTGGTACATTCATGTCTATTACCTCTAATAGATGTATATTATATATTATTTCATTCACAAATCATCATCCATTACTTCTGCTTGTGACCGTTAGATCGTGTCAAGAAATAATCTAAGCAATTTAAAAGAAATGGAGAGGAGAGGTAATGAAGAGGATCCAAATTGGTGTTTTGCCTAGACTTTAAAAAGTGTTTTTGGGTTAAAAAAAAACAGAAATTGGCCAAACAATCATTTATCTAAAAGTCGTTGAAAATAATTTCTTATAAACTTAAAACTTATTATTTTGTTCTTAAAAATAGAGGCAATAATTTGGTGTGTATAATTTTTGAGAAACACTTATAAAAACAGTTAATCTCCCTTATGAATTATGATGAAGATATCTGTTTTAACATTAAAACGGGTCAAATATTATCCTATTTAAGCATATAAACAAATCTGTTATTTGTCCTTATACATTATGCTTTTGTCTTATCCAAATTACTTGACGGATCTATGTGTCTTAAACAAGAATTTCTGTAAAAAATAAAGTTGATCGAAAAACAAAATCTCGTTTCCAATAAATTTGGCCAAACATGTTCTTAGTCTTTTTAGCATAAAAGTTGTGATGTACTACTCCATTCAACATCACTCTACCTATTTATGTTTTGTACAAATATTAAGAAGGGTGGGGTTGGGTGGAAAATATTGTAAATAAGTAATGGGGTATGATGTAAATAGGTGGGGTATGAGTGGAAAAGGGTGGAGTTTGATGTAGAAGTAGTGGAGTATGAGTGACAAATATTGTAAATAAGTAATGGGTACGAGAACAAAATGGTCATTTGACATTCCTTTTTAGGAAATAGGTAGAGTGGAGTTGAATGGATGAAAAAGGAAATATGGTAGAGTGGAGTTGAATGGAGGAAGTAGTTAATAATTATATCAGTTGTATATATAAACCTAACTGACATAGTTGTATTATGTAGTTAGCTTTTTCGTTGTTAGAGGTACCACCGGTTTTTAATTAATACAAACGCTATTCTTGTTAACATGGTGTAGTTCTCCAAAATGGACCCTTGATAAATAAGACGGATCTTATTCAGTTCACAAATTAGATTAACCTATAATAACTACGTAACACTAAATTGTGTTATGTAAAACTATATGTATCATAATTATATATTTAGTTTGTTTGGAGGAAATGTTATAGCTCTAGCAATATAATTTTACCTTGACTAACTACAATTAAGCGGGTTTGCTCCCTATAAACCGCTCGCAAATATATAATAAGATACTTAATTTGGTAAATTTGCAAAAACTTATTTGTAAACAATACTTCTTGTGTACAGTTGTTCCCTATCATCAATGTAAAACTTTAATCCCTTTGATATTGTTGTTCTTTATGCAACTACGTAACGAACCCTGACCGTGACTAAAAATTGGTTTTGACAGATAATCTTCAACATGATTAAGTGACTCTCCCTGACTCTTATTTATGGTCATGGCATAACATGGTCTTAAATGGATATTGTCTTGTACAATATCTTGTACTCTTGTTGTGTTTCTTGTGGGATTATCGGAAGGACCTTGTTGTGTTTCTTTTGGGATTAGCGGAAGGACTTGGCGAAAATCGCCCTAACTAGTACAACTTTCCCTCCAATAACCTTTGAGTCTGCTTGTGAATCCGAAAATGTCATTATATCACTCACCTTTCGGTCTAATGCTTTCAATGCAAACTTATTGTTCGCAGGAGTTTTATCCCATATAATTTATTAATGATAATGTTATACATATGAGTTACACGGGGCGACTCTTATGTGAAATGTTACATGTCGGATTATTAAATAAGTTAATAGGTATTTGAAACCTACTATGAACAATCCTCCCTCTCCCTCTGGTAAAAAAGAAACACTCTAATACATGAGCTTTGAAAGTATTAAACAGTGGTTTCAAACATTATGCTTAAGTGGTATTTCGTTTCTTTCTTTTTTGATACAAGGAAGGAATATCATAGAGAACATTTATACATAAAAGGAGAGGATTGGACAACTTATTCACCAAAACCTGATTCCACATAGATTTGGAAGACCATTTGCGGGGTTAAGGGAAAATTGCAGCATGGATACAGTGTTGGTCGATGGCTACCTCAGCCTGCTGAGTATTCAATTGCTAGTGGATATAACTGGTGCAAGATAGTGCAACTTACAGTGCAATGGGATAAATCTATTTGGAATGCTTGGTGCATCCCTAAACACAATTTCATCAACTGATTGATTGTTAGGAAATCTCTATTGCTCAACATAATCTGTGTCTGCTTTGTGCCCGTGAAACAGAATCTCATGAACATGTGTTCCAGCAGTGACCATATACCTTAATGTTGATGTGAAGGTTGAAGAGAATTCTGAATATTATTTTACCTCTGGATAATACCTTGGAATGGGTTCAAGCTAAGCCATGGTCTAAGGTCAGGAAGAAGGTTATTAATGCTTGGTTGCAGGCAATGTACTACAATGTCTCTGTTAGATTCATTAATCTCATTATATAACATATTCATATATGTGACATTTTAATTTAGTCATAAAATTAAAACTAGATCTTATGCATGCAAACAAAAATAGACAAGAGAAGAAATCGTCTTTCTTACTATGAGAGTTTCGGATTAAAGGGCACAAGTAAGATCTCCTTCTTACTTGTTCTTGAGCTTTCCTTATATGGATGAACAAAGATTCAAGCTTAGAATCTCTCCCAAAGATGAATACCCAAGATAACCTCTTAAAAACTAATATTATTTGAACTAGAACAATATTAATCTTACTAAAATTGACCCAAAATATTTATTTTGGTCTCTTGTAATTTCGGTCAAGAGGAAGGAATTTTTTGGAGATTTTATCTCTCTAATTTTTCATAAGATGTAGAGAGTAAATTAAATTTCTTACACTAGAATTATAATGTAAAGTAGTGAATTGAATTATTAGAGAGAAAAACCTCTATAATGGCCCTTTGAAAACCGGTGGGGAGGGGTGTCTAGTGCCCAATGCATGAGCTCATTTTCTTCCCAAGAAAATAGACTTGCATGGCTACAAATAGGTGTGCAATCATTTTGCATTCCACTTAATTATTTAACACAATTTAAACATTATACTCCCTCCATTTTTCGGCACTAACATAAAAGGGGAGGTCCATTTTATATTTTGTCATTTGTCAATTGTCACATGTTACTAGTCATGTGAAATTGTCATGTATTTATAACATATTAAAAATCAACGTATTAATAAAAATACGTCATGTACAAAATCGACTTAGTAATTCATAATTACTTGTACCAAAACGGTTTATCAGTTATAAATCACAACGTCTTGTATTTATAATAAATTATTCATTCAGTCCCAATTGTTTCGTAAACAATAATTTTATCTAAGTAATAAAACAATTTGATTACTTAGACCGTATCTTATTTAATCGAATTACAATAAGATGCGTCAATAATACTCACAAAATTGTCGGTCAATTTCAAGCAATTTAATTAACTCGTATCGACATACGATCAATTAAATAAACAATTAAGAGTGTCACCCTTTAGGTATGACCTAAGGGGATCAACTGGTCACCACCGTCGCACGACAGTAATGTCAAACTCTAGTCAGCCAATCATTACCGATATGTGTGGACCAGTTGACTGTAAAAAATTACATCCCACATGTATTCTTAAAATGAGATTTAAACGTGTGATCATCATGATCGACAGTTGTGATCGCATTATTGTCAGAGGACACATATTTCAACAATCTCCCACTTGTCCTCGACAAGTGTGCGTCACCAATTCTCTTATCCCATTACTATCTCCCACTCAATGCAAGGTGTCTTTCAGGTCGTACTTGCAAGTGATCATATCGAGAGTGGTTTCTTCGATCTGGAGAATAACTGATTGACCGGATTTATCTACCATAAATACCTTCCGAGCGTGGCCACGCATTTCCAGTTCATTACTCCTCGAGTGGCCCTGAGATATTGTTATAACCCTGACAAGGGGTGGACAATTCCTATCGCACTTATTCCCTTTGACTAGCCACAGTCATCATAACCCAGAATATGCCCATTTGACCCCATTTACGAAGGTCGTAGTAACATAAATCAAAGTTAATCTAAAACTGTGCCACCTTAGGCGAATAGTCTTTAGTCTCAAGAATCGACTCATTAGAATACTATAGTAGCTCTCTCCACGACCAGGCTATATAAATTTGCCAGAACTCTATAAGCGGTCATAAGGCCCGACAAAGTGTTCCTAACAGTCTGCCTATGTGATCGACTAGTCATCTCACATGACTCCATGGCACTTGAACTTGCCATCAATCGCATCACACTCTAGTCACTTCGAGACGTCACCTCATGTAAGTGACTATGGGCGAATACAATGCTAATCCGTGTTCACTTTAACGGGGTTCAATTGTCTCTACAACCCGTTTGAATATAACAAAGTATAAGGTGAGTTAATAATAACTCAAACGACGAATGTCGACATCACATTCGGGTAGTGAATACCATATTACAACCTTGTGATGTATATCGTAAGTGTATAAACACTAGTTGATTGCAATAGAAGTTTAACATACCATGTGTCCATGTGTTCATACTTCTTATTGCACTTTCCTTTATATTCATGTTATCTCTCATAGCATGAACCTTACCAAGTACATATCTAGGTTCCCAACCTAGGTTTAGGTTCTTTATCTTGAAAGAACTTTCTTGTTGTTTATCACATAACCAACGAATTGTGGTGGATGATATAACTCACACTAATCAAGTGTTCCACCAACTCGTAATGCACTAGGTATACGTTTTTTAGAGTCTTGCAACAATTGTCAAGATGATTAGCCTAGCACTTCTCATAAGTCCTAGCATATTAGAAAATACTAGTTTTGAGTAACTTCTTACTATAACAAGTATCTTTTCAAACTTCTTATTTCTCCTTTTAGCTTGAATAGCTTAGGATTTTCATAAATCCTTACGCATTTTCGAACTTCAATATGTGCAACTTCTTGTCACATAACAGAGTGTTCCGTCAAACACTAGAATAGCTCATTAGTTCTTCTCGAGAAATCATGACAATTATTCTATGACTTACCAATGACTCATCATGCTCTTAAGCATATGATTTATTATAGGACATGTGCATGATTATTCTAATGGCGGAAACATTAGTAATTTTAAATCATGTGATCAACCATTCTTAGGTTCAATGAATGACCATGACTGCTTATGGTAATTCCATTTTCATCGATATGAATAACCTATGTTTCTCGTTGAATTGATGTGTATATCTCAATACCTATCCAACATCTCATGATGTGATTGGATTCATCATAGTCCATTTTCATCCAGAATTGAAAACTCAAATACTTCTTTGTAAAGATAGTACTAGCTCGTCATTCTCAATGAGCAATGAGTTATAAATTTTACAAGATGATTGCTCCCACTAAATTTCATGTCTTCACATGATAATTTCAAACTCCCACTCAATTCCACATGTTTCATAATTGACTACTCAATCGAAACATTTCAAGAATTGAAATACATTTTGCTTTGCCAATTCATTAAGATTAAAAGCATATATGTTCTTAAGAGATTTCAATCTTAAACTTATGGAAAGAGATTTTAATCTCTAACTCATTCATTTTTATAATGATGCGTAGCAATGTCATTATTTAAATGTGAAATTTCATTTAATACATGTCCTTCTCAAAATACCCTTTTTCGGGAGGAGGTTTAACCATTTCATTTTCATAATGAGGTTAAGTAATGACACTAGCGTGGTTAACAATTAACTTAGCTCTTGTAGATATCGACATATCTTTCTTTGCAACTTTTAGTCATAAATCTCATTTATTTTCAAGGATGCAACCTTGTTTCATTTAGGCTCTTAAGTAAATATCATTATTGAAACTCTTGGTCATATGTTGTTCATAAACTAGCCAAATCTCTTGTTAAGACTTTTCTTTAGTCATCTTCTTTCAAAACTTTCTTTTGGTCTCCTCGTGTAGTTATCTTAAGAACATATTCTTTTGATTAGTTCACTTGGTCTCTTTTGTCATGTAGATCTCATCTATTCGAGACCATAGATCTCATCTATTTATGTATACTATCTATTTATGTATGCTAATCATTCTTTCTTTCGTAGATCTCATTTACTTAAGCATACAAATTATTCTTTGTATTCTTTGTGTCTTCATTTTTCTCCCACTATATCTTTAGAATAAATACACTAAATATTCAAAGATAGTTTATGAGACACAAGTGATGATTTCGAAGTAGAGGGAGGACTATCTCATAGATTGACTAATAGATTTTTAAATTTGATGAGTGTACTTGGTAATTGACATTTCTTTAGGAGAGTTCATCAACTCAACATCACTTTATAATTGATCATACACAAGCCTTAAGCTTGTGGACATATAATGAATCCCATCACTATAATTGTCTATTGGATCACTTTAAGTAGATGATCATATGTTTCTATGTGCAAGCATATAAAGACGAATTTTTAGAACAAAGAAATACGATAAAAGGGGTGACTTGGGTTGCAAACCAAGCCACCATAATCCAAAATACAACCATTGTTTAGAAAGGATCAACCATTTCCATGTCGAACACGGAAATCAAAATAGTTCTAAAAATCCGAAACACAACTTAAAATAAGACAATAATAAAAAGCCAAGCTTCATTGGTAGCTACTCCTAGCTCCTTGATGATTTCTCAAGCTTGCTTTTCCTTTCCTTTGTCTTTGCTTGGAGGAGGCCCTATTTACAATAAAAAGGGGATACATTATCACAACTTTGTATCAAAATACCATAGTTGAATTAGAAACATAAAAGAAAGGATAGTCATTTACCTACTGGAGTGATCTTTCCAGCTTTGATGTCACCAAGATACTTGGAACAATTCCTTTTCCAATGTCCAACACCATTACAATAATGGCATTTGTCAAGAGAACCCTTCTTGGTCTTGGAAATGCTAGCTTCAAAAGTCTTAGCCTTGGTGGACATGGGAGCTTGCCTCTTACCCTTTTTCCCATTCTTCTTGAACTTCCCCTTGCTCTTAGTGCTTATATTAAGCACATCCTTAGGTGGGTTAACATTTAGCCCCATGTCTCTTTCGGCTTGCACAAGTAACTTGTGCAACTCTTCAAGAGACTCCTTGTCTTGCATGTTAAAATTCACCCGGAATTGAACATATGCTTTGACTTTGGATAAGGAGTGTAGAATCCTATCTACAATGAGCTCTTTGGGGATTTCAACTTTTTGAATCTTCAAAGTCTCGACTAGCTCCAACAATTTGAGCACGTGAGGGCTAACCTTTTGGCCCTCCTTAAAATCGAGATCAAAGAATGCCGAGGCCGCCTCATATTGTACGATCCTCGGTGTTTGTGAAAACATTGTCACAAGTTTGGAATAGATTTCATTAGCGGTGCCCATTTTAAAGGCTCTCCTTTGGAGATCCGCCTCCATAGCAAAAATCAACACATTTTTCATAGCAGCGGACTCTTTGTGGTAAGCCTCATATGCTTCCCTAGTAGCGGCACTCGACCTAGCATTAGGTTCGGGTGGAGAGGCCTCGGTGAGGTAACGAAGCTTGTCGTCACCTTGGGCGGCTAATTTGAGTTGGGCATCCCAATCATTGAAATTTGACCCATTCTTTTCAAGTTTACAACGATCCATGAAGGATCGGAGCCATAAAACATTAGTGAGAGGTGCGGCGTTGGTGTTTGGTGCGGCCATTGTTATGATAAATAAAAGTGGTCTACAAAATGAAAATAGAAGGAATAAAACATTTGTCATTTTCAAAATAATAATAATACTGGTAAATTTTAATTTAAACAAGTTTTATTGCATTTATCTAGTGACCTCTACCCAACTTGATAAATGATTCCAAGATCCAAATTCATATTAATTTGGGCACGGGGTAGCCGATTCATCCCTCATCAATATAACTCGGTGGATTAACTCTTTAATCGATTCTACTTTTAGAACACTCGGTCGATAAAATTACTCTAATATTTATCTATAGCCCGGAACACATGCGACTACGGTCACGAATACTTCCGTTGAGCTCAATCGAAATTTCAAATAAATGTGTCCATGATCCAAATTCACATTAACTTGAGCACGGGGTAGCCGATTCATCCCTTATCAACATGAATTCGGTGGATAGACATTTATCACCCACTTCCCCTACGTAACAAGGTTTGTACCCCGGTGTGGCCGAGCGCACTCCCTCACGAAATAGGTTTTCATGGTTTCTACTTTTTGGTAAGGCTAAGTCTCAATTGTTTATTTTAGCGAGAGGTCATGTCAATTTATTATCTATCACGTTTTAAGTGAACTAAAGCGGTGAACTACGATAATTGTAATTGACACGGTCGATAAACTCGATTAAAATGCATGTTTAGTTATGGCGATTTAGCGATGCATGCAACATATAAATAAAATGCAAAGCATAAATAAAATCCTAGTATGGCCTTCTTAAAAAGTAAATCTAATAAACTATTACAAATTCGGAAACCAACTCCTTTGGTCCCTTGAACTTCGGTCTTGGCACGTATTTCAAGGCAATACTTTCTTTGATGGATCGCCTTCTCCGGCATAGTCTTCAAGGAACTCGAAATAAATAAATTACATAATAAATTACATAATTTCCTATTATACATTTGTAATTAAAAATAAAAAAATTCTATTAAATTACAAAACGATGATACGAGATCACAATAAATTACAACCGAATCGATATTCCCATACATTTGAGTAATACCAATTAAAACTAAGGCCATACTAAGTAAAATTACATAATACAAAAATTACATAAAATTAAAATATGACTATCATAAATAAAATGCAGCATTATAATATGTATGAACATGCCCAATTTTATGCTAAATCGCCTTTAAGGAGCCAATATCGTATATTAATCGGTTTTTACGGATTTGCGTGATTTAACCTTTTAAAATCACAATAATTACATAAAATCATATTTATGTACAAGTTAATTACCCTAACCATCTTAGAACTCAAAATTAGTCTCCACTAACATTTGACAATAATTAACCTAGATTTTTTTAATATTGTTCATAAATGGACCTAAAATACAAAATTATTCCATAAACTTCAAATTAAATCATAAAAATTTCAAATAATTTCAAAATTTGAAATTTAAACTCATGAAAATTCTGGAAAAATACCATGACACTCATAATATTCAAAACTTAGGTTAAAAATTTCGAAAATTTATCAAGAAAAATAATGTTGCGGTTTATCGATTTTAACAATTATCACAATAAAAATATGAGAAAAATTATTTTTATCAACTTTTCACTTTTATATCTGAAATATATGATAAAATGCAATATGTGACATTTTTCTTTAGTCATGAAGTATGTTATAACAATTTTACTAATTAAAGTCACTATTTATGTGATTTTTCATCAAAAATTCATAAATCATGCATAAAGACTTCATTATAGCCAAATATTTTATACACATCTTGTAAAATTGCATGTGACAACATACTAAATTTCTATGACCATATTCGAAATATAACTCATATTAACCTATTTACCCATTTAAATACGATTTAAAATTGAAAAATCCATATTTCGAGCAATACAACTCATTTTATTATGAAACTTTACAGGCCATCCGTAGATAATATAAGTGAAAACATATCCAAAAACCACTGAAAAATTCGAAGTTTAGCTATTTTTAGTCCAAAAAAAACATTTTTATCATAAAAATCAAATTTTAATGCTATTATTATATAAAATGAACAATGAAATCCATAAACAAACCAAAATATCCTAAATACATTTTAGGACCAGAAACTTTAACATGCAAATAAATTTCGTGATATTTCATCATAAACACAAATTTATAAGTTTTGTTTGTTAATCTTATAACTCGGAAAAACAATAACCGATTTGCATGCAAACAACCTAAGGCTCTGATACCACTTGTTAGATTCATTAATCTCATTATATAATATATTCATATATGTGACATTTTAATTTAGTCATAAAATTAAAACTAGATCTTATGCATGCAAACAAAAATAGACAAGAGAAGAAATCGTCTTTCTTACTATGAGACTTTCGGATTAAAGGGCACAAGTAAGATCTCCTTCTTACTTGTTCTTGAGCTTTCCTTATATGGATGAACAAAGATTCAAGCTTAGAATCTCTCCCAAAGATGAATACCCAAGATAACCTCTTAAAAACTAATATTATTTGAACTAGAACAATATTAATCTTACTAAAATTGACCCAAAATATTTATTTTGGTCTCTTGCAATTTCGGTCAAGAGGAAGGAATTTTTTGGAGATTTTATCTCTCTAATTTTTCATAAGATGTAGAGAGTAAATTAAATTTCTTACACTAGAATTATAATGTAAAGTAGTGAATTGAATTATTAGAGAGAAAAACCTCTATAATGGCCCTTTGAAAACCGGTGGGGAGGGGTGTCTAGTGCCCAATGCATGAGCTCATTTTCTTCCCAAGAAAATAGACTTGCATGGCTACAAATAGGTGTGCAATAATTTTGCATTCCACTTAATTATTTAACACAATTTAAACATTATACTCCCTCCATTTTTCGGCACTTACATAAAATGGGAGGTCCATTTTATATTTTGTCATTTGTCAATTGTCACATGTTACTAATCATGTGAAATTGTCATGTATTTTTAACATATTAAAAATCAACGTATTAATAAAAATACGTCATGTACAAAATCGACTTAGTAATTCATAATTACTTGTACCAAAACGGTTTATCAATTATAAATCACAACGTCTTGTATTTATAATAAATTATTCATTCAGTTCCAATTGTTTCATAAACAATAATTTTATCTAAGTAATAAAACAATTTGATTACTTAGACCGTATCTTATTTAATCGAATTACAATAAGATGCGTCAATAATACTCACAAAATTGTCGGTCAATTTCAAGCAATTTAATTAACTCGTATCGACATACGATCAATTAAATAAACAATTAAGAGTGTCACCCTTTAGGTATGACCTAAGGGGATCAACTGGTCACCACCGTCGCACGACAGTAATGTCAAACTCTAGTCAGCCAATCATTACCGATATGTGTGGACCAGTTGACTGTAAAAATTACATCCCACATGTATTCTTAAAATGAGATTTAAACGTGTGATCATCATGATCGACAGTTGTGATCGCATTATTGTCGGAGGACACATATTCCAACAGTCTCGCAGCAAAGAAACAAAGTGAGATTGGAGGGGTCCTTATTCAGCCTAACAATCTTATAGAGGAGATTAAGAGGATGATGAGAATAAGGTCTATATTTTGGCTGAGCATGTTAGTTCTAATCGTGATAAGAAATTGATGTTAGCTTGTTTTATCTAATGTTAGATTATTGATCCATATGAAATTCTACCAAAAATGTTGGTAGTTTGTAATAGCTTAATATTGGTTTTAATGAGAAGCTTACCTTTCACCCAAAAAAAATGTTTTGGTTTTTTTGTTTGAGAGTCTGCCATAATGCGATGTCAAATTTGGTTGTATATCAAACTGCCATCTTATTCTTGGAGATAATGTGACACCCCCGCAATAATGCGGAAAATATAACTTATAAATTCAAGTGGAAATTAGAAATTTTTTGAAACTTTTAAACTTTAAAGCGTGGGTTCATTAAAATCTAAAACACAAATAAAGAATGCGGAAATAAAGATTAAATTATACAAACGTGATAGTCAAGGTGAGAAAAAATATATCCCTCGAATGACAAAAAGATAAAAGGTGAGTCTAAGCAATCCTACTAAGCCGACTACTAGTCCAAGGTGCTCACTAGCTCATACATGTCTTCACCCTATAGATGCATCAACTAATACCTATCATTCATGTAAACATGAACGCCACAGTCAGTGGGGAGTAACTCAAGGTTCTCCCACCCACAAAATGTTAAAATGGACATAACAAAGAACTAAAACAGGTAAGTCATGTAAGGTACTTACAAAAGATATGAATATCAAGTTTATATTTAAACATGGCAATTAAATGATATAAAAGACAAGAATACGGTCATTTATACAAAAGTACGCATTTCAAGGAAATACAACATAGATATGAGATTAGAATCTGAACCATGTGAAGCAGTTAAGTAAGGGATCAATTAATGCAAATTACAAGAATAGAAACTGTAGCCATTACTTGAAAAACCACTTAGCAAACATTGCACGAGACGTGACTACTAATGTCACATTCATACTTATGGCTTGCATCTCACCATAAGAACGGATGAGAACATCAATCCCGACGATCATATCGCAACTAGAGGGCTTATAGCTCACCTCTAGTATCCGATAGGACCCAGACTCTCACAACCAAACAATACAAGGCACAACTCTTGCCTTGACTGCGCCTTGACTGCCTTGACTGACATATACCAATATCTATAACCAAGCAAGACCTTTACTACTCATTATATATAATTCCCCCGGTAGGACGACAATGGTACTCCCAAGACTCAATCCTAGTCCTAAATCTCGCCAAACTCTTGGGACAGTACAGTTCCCGATTCGACATGCGGCAGAACGGTCCGCATCCAAGACTCGAAGACAGATCGGAAATCGAGAACCCACAATCGGCGGGACAGTCCGAAAGAGGCGGAAGATATGAGTTAAACCCACAATCGGCAGGACAGTCCGAAAGAGGCGTAAAGATAAGTCAAGCAAAAAGGTATAGCATAAAGGCATTATCATAAGGATACGACTCACTTCGAGTAATTATTTATAATAATTCTTCATACTTGTAGCATAAGAATAAATATTTCATTTCATAATTAAATATGCCGGTTAAATAAAATATAACAATCGATAATGAACAATGTACGTCATGTGAGGGGCCTAAATAGTATGCTAAAACACAAAGATGTTAAGTGGTGTCTACATCAAGCTAATGTGGACCTTTTTGGGCTCCTAAAGCAAGGGTAAAACCTGTGTCTTTGAATAAAGTTGCTGATAACGTGTGTCATGGATGATCTTATGTTACTAACCATAATTTCCATAATGGGGGAAGGATTTGGGTTCTTTGGAGGGAACAAAAAATGAAGGTGGAGGTTATATCTATGGCTGCTCAATATATTCATATTAAGGTGACAAATAATCTAGACTCTACTATATTTTTTGCTACTTTTGTTTATGGATTCAATAAAATTGAAGATAGAGTTCCTCTTTGGGATGCTTTAGTTCAGTTTAATATGGTGGAACCATGGGTGTCTTCATTGGGTGATTTCAATAATGTCTTGTTCTCAAATGAAAAGATAGGATTGCCTGTTAAAGATGCTGAGGTGATACCATTTCAAAATGTTATAGATGCTTGTGAGCTGCAGGATATGAAATGCACTGGTGCTTTTTTTTACTTGGAATAACAAGCAACCTAGCAGCACAAGGGTTTTTAGTAGAATTGATAGAGTGTTGGTGAATGATGGGTGGGTGAATAACTGGATGGATTATTATGCTCACTATGCTCCTGAAGGAGAATTTGATCATTGCCCCTGTGTTATAGATTGTGGGACTACCCAGGTGCAGAAGAGGAAAGCTTTTAAATTTTTTAACATGTGGACTAAGGTGCCAGATTTCAAGGAGGTAGTGAGAAGTGGTTGGAATGAGATTATTCAGGGGATATGTATGTATAAAGTGGTGCAGAAAATGAAGAAGCTTAAACCTCGATTAAGTGTGATGAATAAGGAGCTATTTTCTGGTGTGGAAAGAAATGCTGATATTGCTTATGGAATTTTGCTTGATTACCAAAAGCAACTACAAGCTGACCCTTATAATAAGGCTCTCATGGATTCTGAAAATCAAGTAAGGGAAAGCTATCACATGTTAGCTAAGGCTAGGTAGGATTTTCTCAAACAAAAAGCTAAGTGTGATTGGGCTAAGGATGGTGATATCAATAGTGTTATGTTTCATAGGATTATTAAGCAACGACAGATTCATAATAAGGTTATTCAAATTGAAGATGGTAATGGCAGGGTTTGTAAAAAACCAGAGGACATTCTTCAAGCTTTTGTTGATTATTATACTGTTTTACTTGGTACAAATGCTAGAACAAATGACATCTACCCTAACATTGTTACCAAGGGCAAGCAAGTACTTGATGAGGACTGGGGGCACCTTAATTCTATCCCAACAGATGCTGAGATAAAACAGATTGTTTTTTCTATTCCTGATGATAAAAGTCTTTGGACACGATGGGTACTCATTTGCTTTTTCAAAGCTGGATGGGAGATTATGCGGGGGATGTATGTAATGCTATCAGGGACTTCTTTAGCCAGGGGAAGCTACTGAAACAAATTAACAGTACTAACTTGGTTCTGATCCCTAAATTGGATAATCCCACATCAGTGAAAGAATTTAGATCATTGGCTTGCTGCAACACTCTTTACAAAATCATATCCAAGCTGTTATGTTCCAGATTGGCTGAGGTTTTACCAAAGATTATTAACCCTACTCAATCTGCCTTTATTAAGGGGAGAAGCATTATGGGCAATATTTTAATTAGCCAAGATCTTGTGAGGCTTTATACAAGGAGAGGTGCCTCTCCCAATTGCTTAATGAAGGTAGATTTAAGGAAGGCTTATGGCTCCATTGAGTGGAGGTTTGTGCAGCAAATGCTCAAGAGTCTCAATTTTCCCCCGAGGTTCATTCAGTTGATAATGCAATGCATCACTACAACTACTTACTCAATTGTTATTAATGGTCAAGCACATGGTTTTTTCAAAGGTAAAAGAGGATTGAGGCAAGGGGATCCTCTTCCCCCACTCCTTTTCACTTTGTGCATGGAGTATCTCAGTAGGCTGTTAGAGGAAGTGTGTATAAGGCCTAATTTTACTTTACATCCTCTCTGCAAGGGTACCAAATTGACTCACCTCATGTTTGCTGATGACCTATTGCTTTTTTGCAAAGGTGATATTAAATCTATTGTGACTATTATGGAGGCCTTTTCCTGTTTTTCTGAAACTTCTGGATTGAAGATTAGTAGTGAGAAATCTGATATGATACTTAATGGAGTTTCTAATGCAATTGAAGATGCTATTCTTGAGTATACTGGTTTTAAGAAAGGGACCCTCCCTTTTAAATATCTGGGGGTCAGAATTTCTCATAAAAAATTGTCTAAAAATGACTGTAATATGTTGGTGGATAGGATGGTGGCTAGGATTAGGGGCTGGAATAAGAGGAAGATTTCTTATGCAGGCAGACTCACTCTAGTTAAATCTGTGCTCAATACTATTCATTCTTATTGGGCACAAATTTTTATTTTACTGTGGGGGTCATGGATAGAATACAAGCTCCGTGCGGGGAACTTTTTGTGGGATGGCACGAGATAAGTATTCCAAAAATCCTTTTGTAGCCTGGAGTGCCATCTGCAAAAATAAGGATAGGGAGGTCAGGTATGGTTGATAGCAAATGTGGAATGTTTCTTTGCTTTGTAGGCAGACTGGTTTGGTGGATTTTCAAAGAAAAAGATCACCTATGGATCCAGTGGATTGATAAAGTTTATATGAAAGGCAGATGTTGGAAGGATTATATACCTACTGCTGCTAGCTCGTGGGCTTGGAGGAAAGTTTGTGAGGTTAAGGAGAAATTGAAGGAAGCTTATGTTAATGATAAATGGATGGGGGGAGATGGTGAGTACACTATAGCCAGTGGGTATGAGTGGCTCACTAAGAATGAGGATCAGAAAGTACCCTAGGCTAAGATTGTTTGGAACCATCTTAATGTTCCAAAACATTCGTTTATAATCTGGTTGATGAAGCAAGAAAGGTTACTTACACTTGATAAACTTAACAGGATGGGGATAACTAATCAGTGTATGTGCTACCTTTGTGGAGTGTATCCTAAAAGTCATCAACATTTACTCCAGGATTGTTATTATACCAGGAATTGTTACAACAAGTTTATTGAGTGGTTAGATATCCAGGTGAGCACTGAGGTAAGTTCAGAACAGATGTTGAGGATAAGAAGGCTGTCGGGGTTTATCAGACTATTATTGAGCTCTTTGGTTGTGGCTATTCAGTACCATATTTGGCAGGTCAGGAATGTGTGCAGGAATGATCACTATGTAACTAGACCAGTGACACTTATTGATGCAGTGAAGGAGGAATTAAGGCTGAGATTGATGAACTGTGAGATTGGACAGATAAAACGGGGGGATATTGATTGGTGTAAACGTAGAGGTCTTATGTGAAGAGAGCATCAGTAGAGAGGAGTCTGTATTGATGATGTGTCTATAATCCTAAGTGTAATGAGGCTTGTGTCAGTTATGATGGTTTTACACAGGATGGTGTTTGCCTTTGGGCCTATTTTAATACTACTTACATTTCCGCCAAAAAAAAAAATTACGGAATCAAATGTGACCAACTCAAGTGACTCATTTATGAGCCCAACAAATAAGCTATAAGAAGCCCAATAAGTTAGTCTAGTTAAGTCCAACATGTAAAACACAATGAGTCCATCATCTTGAACATAACAAATTCAACATATAGAACATAATAAACCAAGGCTAACAAAACATAACGATTATACGGTAAAACAAAGGAAGGTGGGAGGTAAGGAGTATAGGCTACTCAGCCCGTGACCACCCTAGCAACGGCCAGGCCGTGGCCCTGCTGCCACTCACGGCCAGCCACCCCGGTCAGCCCCACCGTGACCAACAACTCCAAAGGCAGTCCAACACACGACAACAATCCCTTACCCAAAGCACCCATACAAGTAAACGACACGAGAAGTTTTTGAGTATGTTTGAGACGGAAATTTACGACGACAATACGACTTAAAAACAGCCGCACACAGCCCTAACCACCTGCAAATAAGCCACACACACACACCCGTCCACGGTTGCCAAACAAGCCATGAGACGGTCACAAATACAGAGGTGAAGTATGGTCCATAATTAGATTTTTGCAGCGAGAAAAATTCGATTAATTCTCATTCACTGTAATAAAGATATAGGTCAAATCAATTCAGAAGTTCAAGTGACCAGATAATTAAAATGTCAAAACTGCCATTGCTTATTGCTAAATCGGAGATTAAAAATGCCAGCCTATGCAATGCTTAATCTAAAGTGATCCATTTCATCCTGATGATGTTCTATTCATGTTATACAAGTACACACAACGATAGCAAACAAAGAATTTAATCAATAACCTATCTTGTAACGCATCTATACAATATTAGCACGAAGAGGACAAACACGGAAACCGTTCGAAAGGCGTATTTGGTCCGTCCAAAACAGAGTCCAAAACGTCCCCTGCCACGGTACAAAACAGAATCCTAGCAAGCTTTACGACTCAGTTTCAGACGGAACAAAAGGGGCAAAGGTAAGACGGAAATAAAACGCAACTCAACATGAATAACACCCACCAAGCTTAACTTAACCTATCACCGTTACCTTATAACTTCTTCGAATAAATGGTTCACAAGGCACGAGTCTTACTTCGGGTCTTCAAATCCTTCATTAAAGAGCAAGAAAGCGGGATAAGGAAGCTAAAAGACGACACTTTTATAAGACGGCGAAAAACAAAACCACCACAAAAACGAGACTTTCTTACCTTGAAAGAAGGAGGAAGGTAAGGGGAAGAGAATGGTACAAAAATTATGGAATTTGGTCGAGAAATGAAGGCGGGATCTCGGGTTGAAGACGGGTATTAATGGTGGTGGTGGTGTTTTTGTTGTTTACAGGTTGTTGTTCTGTAAGATGATTGAAAAAGAATAGAAAGGTGAAGGGGGAAAGTGACGGGGGTAGTGGGGAAATAATAATAATAATAATAATAATAATAATAATAATAATAATAATAATAATAATAATAATAATAATAATAATAATAATAATAATAATAATAATAATAATAATAATAATAATAATAATAATAATAATAATAATAATAATAATAATAATAATAATAAAAGGATTATATAAATGTAGAGTGTAAGAGAATAGGTGAGTATGTTGTCGATTTTTGGTTGGTCCGGATTAAACTAGGTTTAAAGTGAAATGTGACGGTGTTTTGCTAGGCGGAAAATATGTCTCAAGTCTATATTAACTTAAAACGGAAAATATTATTATTATTGTCACTATTATTACTATCCGACTAAAATACGTATTTTTATATAAATTAAACTTTAAAATATTACTTTTATAAAAATAATGTTTAAAAATAAAATTAATAAAATTAAATAATTTAAGAATATAAAATAAAGTAATAAAATGGTTAAATAAATTATAAATGTCAAAATGAGAAATTCGCGGGTGTTACAGATAAGAAATTAATATATAGTATGATGTAAATATAATTACGATAAACTAAGTATAATTTATTTAATTTTTTTATTCAAATGAGCATACTATATCGCAAGTAAGAAAATACAATTAGTGTTTAATTAGTGAACTAGTTTTGTAACCCGTTCAATGCACGGGTTTTATCAAAACGTTTCCTTAAAGCTTTGTTTTGATACTAAAATTTAATGAAGGGGGAGGAAAATGGAGACCAATTTTTTTTTCAACTACAAATAAAAGATTTTAAGGTAAAATATAAATTGGTTGACACATGTTGTGAAATAGTCCATGTTGTGGTAAGATTTAAATTTAGGGAAGAATTTAGTTTGGGAAGTGGGTTAGGTAATACGAAGTATATATCCTTCTTAAAGCTTATTCATGTATGTGTTTGTTCAAAGTGGGTTGCGAAGTTGAAAGGTATTTTTTTTGTTAGTAAGGGGTTGTTTAGTTGATCAAGGAACTTAATTTTCTTAGGAAAATACAATTCATGGGAATTAAGTTCCCCCATCCAATTCGGGTGAATTTCGGAAAAGTGTTTGGTTGCTCATGTAGGAATTAAATTCCACAGGAACTTCCAATGACCAAGGGGGGAGTAGGTAAGCAACTTCCCACATCATGTAGGCATTGGAAGTTCCTGGGAAGTGCTAATTCCTACATTTTCCAAACTTTATGGCAACCAAACAACCCATGTTTTTCAAAATCATGGGATTTTCCAATGCCTATGTTTTCTAAGTGGCAACCAAACGACCCCTAAGTCGATGTTTACTTAACGTGATGACATTATAAACAAAGAAAGAACACATAGTTTTACTTAAGTGGAATTTCTTATATTAATGACAAAGTATGCCAACTTAAATTCATTTTGTTGGACTATCTTGTGAATTTGAGTTGTAAATCTACGTAACATTCTAAACATGATGATGTAACTTGTTGTCTCAAGTTATATGCATAAGCATTTTTCATTGTATTTAATTACTTTGTAGGATAACCGAATATTTTACATCACGTTTCAAACCAAACACTTGTTGTAACTAATCACATACTGCTAATCTGTCGGAATCTTGAAACTGGACAAATTTGTATTAGCAATGTAAATCAAACTACTTAATTATTGCACAACACCTTCCATATTGACTTGTTCAATTACATCATCTATACGTACTACCTGCATGTCAACAAGAAAAATACATGTAAGCAAATTAATCACCTTATAAGCATATTACAAATATTGATCACGTGATTTAGAGATTAGCAAGGAAGGAACCTTAGTTGGTTATTTGACCTCATAACTATGAAGTTGAACTTTTTTATTTTACGCAGAACTTAAATATTATTTTTAAAAATTTTGTAGCTTTATACTATGAAAACTATGAACAATAAGGAGAAATCACCATGCAAACAAACTAAAGAGGTTAAGTTTAAGTAGCAATGTAGCACCTTTGAGATCCAAAATTTATATGAACTTGAACCATTGATTTTCAAAGCACAATAAAACGGGGGCGGATGAAATGTTTGTTGGACAAAATCAGGTTACATGGCCGAAATTTGGTGTCTTGGCAGCCATGTTTTGCAAGATAAAAGGGTGAAGCACAATTGCAAGATTCCATGGACAAATGACATTATATGGTCCCTCTTTTTGTCTTCTAAAGAGTCCAAAATAATTAAAAAGCAACCAACAACATCCCATGCTGCTGCCTCACGTCCTATATGGCTGCCCAAGTTGTATTTTGTACTCTTATAACTAGTTATTAGGTGTAATTTTTCAGCTTTTGTATTTTTGTTTTGTTCCTCTTTAATTTGTAGCCTTTAGATTTACTTTTTAGATGGATGGCTAGGATTGTATTAGAGGCTTTATATAAGGAGCCCTTACCTTGTGTAAAAATCAGATTTGAAGTTTATGAGAAATGAATTTATGAGGTTTTTGAAAACCCTTTGTTTAGTCCTTTGCTTAGTGCTTGAACAACCTCCTTTGCTTAGTGCTTGGAGATGAACTCTATCCATTTGCTTAGTGCTTTGGAAGAGTACTATCCTAAGCTTAAACATGCTTTATGTTCTTGTTTAAGTCATATCCTTATATCTTTTATTTTATGTTACAAAAACTCAGAAAATCATTGCTCAAAAACAGCCCCTTAAAACCGAGACAATACAAACACAAAAACAGCCCCTTTCGAGTCTATTTTTGTAGTATGGTTGCACCGTTTTTGGAAGGCTTTGTTGGGTCGAGCTCCACCTCCATGTCGTGTTAGCTCATGCTAATGCGAGGTTGAGGAAGAGCCAAATGGTTTCCGGGACCGTCATATCCTTAGCCCGGTTTTAGGTCTCTTTTATTCTTGTTTTTGTGTCATTTGTGACGGTCTTAAATTATGTTGCCATTGTTGTTGTTCTTGCTGCGTTTTTGAAACTGTTTTGGGCTGATTATGGACCACCCTCTTTATTTTACTCCAAATTGGTATCAGAGCAAGGTCATAACACAATTCCATCTTGTGTTAGTCTTGGGAAGAAACCTTCTTTTGAGTTCATTATATACCTTAACCACCTTCAAAAACACAAAAAACAACCATGAGTGAAGTGAGGCTTACCGAAAGTGAAACACAAGTCACTCAAATTTCTGAAAAATGTGACTTGATGTTGGATTCCTTCAATGCTATCATGGCTAACATTCCAACACCACCAAGAGGAAGAAGACAACCACCACGGGGCAGAGGTAGAGGCCGTGCTTACATGGGTGGAAGAGGAGGCCGAGGTGTCCAAGAAGAGGAGCCATTTTCAGATTCGGAGGACTCCATGGCCGATGTTTTTCAACAAGAGCACAACAAGGATGTAAAGGTAGAAATCCCTGATTTTTATGGTAGTATAAACCCTGAGGATTTGTTAGATTGGCTTAGAACCGTTGAAAGAGTTTTTGAGTTTAAAGATTATTCGGATAGCAAATCTTTCAAAGTTGCAATCTTGAAACTCAAAGGCTATGCTTCTCTTTGGTATGAAAACTTGAAAAATCAGAGAAGAAGAGATGGTAAAGAGGCTATTAAGTCATGGTCTAAGTTGAAAAAGAAACTTAAGGATAAGTTTGTGCCTAGAGACTACACTCAAGACATGTTTATTAGGCTCACTCAACTTAAACAAGACCAACAACCCATTGAGTCTTACCTTAGAGACTTTGAACAATTAACCTTGCAATGTGAAGTCAATGAACAACCCGAACAAAACATTGCTAGGTTTATTGAGGGTTTGGATTTTAAGATTGCTAGTAAGGTAAGAATGCATCAAGTGTTATACCTTTGAGGAGGCCGTGAACCTATCTTTGAGGGTTGAGAAATTGGGAAAGGGGAGAGCTATCACCACAAAAACAGCCGCCAAAACAGCCCCCTACCACACCCAAACCGAGGCCAAGGTTGATGAACCAACCCCTCAAAACAAACTTCCCACTCTTGACAAAGACAAAGCACCCATGAGCTCACACAAAAACACCACATCTTTGAAGAAATGTTATCAATGTCAAGGCTTTGGTCACTTTACTAACCAATGTCCAAACAAGAGAGCACTTAGTAGCTTTGAGGTAGTGCATTTGGGTGAGGATGAAATATTTGTTTGTGATGATGGTGAGGAGTCTAAGAAGCAAGAGGAGGCCGCCATGGTTGTAGAACCGGATGAGGGAGTGAGTTTGGTCATTTGGAGAGAATTGAGTACCCAACCTATGAAAGTAAACCAAAGACAACAGCTCTTTAGGTCTAGGTGCACCATTCAAGGGAAAGTTTGGAACCTTATCATTGATGGAGGAAGTTGTACCAATGTGGCTTCTAATACTCTCATTTAGAAGCTCTCTTTACCTACACAAGATCATCCTAATCCTTACAAGTTGAGGTGGCTCAACAAAGGGGCTGAAATTAAGGTGGATAAGCAATGCCTAGTGTCCTTCTCCATGAGCAAGAGCTATGTTGATGAGGTTCTTTGTGATGTTCTACCTATGGATGCTTGCTATCTTCTACTTGGCAGGTCATGGGAGTTTGATAAAGATTCAATGCACAATGGTCAAGACAACACCTACACTTTCAAGTTTGGTTCAAAGAAAGTTGTGCTAGCACCCCTACCACCCGAGTCCATGTTTGAACCACCCAAGAAAGTATTATTGATCAATGAAGACAAGGTGAGTCAAGGGGATAATGGCGTGGGGACTTTCCATGTTGTCCATGCCAAAGATGATTTCAAGGAGCCAAGGGTCGAAGCATTACTCAAATAGAAAGATCAAACCGAGGGTTTCTTTGAAGGTTTGAAATGTGAGCCTACTACACTCTCTAATCCAAGTTTAACTAGCTCATTTGAATTCAAGTGCAAGGCTAGTAGCAAAGACCACGGCAATGAGGCTGCCCAAATGCGAAATTTTGAACCAGTTATTGAGGAGTGGAAAGGAGTCAAGAAACGAGTTGAAGGAGAACCTCCCACCCATGCTAAGGCCATGAAATGCAAGGAAATGTCGATGGTTCCTAAGCAAGCTCGCATATTCAGGCCCGGGGACCTTGTGTGGGTTCAAATTAGCAAGCAAAGAGTCCTTAAGAAAGGGAAAACCAAGTCCATAGCAAGTGAAGAGGGTCCTTTCAAAGTCATCAAGCAAATTGGGTTCAACAAGTACAAGGTTGATCTTTGGGGCATCCATGGCACGTTTGATGTTGGGGACTTGAGTCCAAGCTATGAGGAAATTGAGGATGATGATTTCAAGGACTTGAGGATAAGTCCTTTTGAAAAGGGAGGGATTGAAGTGGAATCGGAAACAACACCAAGCTCCATTTTCCACGGTTTTGGACCTCGCCCTAATTTGAGGTATAACTCAAAAACCGTCTAAGAAGTCATGGCTCCAACCGTCCTAATTCTTATCTTGAGTGAGTTTGGGACGTTTTTGTGTGGATCTTTTATCTCTAAAGGCTACCATTCATAAATTATTTGAAGAATCAATGCAAAGGTACCAAGGGGACCCGGTTTTGAACAATGAGCTAAATGTCGCTTTCAACCTTTCCTCTTTTGATCCAACAAAGCTCAAAAGACTTTTGAAAGCTGCATATGAGTCCCACACAGTTCCTTAGGCAGCCAAGTCAGTCCATATTGCATAAATAAGGAGTTGAGCAAACAAATAAGGAAGGGTTGGACTATTAGTTTACTTTATCATTTCTTTGCTTTATGTCATTTTCAATTTCAGCATTGTGTAAGGCATAGGCTGCCGTTTTTATTGGACAATAGCAGCTCCTTTTGTGGCCCTCAGATGTAGTTTGTAATCAAGGGTCAAGATTGTAAGGCTTGGTCTATATAAATCAAACAAACCTAATGAGAATTTCAGATTTGAGTGAATTAAAATATGAGTTTGAAATTGAAGTTTTCAATCAACTTTCTTTTTGCTTAATGCGGAAAACCCCTCATTACTTAGTGTTTGAGGTGGAATTAGCTCTTGCTTCGTGATCTTGAGTTTAATTCCAAGGCTTAAACCTACTTCGTGATCTAGTTTAAGTCATATCCCGGTTACTTGTTCATTTCTCGTGTCAAAACAGTCCCAATTCGTGTTGTTTCAGTCCTTGCAAATCGTTTTTAGAGTCTTAAATCAACCAAGGAAATTGTCATTTGAATATTTAAATCATAAGCATTTACGTTGCAATCCTTCCTTCACTGTTTTCAGCCCAAAAGCAACGGTCTAGCCGACTGTTTCTTCTGTCTTTTGGTTCTTATTTTGTGTCTTAAGTTATGCAAGTTTAAGTCTTTTATCTAATCCTTGAATCAATTAGTTAGCATTTGTTTGTGTTCAAATTAGTCCATTTGTTGAGTCTAATTCCGTCCAATTTAAATTCTGTTTTCAAGCCTTATTTGTCCAAAAATCGAGTCCTAGATGTTTTATTCCATTTGTCTTCAATGTACATTTCACATGATTCATGGGGAATTAATGATGAGTGATATAAAAATGTGTTTGATTTTAGAGAGTTACAATATTAATTTTGTATTTGCTTGGTTATCTTATTTCTCTATGAGGAGGTATTTATAAAAACTTAATGAGCAGCTGAAAAGTCACCACTAATACAATCATTATGATAATTCATTGTATCATAATTCCACTAATAACCTTAATTATGATAGTTCATTATATCATAGTTTATAACAATTCATAATCTTTTACCATTTCTAATAAAATGCAAAGAAAAATAACATAGAATGTGACACTTAAAAATTGCTTAACATGACACATGTCAAATAATAAACTACTCATCTTGCCTTTTTATTATATTGTATAGATACTGATAGTTATGTCATTTATCATACTAAATTTCGAAAAAACAATTAATTTGGAATAAATTTTAAAGGAAAATTAAACAATAAAAATGGAATGGAGAGAGTATCATTTAAAATCACCATGAACACAAAAGTATAAATTATAAATATAATAATTTTAGTTTTACTTACTAAATATATTGTTAAACAATGCAATTTGATATTTTATTTTACAAAAACCTTATCCTTTACGTGAAATAATTTCATGAACTAAATACATAGTATTACTGCCCTTTTAAAATTCTATTCTAAAGTGTTTAAATTCACTTAAGTATTTATAGAAGTTGTTTGTAAATTACTTAAATTAAATAAATAATTTATTTTCCATAAATTTTATATTTTACGTACTCATTATATTTCAAACGTAAAAATTTCATATTTTATCAACTCTATATTTTTAAGACCTCCATTTTTTGTTTTTAATGTAGGTTCTCCTATGAAAATATGTTTTGCAACAAATCCAACGCATTATAATTTTTTTTTTTATAAAATTAAGTTTCAAAATATTTATCGGAGTATCACATAATAGGAATATGAGATTTATCACATAAACAAAATATTTATATGATATAACCTAAGAATTGTAACTTTTGAAACATTAGTGTCACCCTAAGTCGGAAAATTACAAATTGTTAGGCTATATGATCTTTAATACTCATTTGCTGATTAATTAGTTCTGTAAAACTTCTTCTATATATAACAAAGTTATAGTATAGTATATTTTTTTTATAGTAACAACAATAGTGAATTAGTGATAATACAAAAAAATTCTTGTTTTTAACTTCATTTATTCTTCTCCGTTCTTAATTTCTTATGTATTCAGTTTTTTTATGTCGAATACATATAATACTACTCTGTATGAAATATCTTGAAATTAGTAGCTTATGGTTAATGCATATTTTTTTTTATTGTAGACTTTTTTTTAGTTAATTAAGTTTAAAGCTAATGGAAGATGGATGGATTTTTAAAAGAAAAAAAGTAAATTAAATTAATGCCACATAATAATAAATTTATAATCCATGTCATATTAATTTGTTATGCCACATTTAAATTTGTCATATCACATTTAGATTTGCCATATTACATTTAAATTTGATGTTTTAGGTAACCTTTTAATTAGGTTTTATAGATTGATGTCGAAAGAAGCTAGTAGTTAGGGTTCGTTTGATTGCCCTTGTAAATCATGAGAGTTGCAAAATCCCATGAATTACAAAATAGGGACTTGTTTGGTTGCCCTTTTTTTTTTGGCAAAGTGTGCGAATTCAATATTTCAAGGAGTTTTCAAATTCTCCATTATGAAGGAGTTGGATTACCTAGGTCTCCCTAGGTAATTGCAAACTCATAAGTCATGTGGAGTTGAATTTCTATATAGACAACCAAACGGATTTATTAAAATCCCATGAATTTTATATGAGAACTTAAGAGCATCCGCAAAGGTGGGGAGGTGCCTCCCCATATGTCCTCACTCTCCTCATATGGGGCTCCTCATTGTTGCACAAAGCTCCCCAACATTTGAGGTTCCACTGTTTTTAGAGGAGCTCCCTAAAAAAAGTAAGGCAATTTGTGTTACTTTTGGGGAGGTTCCCAAATTTTTGTGTGTGAATTGGGGAACCCCATTATTGCATAAATGTAATTATGAAATGGGGAGGGTAAATGGAAAAGTTAGTGGAAAATGAGGTGGACGGATAAGAAAAGGAAAGAGAAGATATGGGTAGCCTCACCTTTGCGGATGCTCTAATTGCCATGAAATTGATGATGGAATTGTATTCCAATGGGCAACTAAAGATGCCTTAGACCATCCCCAAGCAAGGTCATGAGGAAGGTCGCGACCTTGTTGGGTCGCCTTAACCAACAATTAAGCATGAGATTAGCGTGACCTTTTGGTTGTTCTTGACCTTATAAGGTCAATTTGTGACCTCTTTGGTTGCTCTTGACCTTATTAGGTCAATTGGTGACCCAATAGGTGTCAAATTATCATTGGTCGTAAACAAAATAAAAAGGGTTAGAAGGTGAAAAATGATTGGGTTGATGACCTAGGTCGCGACCTTCTACTTGAGAGGTGAAAATGGGTCAAAGTTAATAGGGTAGGATTAAGAGTAAAATCGGGTCGCGACCTAATTAGCGCGACCACTGCTTGGGAATGGTCTTAGTAGTCTCTTAAACTCATGTAATTAGTATAAGCTCAAATTGTCAAAACTCCTAAATACAATCCAGCAAACATGATCTTTTTTTTTTTTTGACAACAAGCAAACATGATCTTGACATTAATCAAACACAAAATCTCATTTGTGACGACACATATCTGTCACTCTTGAGTGACGGATACCATTTTACCTCACAAAGTACCCACTTTTTCTCTCTCTGCAACACTATTTATGTGGTCCCCTTTCTCCACTAACCCATTTTGTTACCATTTTAACTCACAAAATATCCGCCACAAATGGTGACCCGTCACAAGGAAGACCAATTGTTAATCAAAACTCATACAAACACGTGGTCCTGTCTGTCTGTCCCCTTCGATTATTTCCATCCTGCAACTCTTATCATCTTAATTAAAATAATCACAATAATCAAAATAATTGAAAAATACTTCCTCCATTCAACTCCACTCTACCTATTTCCCTTTCGTACACTATTCACAATTGTGTGTTCAATTTCGATTTTCTCTCGATACGTAAATGGAAAATATATTCATAAGGATCTTGTTTGATTAAATCTTTACGAAAGTATATTAAAAATATCTAACTTTATATTTTTTGCAAATACGTAGCTAACGATATTTAACGCGTAAAACACGCGTTGGCAAACGTGAAAAAAGAAAGTGGTAGAGTGGAGTTGAATGGAGGAAGTACTTCGTACAAAATGTAGTTTGACACTAATTTACAACTCTCTAGAACTTTTCCCTGATTTAAAATTTCCGTGCACTCTTTTCCCACATCGATTTCATCGCCTTTTTGTGGGAAAACAGTAATCCATGGAAGTTGACAGCACAGTTCCTCCTCCTCCGGCAGCGGCGGCGGCGAGAGTGTTTACCGAAAAGGGACATTCGACGTTGCACACGGTGTTGGCGGTTGCCATTTGGTTAGGCGCTATTCATTTCAATGTCATCATCGTTATTTCTTCTTTCGCCTTCCTCCCTCTTCCCAAAGCTCTTGGGTATGTCTATCTTCCTCTCTTATCTTTCGTCAATTCTTGTCTAAGACTGTCTTAACTTAAACGTCACGTGACTCACTTCCGATTAAAATAAAAAGTGGAAACAAAAGGAGGTTGTGACTTGTGAGAGGTATTAAGTTAAGACGGTCCTGTACAAAAAAAAAGTGATCTTTTATGTTTTTGCTGGAAAGCACTCATGGAAAAGAGATTAATAATTGTTGTCGACTGTGAATACCCTGGTTTATGACAAAAAGAAAAGAAAGTGATCTTTGTGAATTTAGTATTGATAGTTATTGTGGACTTGTGATTATGTTTGTTGTTGTAGAGTTTGTTTGGTGTTGCTGGTGTTTATGGTGATTCCGATTGATGAGAAAGACAAGTATGGGCGTAAACTAGCGAGGTATGTTTAACTGCATTTGCTGTATTTAGGCCTAAAAGTACTCGAAAATTTTGATTTGAGGAATTTGTGGGTTTTTTTTGGGTGTAGGTATATATGTAAGCATGCTGTTGGTTATTTTCCAATTACACTTCACGTGGAAGATTACAACGCCTTTGATCCTAATCGTGCTTATGGTAATGCTCAATTTCTTATGCAAGGCCGCCTTACACATCTTATCTTATTATAGAACATCATGCCATTTGACGCGAATATTCCTATAGAATTTTCAATCTAAAACCACTTTAGACGAGACTACTTGATTGTCATATGATTATATTTTAGCCTAGCTTATGTACCAAATAAGAGTTCTGCTGTATATTAGCTCAACAACAATATTACTTTAGTGTCTCACAACAAGCGCCCACCTAAGGTCTGTTAGTCATTAGGTAAATGGGAAATGCCAGTTTATGACCAAGCATTTAGCACTTAACAATTGGTTGTATTAGAGATTAGTGGCTTACAGTTAGTAGGATGTATGAACTGGTTTAATAGCAGTTGTTACTTGTTAGCTGTTTATATTTAGTACTCCTTCGGCTTTTTATAAGATTAATAACAAGGACATTAGTATTTCAATTTTCGTATTAGGATATTAAGTTAGCAATTATAAGGCCGTGTCCCATGGCAAAAACTTTCTACAATGTCGACTTGCTACTCGTATTTAGCCTTTGAATATTGGTCTAGGCAACTTGTTTCAAATTCGTAGAATATGTCAAATATACTCTTCAATCTGCGTGTATTTTACTCACCGATCATGAGTTGTCAAATCTTCTTAAGTACTCCATAGTTACTATATATCTGTTTACCCAAAAAGAACTCAAAATCAAACACCCTTTGACTTTCAACCGGATCTCTTGACCTAAATAAGATTGTGGTGATGAAGGCCAATATGGTTACTTTTGATCTAATGATAAAACTTGAGTCATTGTTGATTCATGAGTCCAAGTGTATTTTTCTCCTATGAGATCTGAGGGATCAAAGATCTATAATAGAATGTTCGGCTAGTGCCTCATTCCGCTTCTTAAACTAAGGAGGGATTTGAAGTGTTTGATGTTTTGCTTGTTAAACCCATATAGTTGAAACTTACAACTGTAGGGTAAATTATTATCATGTACAAGTGAAACGTGATACTTTTAGTACACTATGATTTACTGTTTAACTTCTAGTAATGATTTCTGTTCTGTGCCATTTTCAGTATTTGGTTATGAGCCGCATTCGGTTTTACCAATTGGGGTTGTTGCGCTTGCTGATCTTACTGGATTTTTGCCTTTCTCTAAGATAAAGGTTCTTGCGAGCACTGCTGTAAGTCCTTCACCACTAATGCTGCAGTATGATAAAACTTGTTGTCTTTCAAGGTCTTAAATTTTTTTAATGCTTAGGTATTCTACACTCCTTTCTTGAGGCATATATGGACATGGTTGGGTCTTTCTCCTGCCACTAGAAAGAATTTTTCTTCCCTCTTGTCATCAGGTCACAGTTGCATCATAGTGCCCGGTGGAGTACAAGAAACATTTCACATGGAGCATGGTTCTGAGGTATGTTTTGATTGTATTACTTCGTATATTTTTCCTCTGATGAAGACCTTGTGAATTGGGACCCATTGAACCCTTACTTTATCTCAAGAGGACACTCTCCTCATCGCAACTATACCGGGCAAAAGGGCCGCTAGGGTCTGGTAAGAGTCGAGTTCAAATGGGTTTCGATCCTTTTGGGTGCGCAAATATCGGGTCAATTTGAATCCGATTAGGTTATGTTGTTTAAAGACAGGCCGAATTGTTCGTATCGAGTAAGTTTGGCGTTGGATCTATTACGAGCTTGGGTTGGGTCAGCTCGGAAGAGGACATAGGACATGCCGTCGGGTCTAGTTCTAACTGGACAGCTCAAATTTTTAACTGTTAAAACCATTTGTTGGCTTGTTGTTCAATGGATTGGCAGACAATTGCAAGTTCAATAGATGCTTAAGTGCTTAACTCTGTTATTAATTTTTCAGGTAGCCTTTTTAAGCAACAGGAAAGGATTTGTTCGCTTAGCTTTGCAGACGGGCAGCCCTGTTGTCCCAGTTTTCAGCTTTGGTCAGGTATGATGCTGTCAATTAATTATAGCACTCTATCCACAATTTCTGTAGTCTGCCAAAGGCATCAAATCAAGTCTTTTTCATGGCCAAATGATGGAGCGCTCACATTTCATTTGTAAAATGGTTTTTTTTTTTCCAGTCACAAGTGTACAAATGGTGGAAGCCTGGTGGAAAACTGTTCTTGCAATTTTCCAGAGCTATACGATTCACCCCAATAATTTTCTGGGGAGTTTTTGGGTATGTTTTAGATTCAATTCCCGTTTAAAAAGTTTTTGACATGATGAACTCTTTGGATTTAGTTTAAACATCTGCATATTACGAAGAACTCCCTTGATGTTAGGTGTTGCTGTTATGTTTACTTGTTACTGAATACATCAGAAACACCGAAGATTTATTTAGTTCCACATATAGTCAAAAAAGATCGTGGCAGTATGTGGTTCATCTCTCTCCCTTTAGTTTTTAAAGTAAGACATCTAATGTGGAATATTTAGTTAATAGTAGTATACTCCTCCGGTTACACTCGGTGTATGGAATCCGCTAATAAAAGTTTGACATGTGGCAGAATGTTAATTAATAATGGATATGTTTGGAGGGGATTTTTTCCTATTAGGGGCTTGCTTGGGTTGAGGGTAAAAGGAGGGGAATGAATATGGGAGAAATAGTTAAGGTGCATTTTCCATGTTTGGCAGGAGAGTAATTATTCACCTTCTGAATTTATTACCCTCCTGAAAGGGTAATACATTACCCACCCTCCCCCCTTGGGTAATGATTAAGGGAGTAAAACATCTACTCAGTAATCATTATACTTATGTCAAACCAAGGAAAAAAATTGCGAATTTTATTAGTTTTTGAATTGTAAATTAATGATTATATTTATATAATAATAGAAAAAATATTTACACTAACATAATCTTATCATGTATCTATATCTTTCAAAATTATTTACCATTTATGCGGTAACTTTGTTTTTACGGTACTTTGTTCAGTCAAAAGTAATTATTTGTAATTTATTACTTCCTCCATACCAGACCAATGGTAATATTGACCGTTTTGCCACTATTCATGGTCGTAGGGAATCTTCGATATTATTCTTAATCTATAAGACAAAATATAGTCATGTGAGATCTTGTTTGATTTATCGCCATGAATGCTATAAGAATATCAAATTTTTATAATTTTTAATAATGTGTAACAAAAGATATTTACGTTGCAAAACGTGTCTTGACAAGTGTGAAAAAGTCAATGTTACCATTGGTCTGTTATGGAGGGAGTAGTATTTTCCTAATATTGACCAACTTTGATTTATTCAAGTATACCTCTACTTTTCTCTAGATTGATGTTAATCGCACATAAAGTATGCAAGTACGTAACAAAAAATCCATTTAAATGGAAAAATTTACGAAACAGTGGAGCCATGAAAATGGTTATTAACTTGTGAAATTAGTGCTACGGAATAAAAGTTTGGATTTCACTTTAGATTTCTAACAATGACGAAATGTGAAGTGAATATTATACTTAAAAAATTTCGGCATAATAAAATAAATCTTATGTGTTAGGAAATAAAAATACTTTCAAAAATATAATTTAGAAATTACCAAATTCAAGTATTTTGGTGGGAGAAAATTATTTAGGGAAAATATTAATTAAGGTAAGTAATTGAATTTCAAACTCGATTTCTAAAATTTTGGCACCTAAATATAGTAAATAGATGCCAAAAAAGATTATATTCTATACCGCACAATTTCCACATGTCACTACGTTATTCGCAGTGTATAGAAGATTATATACACTAAGTTTAACCGTAGCCTTTTCGGTAGTATAGTACAACTTTGAGTCCTCAGTCTCGCCCATTTGTTTACATATTTATTTTATGTTCATCTCAACCATTTGTTTACGTTTCCCATTTAGGTAAGGTTTTACGAGTACTTTTTACTGCTTAAGTGATTGTTCTGCTCCCATTTACTATTTGAGTTGTACCTATTTAAGTGATACCCAACCAAGGTAAACATAGGAGTATATCTTAGTTGTAGGTTCGGGAATCACTTTTCATTGTCTTGGGACTCTCAGCGTCTCACTGTATGGGAGGAACCCATGGATTTTAGGTTTAGTGTTATTTTTGTAAACCCAAAGAAGAGTGGTGACTTCAATCTAAACTTGTAATTCATCTTGGACTTAACCTGCCGAGACGACTTCCATTATTTTTTTTTAATGCAAGAGAGAAGCGATAACTCCTGTTATAATCAACCTTATTATGCTTCCGTGCAGATCTCCTTTACCATTTCCGATTCCTATGCATATCGTGGTTGGGCGACCAATTGAAGTCAAGAAATCTTCACAACCTACTATGGAGGAGGTATTGATAACTTTTACCTTAGACGAGTATTCAGATTGCTGTAGTTAGAGGCCCCACTTCCCATGTCGTTCACTCGTTCAGTAAAATTCTTGACCGTTAATTTCATTCTGTGTCATCCGGAACAATCAATCTGTGCTTTTACAGCTGTACCCCAAACCTTTGAAGCACTTGGATAATATTGTCGTGGTTAAAAGTCTCACATTGAGTAGCCATTGTCTATTGGAGCAATCAAGTCCTTAATATGAGTGCAATATTTCTATTTGTTACACAAAAAACTTACGGAGTATATGAGAACATGAGATGGTTCTTAATGCTACATGTGAGGCACAAATAAGATCCTACAACCAGTTCTATATTAGCATTATACAACTGGCCCATTTATAGTATATTTATTTAACTGAAGCTCAATCTAATATTTGTTAAACAAAACACTCTCCCTCTCCAAATCTCAGTGTAACCAAACGCTTATTGCAAAACTCCCCCTCTAAACCTCTCTTAAACGACAAAACTCCATTGTTCTCTAATGTGGAAGACTTCCATACTCGTTTAAGTCCAACCAATTCCGATTTTTCAGCTTCAATGTCTATGAACTCGTAAATTAAATTCACATGAAGAATACGAGCTATTATGAAAAGAATATGAGCCATTATAAAAAGAATACGAGTTTAAACTTAATCGTAATGTACTTTCAAAAATACGAGCTATTATGAAAAAAATACAAGCTTTTATGAAAAGAATACGAGCTTAAACTTAATTGTAATGTACTTTCAAAAATATGAGCTACTATGAAAAGAATTCAACAACAACAACAATATCAGAGCCTTAATCCCAAAATGATTTGGGGTCGGCTGACATGAATCATCCTTTAGAACCGTCTATGGGTGAACACACACCTCAAAAAGCGAATAGAAGAGGGAAAAACAAAAACAAAAGGGAGAGCGAAAATGTAATGGAAAGTCAAGGTAAACTTACAGGTTTCAAAATCGAATTCCGGATTTCTTTTATAAAAACTTAAAATTTAAATCGAGAGAAAAAATTAAAACGATTTTGAAAACCGAAATAGAATTAAGGATCCGGAATGCCTTAAAAGTAAACCAAGTAGAATATATAAGAAAGTGGTTGGTAAAAAAGTGTAATAAAGAAGAGAAGAACAGATAATTTAATTTTTAAATTAAATAAAAACACTAAATATGTCAAAAAAAAAAAAAAATCAAATACTAAAAATCCACATGTATCGTTTCTCTCCATTGTGCCCTCTCCGTCACCATACTCTCCTCAAGCCCCAGAAATCTCATATCTTGCTATATCACTCTCAACCATGTCTGTCTCGGTCTTCCTCTACCTCTAGGGACCTTTTCTGTTCTCCAAGTCTCCAGCCTTCTAACTGGTGCGTCCATAGGTCTCCTTCTCACATGGCTAAACCATCTTAGTCGGTTTTCCATCATCTTGTCCTCTATTGGCGCCACTTTTACCTTTTCCATCATCTACTATGAAAAGAATACGAGTTATTATAAAAAGAATACGAGCTTAAACTTTAATTGTAATGTACTTTCAAAAATACGAGCTAATATGAAAAAAATACGAGTTTAAACTTTCAAGAATACTAGGAGGTGTAATTTCTAATTGTTTTTCCAAAGTCATTGATTATGAGTTAAATGTTTCAATTTCCATTGAAATTTCATGCTATTGAAATTTCATGCTCCTTTGATGTTCATGTTTCATTCATGATGATGATGATGATACATATGGTGTTTCATCCGCCTTCAAAACTTCCTCCACTATTGGTAAAAATTGATTAAATACTTATTGATTATGATTGAAGAAAGGAGATAAATAATAGTTGATAGATTAATTTAATGGGAGAACATTAATTAACGGCAAGAAAGATGGAGAGAGGGAAGAAAAATATGGAAGCAGTTAAAGAGAGAGTTAAAGAGAGAGACTGAGAGAGAAGAGGGTTGAATTGGATTAGTAGTATTGTTTTAGGTTTTAACAAAAATAAATAAGAAAGACTAAAATTAAACATAAAATTAAATGAAGAATAAACCATCTGGGTGTATAGTCTATGAACTCCATGTGAGGCCATCCCATTAACCATAAAATTAAATGAAGAATTATAGATATTTGGTTGGTATCAGTATCACCGTCTTAATGTCACCTAAGAGTCGGCAAAATTACACAAAACTAATATTTAGAGGGAGACTTCTTTTTTTTGCCAGGGAGACGCTTTTGTTCCCTATTGTGTAGTCTGTCTCTTATGTGTTTCGGGTGTCCCCAGGTGGCGGAAGTGCACAGCCAATACATTGAGGCTCTTCAGGAGCTGTTCGAAAGGCATAAAGCAAAGGTCGGTCATGCCGATCTTCAATTAAAGATTCTTTGATTTCTTACTATTATTAATGCTGTATATATGTACGCTCGATACACATTATGTAATTTGGGATGGTACTTTAAACAACACTAGGTGAATGTACATGCTTTAACATTTTAACATAGAAGCAGTAACAGCTGATCAAGTTACCTATTCACCACAATCATTATTATGTGTGCATGTCAATTTGTTTCAAGTTGGTGGGCTTTTCAAAGAGTTATTGTTTGTACTTGTGTATTTGATTCAGCAAAAGGAGTAGAGAGGAGGAATTAGCGTCCCATTCGTCATGACTCACGAGGCTTAGGTTCCATCGTAATGGTCATTATTGGGATACAAAAATGGGACAGAGGATCCTCACTGCATTATTCAGGCCAAGCTCCAAAATTGGAGGTCATTTGTGATCATTATTTGGCTGAGCTAAAATTACACCCAGAATATGCAACCCAGTCTGAGATGCAATAACCGGTCATTATAAATGGGTTAGATTAAGACGAGTAATGATGTGTATCTGGGGGCTCGTTGGTCTTCCGAGGACGAGTATCACAGCCAAGGAGATGAATTTCCGAGACACTTTTTTGGGTCTTGTTGCAGAAATTTCTCTGAAGTTTCATCATCAATTAAGACAAGTAACGATGAGTACTATCCTTTGACCAGCGCGGCTCGTCCTTTCAAGACCGTTGTGGAAGTTGAAATTGTCTTCCGTGTTCAGCCATCCGTACGCCACCAACACTCTTCTATGACCCGATGTAGTTACTTTGTTATCTTAGTTTACCGTAGTATTAAAATAAGTGCATTTGACCAAATGAGTCAAATGCCATCTCTATAAACCTTATATTAGGTATATCTTTATTTACAATTGCCAAAAAAAAAAATGGGTTAGATTAACAAGTACTTCATATAAACTAGTTTGAATGTTCGTGTATTGTAACGGGGTAATTAACTTATTTATAATACACAAAAAATGTTTTAAGGGTTTAATGTTTACATTCTATGTCTAATGATTTCTTTACATATTATTAAAATATCTCTTTCAAAAAAAATAAAAGATTAATACATACGTGGGTTAACTCTTATTTATAGTTATATAATCACTACACCTTATACTAATCTTTCGATGTGAGACAATTATACTATTTTATAAGTAATATATTCACCAAATTTGGATTATTTTTCTGATGTAGGACAATTCTACTATTTATACATAGTATATATTCATCAAACCTGCACTGTTTTTCAATGTGGACAAATAACATACTCAGAATTACACAATCTTTTTTGTACTTAGTTCGACATCCAACCAGATCCCGAATACCGAATAGGGACAATTTATACTCATTATATCTAATAGTTATATTTAAACTTAATAATATGATCAACTACTCTCCATTAATATTTGTACGTTGTTTTTCTTCAATTTTTTTTTTATCATAATTGAGATACGGAAATTTCTCATGGTACCCCTTAATTTTTTCAGATTTTCCATGTTACCCCTACTTTTAAGAATCTGCTTATGGTACCCTTAAGGTTCCATTTTTTTGCCCATGGTACCCCCTAATGTAAAGACTGTTAAATGGACGTTAAGTTTGATGGCGTGACAATAAAATAACAATTAAAAAATAATACTCCCTTTATTGTTTTATTGGTATGGATATCTCTCGCTTTTAAATGAAAATTTAATTAACTATATCATATTATAATATTGGAAATTTCTCATGGTAACCTTGAACTTTGATAGATTACACATGGTACCCCTAATTTTAAGTTTCTACAAATGGTACCCCTATGTTCACCTTTTTTCTTTCCCAGAATACCATTTAACAACTTCCGTCATAACGCTATTACTCCTATGACTTGTGACGCCTTTTTCTTTTGTTATCTATTACAAAAACACTTCATCATCTAATTCCTAAATCCATATTTTATTTAATAAACTATCATTTAATACCTAAATAACAAAACACAAACAGCATGACATGCTCAATTACCCATATATTTACTCATATGAGTAACGGCGTTATGAAAAAAGTTAAACACAAGGGTATTATATGTAGAAACCTAACATTAGGGGTATTATGTGTAATCTACCAAAATTCGAGGGTACCATGAAAAATTTCCGTTATAATATTGACCATTTTATCGCTCTTTCTCCCACCTAAAAAAATGTTACAACTTTAAAAATTTAACATTTAATTCAAGATTATGTTTAAAGTCTCTTATATAATAAGTATACTTTGAGAGATTCAATATATTTGGGGTGATACCTATTCCAAGGATAAATCCTATTTATAATCATGGGATCACCCCACCTTATGATAATCTTCTGATGTGGGATAATTCAACTATTTATACGTAGTATATATTTATCACACCTACATTATTTTTCAATGTGAGATATATTTAAAAGTACACCATATTTTTTGAACCTAATTCGATAGCCAATCCGATTTAATAATAAGCAAATACTATATTATCTATTAATATTCATACCTTTGTTTTTTATTTTTTTTTTATCATAATTAAAATATGTGCAAATGATATGAACATATATTCTAATGATAGAATTTTTTTTAACAAAATTCTAATTATATTATTTAAACGTAGTATATTTACCACACCTACATTATTTTTCAATGTGGACATATAAAATCTATAGGCTGAAAGTATAATGATATAAACTTTTAAGAGTTCTCCAAGACAATACTTAAGAGACTCAAAAGATTTTGGGTTGATGCCTAAGTTCCAAGGATGCTTCCTATTTATAATCATAGAATCACCCACCTTATGCTATATTTCGATGTGGGAAAATTCTATTTTTTATATGTAGTATATTTGTCACACCTATATTATTTTTTAATGTGGGACATATAACATACTATGAAATACACCATCTTTAATATGTGCAAATTATATGAAATCTATATATACTTTAATGATAGCATTTCTTACCATTAATCTAATAATATTATTTTGAGTTATTCTACATGGTGACCCTGAACTTTTTCGAATCACACATGGTAACCCTACAAAATAGAAAAAGTTTTTGGTAACCCTGAAGTCCCTTAAATGTAATTAACGTGACCCTGAACTTTAATTCCGTCTAAATGGGCCGTTAGTTAAGTGTCATATGTGGCGAATGACATGGCTAATGTTCGCTGATGTGGCTAATGACTAGGCTGTTTTACTAATACACATAGGAAATGAATAAATTAAAGAAAAAAAAACCAATCCACCACAATCACAGCCTCCTCTATAACCACCACTACCGTCGCCGCCACCCCACCCTTCACCAACCTTCGTCGAACTACCGTCGGCGCCTCCCCACCCTTCACCGTTCGTAGCTGCCCGTCGAAACACCAATCCCGCCGCCGCCCGTCGAAACCCGACACCCTTAATTTTCTCCCCCACCCTTGTAATCTCATCTCACTCCCCTAAAAGCACTAGATCTGGGTTTTATGGAGAGGGGAAGGGGTTTCTAAGGTGGGACTGTAGGCCTGTGGGGTTGGGTGGGGATGGTGGTGCTTTTGGCATGGGGAGCCTCAATTTGTTGATGTCGTTGCTGCTCGTTGATGAATTCTAGGCTACTTCTAGTGTCGCCATAGTGGAGGTCGGCGAGAGGGGGTGCTGGCGTGGTGGTCTGAGGTGGTAGCCACGGTGGTGGTGTGAGGTGGTCTAGAAGATGGTTTAACTTGCGTCGTTTTTGTTTGTTTTTCATCTTACATTATTCCGTCTCGCAATCCCACCTTGCAATCTCGTCTCGCCTTATTAAATTAATAAAATAATAATGATACTTATAATATATTAAAAACCCGACTACTTATTAAATCTAACTAATACGACTAACTAATTAATCCCGCCTTGCAATCCATGTCACACGCCACATCAAGACCAAATAGCCACATCACAGGCCACATCAGCACTTAACAGTGCAAATTGACGGAATTTTAGTTAAGGGTTACAGTGATACATAATAATGCACTTCAGGGTTACCATTTTTGTTTTCTGATTTGCAGGGTTACCACGTGGGATCTGAAAAAGTTCAGGGTCACCATGTAGAATAACCCTATTATTTTCATAATTTTTTTACCGACATTATTTTGCCAAATGAAATGTAAAGTTTTTATATAACAATTAGAAACATCAATTGAATATAAAATAAGAAATACAGAGTATATATTATAATAACTAAAAGATTTTCTAAAGATTAACTTAGGTTAGAAATCATTATTGTAGAGATATTAATACAAACTCTTTTAAGAGCTCTCTCTGACAATACTTAAGAGAATCAAAAGATTTTGGGTTATGACTTCTATTTATAATCATAAGATCACCCTGCCTTATGGTAATCTTGCGATGTGGGACAATTCTAATATTTATACATAGTATATTCACCACACTTACATTACTTTTCAATGTAGGACAAATAACATACTAAGTACACAATTTTTTTCGCACCTACTTTGACATCAACCCGATTTAATAAAGAGAAAATACAATAATACAATCTACACTCTAATGATAGCATTTTTTTGTCACAGTCTAATTATATAATTTCCATACGATACTTTTTTGTCAAATGAAATATAAAATTTTTATATCAAAATTATAAACATCACTTTAATATAATATAGAAAATGTATATATATGGGACAGTTCTATTATTTATACATAATATATTCACCACACCTACATTATTTTTCAATGTGGGAAATATAATATATTAAAAAGTACATATCTTTTATATCAAAAAATTTTGGGTTAATACCTAAGTTTTAAGGATGCCTCATATTTATATTTATAGAATCACCCTACCGAATACTATTCTTTCGATGTGAGATACATAATTTAATTATTTAGACGTAGTATGTTCATCCTGCCTACATTATTTTTCAATGTGAAAGATATAACATACCAAGAAATACATGTCTCTTCTTAAAAAAACCACTATTGTATACATATTATTTTTCTTTGAAGGTAATACCACTTAGTCTCGATCATTAGATAGGGATCTCTACATCGTACATAGAACGACTCATTAACGCTATATTACTGCATTCAGAAGACAACCATTAGTAAAATCTTTAGTTTTGTATTGTGTCAGGAGACTACCATTAGTAAAACCTGTAAAATCTTTAGTTTTGTACTGTGTCAGGAGACTACCATAAGTAAAACCTTTAATTTTGTATTTTTTGATTTTCTTGTTCATGTTCTTAACTCTTTCCCGGGTAGTTCGCAACGATTTCCACTTTATTTTTTATATCATATCGTAAATAATGATAGAAAATCTTAAGAGCTATTTAAAACAATATTTATGAGACTCAAAATTTTTTGGGTGGATACACAAGTTCCAAATATGCCTCCTATTTATAATCATAGGATCACATCACCTTATACTAATCTTTCGATGTGGGACAATTCTACTATTTATATATAGTATATTCACCACACCTTTGTTATTTTCCATTGTGGGATAAAACATACTAAAAATTACACAATTTTATATACTAAGAAGTTTTAATATGTGCAAATAATATGAAATCAATACTCTAATTGTAGCATTTTTTACCACAAAGATAATTATATTATTTTAATAATTTTTTTAATGATACTTTTTTTCCAAGTGAAATGTAAAAGTTTGATACAAAAATTGGAAATATCACTTGAATATAATTTAGGAAATATATATATTATAATAGTTAAAAGATTCTCCACTTTATTTTTTACATCAAAAATTATTATTTATGATACTTCCCTAAATTAATTTTTGATGATGTGGACGCTCTCAGATCGCTCGAAAAAACTCTATTTTATATATATACTAGGATGAAAGCCTGTGCGTTGCACGGGGGTATTAACTTAGTTATAATGAAAACAAATATTCTAACGCTTTAATTTTTACATATAATTATTTGTTTACATATGATTACAATATTTCTTTCAATAAAAATGGAAAATAAATACGTACACACCTATCGTTTATTATTTATGTGAGAAAAATAAATAATAAATAAATTTCACTCTTGTAGAGATAAAAGAGAAACTCTAATAATATACCTCTAAGACAATACTTAAGAGACTCAAAAGATTTTAGGTTGTTAACACGTAAGTTCAGAGATGACTCATATTTATAATCATAGGAATATAGGATCACCTATATTCGACTCTTTATCCTTTATATATTAACCATATCCTTATTATTTTTCAATATGGGACAAATAACATACCCAGAAATACACCATCTTTTTCGTACCTACTTAGTACTATACTATGTTCTGAAAGGATTCATTAACCCCTTAATTAAACTCATTTTAATTAGATCTAAATTTAACCATTGATTTAGTCTTTGTGAATCTAGTGCATGCATAACTTAAAACAAGAATGAGGAGAAAACGGTTCTCTTACATTACGGAAATAGGATTAGGGCACAAGCAAGAACACCTTTCTTTACTTGTTCTTGAGCTTAAAGTAAATGGATGATCCCCTTTGTCCCAATAGTATGAGAACCTCCTTTCAATTGCTCCAAGACTATCCCAAAATCCTACTAATATTATTAACTAGATAATATAAGTAGTTTACTAGACCTGGGAAAAGTATACTGAACCCGAAAAACCGATCGAAATTACCTGAATCGACACCTGACTGTACACCCGAAAGGTATAACTGAACTTCACCCCGAAACCTGAATTGACCTGAATTGATTCGAAATCGAACCGAATTTGTAATATCCGAAATAGAACCAAAATCGAATGAACCTGAACTGTTTCAACCTGAATTGTTTTAATCCGAACCGATATATACCTAAACCGATTTCAACCCATACATTGATGACAGAAACCAAACATTGAAACCCGAAATGACCCGAATATACCTTGGCGTCACATCTAGGGTGTCCTTTTGTACATGAGTGTCACCCATTTGATGTCAATGAATTAATATTATATCGTAGTTATACAAAAAAACATTGTTTATTACTTTTTTTTAAAAACATTTTTCGTATTATATCCAATGTTTTGAATAAAGACCTAATCCCTTGACATCCGATCCGATTATGACCTGACTCGAATCTCATCTGGTCTGATATTAACCCGACTCAAACTTTATTTGCACCGATATTAACCCAACTCGAACCTGAACCATCCGAAATATCTACAACCGATTAAAAGTCAAAACTGAATCCAACCCGAATTGAACCGAACTGAAATCGAAAAAAAAAAGATAAACCTAAATAACCCGATCCGAAAGAACCCGAACCGAAACTGATTCGATTGACCCGTTTCCCACCTCTATAGTTTACCTTAAATTTTAATCTAATAAAAATTACTACACACTTAGTAATATATTTGTGATATTAGATCTAAGAACAAAAACTTATTACATAAACTAATTTATGTATTTTTAGGATAGAATATGGAAGAATAGAAAATCATCATCTAATGAGAATGAATGAATGTATAAGAGAAACTTGTTCTCTTTTTAGGTGGGGTGGTGCCGGTTGGAGGGTGGAACCAAGGCCAATGCATGGCCTTTGCTTTTAGCTTTTTCTTTTATCTAAAACATAGGCATGCAAGGCTATCTTTTAGGGTTATGATGGTTTCTAGTTTTATAATTAAAATAAACACTCCACTAACCCCAAAACCCCTTCCATTTTCGGTCCATTTCATAAAATGGAAATCCATTTTATTTTGTCAAATGTCAATTGTCATACACAACATTTCACATGTAGCATGTAATCAAGTAATTAATTATAGGTTTATTTCATAACAATAATCCATCCTATTAGTGGTCTGCAATAATCACTTCATCCTATCAATAATCCCAATTAAATCCAACCTAAACACCATATCTTCTAATAACGAACTAGCTCATATTTTTTTATGTTTATGTGTATCAAATAAAGCAAGTTCTTAATTCATCACTTGAAAATATTACACATAAACTTCACATATACCAGCTAGGTTGTCCAAAAACTATCAAATATTCCAACATAAACTTCAAAAAAATATGAGCTGGTTCGTTATTAGAAGGTATGGTGTTTAAGTTGGATTTAATTGAAATTATTGATAGCATGAAGTGATTATTGCAGACCACCAATAGGATGGATTATTGTTATGAAATAACCCTTAATTATATTAATGCATATTTAACAATTAAATATCATTATATAAATTAATTAAATTACATATTATAAATTATCTAGTAATTCATAATAACATGTGTATAAAATGGGTCATGTTAATATAATTCACAACATTTTGTAATTATAATTAACCATTCATTCTTTTCTTAATTGTTTTATAAATAATAATCAATTTTAGTAATATAACATATTAATTACTAAATTGAATCTTATTTAATCAAATTACAATAAGATATAATTTTCTCTCTTATATATCAATTTGTTCAATTCAAGAATTTAATCAATCTGTATCGTCATACAATTGATTAACTTTATAATTGAGGGAATCGTCCTTTAGGAGTGACCTTAAGGGATCAACTGATCACCACCGTTAAAACGACAGTAATGTCAAACTCTAGTCAGCCAATCATTACCGATTAATGTTGACCAGTTGACTTATATAAATGAATCATCCCTTACGTATTCTTATCATGAGTTTCAATAATGTGATCGCACCATTGTTGAGGACACATACTCCACAATCTCCCACTTGTCCGAGACAAGTGTGCGTCACAAATTCTCTTGTCCTATTACAATCTCCACTCAATGCAAGGTGTCTTGCAGGTCGTACTTGCATGTGATAATATCAAGAGTGGTTTCCTCGATCTGGAGAGTAACTGTCTGACCGAAATTATCTACCGTAGATACTTTCCGAGCGTGGCCACGCATTTCCAGTTCACTAGTCCTCGAGTGGCCTTGAGATTTCAAATAACCCTGACAAGGGATGGACAATTCCTATCGCACTATTCCCTTCGTATAGCCACAGCTCATCATGACCCAAAAGATGCCCATTTGACCTCATTTACGAAAGTCATAGAGCATAACTTAAAATCACTCAGAATCTGTGCCAACTTGGGCGAACAGTCTTTAGTCAAAGAATTGACTCAAAAGAATACTATAGTAGCTCTTGCCACGACCAGGCTATATGAATTACCAGAACTCTATAAGCGGTCACTGCCCGACAGAGTGTCCCTTACAGTCTGCCTATGTGATCGACTAGTCATCCCTTATGACTCTATGGCACTTGAACTTGCCATCAATCGACTCACACTCTAGTCACTTGGAGACGTCACCTCATATAAGTGACTAGGGGCGAATACTATGTTAATCCAGTTCACTTTAATAGGGTTCAATATTGTCTCGACAACCTATTTGGAAAACAAAGTATTATGAGAAAAGAGTTTTGAATAAAAGTCAAACGATGAGTGTATTATCACATATGTAAAATTGATACAATATCAAATACTACATAATCTATAATTCATTTTTAATTTGGTATATAGTTGATCATCTCAATTCAATTGCAATGGCATGACATCTTGCTAAGCCTATGAGAAGGTTTTGGTTAGTAAGTCTTAGCAACACATTGCACTTTCCCTAACCTTACTCCCTTTGTTATGTATAATATTTATTATTAAACTTTTGATTACGTGTCTAGATCCGATCTGGACATAGGCTCTCTGCCTTAGAATAGCTCCCATCGACCTCACGGTGAGTAGGGATAGGACCTTCAGTTATTGGAACGAACTATCATAGTTCCTCCAATTCATAAAACCGAATCCTAATATCATCCCTTCCTTCTTGCATATCTCATTATTGCAAGTGTACTCAATTTCCGTTGTATATATCTCATTGTTCAACTGCCTAGAACGTTTCTAGCAGATGTCCTCCTAAATAATATAGCCAAGATGGTTCTCTAACCATCCTTATGTGTTTTGAATATGGTTTTTGTGTAACTCCTTTCACACAAATCCATTAATTATTTCAACACACTTATCCTCTCTAATCTATCACTATAGATTCAGATACTAAAGATGTCTTGCACCTCTTCCTAGTCTCTCAATTACTTCTTCACGGAAGAGAGTATTGGCCCATCATTTTCAATGAATGTTATCTACATATGAGACATAGAAGACAAATCATTAGTGCTTCTTGAGTACTAATGAATAGACTATATGGCTATATAGTGACTTTCACATAAATTCGATTTATAACCTTTCGTCATAGTCTAAGTATAAGAATTTTAAGAATGGTGATACATCTTAGCTTAATGAATTAATCCCGCAGCGGAAGCAAGTGGATTCAATTTCTATATGTTCAATACTTTGAACTTGTCTAGACTCTTATCAATATAAGAATATTCATTTAACGCTAATATGCTCTTAGAACTATCTTTATAGGTCTGGATACCTTAGAGATGTATGATTCCTCTCCTAAGTCTTTCATCATTCGCAATGATCAATATGTCGTTTACATATGATGTGAACATTATTTGCGCACATTTAGTCCCCTAATTGAGCCTATTTTGCATACTTTTATAACACTTCATTACCATTTTATCCGTCAAATCCTTCCTATTTGCTTTCCTAGTGCATTTTACATGTTTTGTAGGAAAGAAGATAATAAGGCGGAAATTCCCGTCTTTCGTGCATATTTGGAAGCTTATTGACGATATTTGATGGACTAAGTATGAAGAGGAAGCAAGAATGATGACCAAGGAAGAATAAATAAAGAGTATATGGAGGAATCTTAGGCTTAAAAGCAAAAAGAAAGGGAATAGCAGCTCAACCCGCGCGGGTCAAGTCTATCTGGAGCGGGATACTGTGAACCCGCTCGGGTTGAAGCTCAGGACGCTCGGATTTCGCTCGGGACGGGCGTATTCCTGGACAGGAGGATTTTCCTTGCTACGTGAACTACAAATCAGCCCGTCTTCACCCTTGGACGCCCAGATTTCTTCACATCACGAGATTTTCATTCTTCAAGCAACGATAAGAGAAGCCCTTATCTCGGAGAATCCCGGAGTCTCCTTGCTCAACTTAAAAAGTGTAATTACTAGTTTAGCCCTTAGTTAACCCTAATGCATCCTCCCTAATTTCCACTATAAATACCCCATTTGTAATAATCAAACAATCAAGTTTTCATTAGGTGGAATCAATCTTTCCTTAGATTAGATTAGTAGTAGATTAGAATAGATTATCATTTAATCTTTCCACAAAATATACATTAATCTTTCCTTTAATCATTGTTCAAGTTTATTATTGAGGAATTCAAGTTTATTATTGGGTAATTAGAAGATTATTGGGTTTATTGGGAGATTGACAACCTTCCATCAATCATCAAGTTCTTCTATTATTCTTGCTTTGTTATTGGAATCATTAGTAGGTATAATCTCTTAATCTCTTTTTAATTATTGCTAATTACTTTTATTTGTTCATCATGTTTCACTTTGTTAGTATGATTGACAACCTTGCTAGCATGTTCAATATGATGATAAGTGAGTAGTCTCTTAACTAGGGTTAATGGGTGATTAGGGAAACCAAATACGGGGAATGATTCATGCTTAAATTAATATGCTTTCATGTTTTATTTGCTTGCTTGTTTTGATCTCAACTCATGCACATGTTATGTTTGATAAAATGCTAAGCCTATGAATCCTTGCATTTACTATCATCTCCTATCTTTTCAATGAGACTTGTAAGACATAACCCAACTCGAGTCTCATTAGACCATGCATGTTGTTGAGTAGGGAAGATTAAGTCGACTTGTAGGTGTTGTACAATCTAATCGATTCGGCCTCGGGACCCAAACTTTCCTAGGATTGTAAGATATAACCCAACTCAATCCATCACAACAATAATTGCTTGCTTATAATTTGAGAACATGTTTGTATGATCATATCCCATGATTCCCCTATAATCCCATGACACCCTAGTGCTTTTTTAATCAATTGTTTACATCTTTCCTTTTGTTGCTTGTTTATTGCCTTTATTAGCTTAGAATCATCAACCCATTATAATTGTGACAACCCCAAGCATAACCATAATTAGATTGAATAATTTGAGTAACCACCGTCCCATGGATCGACCTCGACTTACCACTAGCTAGTTGTATGTTGAGTTTTATAAATGTGTTTGATTGGATGAGCGACGACATCACCCCATCAAAATGGCGCCGTTGCCGGGGACGGTGTTGTTTATTTGAATTGTTCTTTTGTCTAGTTTTAGTTGTGCTTCTTCTTGAGGAATTTTGGTTCCTTGGGAATTTATTTCTTGTACTTGCTCTTTTTCACATGCCCAACATGTCTACATTCACTTTTTGGCAATATGAAAATGAATCATTTGATAAATATGTTGCAAGATTTGAAGATTATATGACTCATGCTTGGCATCATGGTTTTACTATTTCAAATTATGAAGCATGTTGTGTTGTTTATAATGGCATGAACCTTGAAACCCGCAACTTGGCATTTCACTTGAGTGGTGGTAGGATATGTGAGATGAGTTGTGAGGAATTTTGGGAATTTGTTGAGTTCATGACCACCCATTGTCTTAAGCAAACTATACATGACATCTTTGAGAATGCCAAGGAGGGTATGGAAGCGATAAAAATCACATTTCAAAAATTCATTGAGGAAAACTATGATGAAAATGAGATTTGTGAGGATGAGAAACCTTCCTATAACCTTGAGCCAACCTACTATGCCCACAAAATTACCCCACCTTGGGAAGATGGAGTGCTAGATGAGGAGAGTGATGATGAGGAGGAGTACATTCTTGATTGTGAAACTAATGCTTGGATGCCGTCATCCTACTCTTCTTGTGTTTCAATGAAATCAACCTCCATGGAATTTGATGTTAATGGGCAAAGTGAGAGTGATATGGATGAGAGCTTGAGTGAAAACTCACCCTTTGAGGATGACATATTTGAGGGAGACAATTGTGTTGAGCTTGGTGAGCCTTGCTATGACAACCCCTTTGATAATGGACCTTGTTGGGATGAGGAATTTGATGAGGACATTTGGGAACCTCAAATAGACACCCTTAAAATCACCTTGGATGATAATGAGAGCACTTGCATTGAATGTGGTGATTTTGACTATTTGGAGGATGGGTTGAGCCAATTGCCAACCAACTACCCATTTCATGTTCATTCCATCCATTTTTCTTATGATTCTTGTCATAATACTCTTGACATGCTTGTTCGGTCTTTTACTTGGGCATTATTTCATTGCATAATCTTGTGTTGCTATGCATGCCTATTCATGTCCCACTCCCAAGAATTTGACCGACTTCTACGTGCTTTGAGTGCTAGTGATAATTTTCCATGAAATTGTTAATTGATAGTCCTTGGTTTGATGGAGTCCCTCAATAACCATTAATTTGTATATATGCATCTAGTGTAGTTTTGCATTCATTTAATTGCATGAGAGATGAAAGGGAGGGATCTCATATTTTTAATTGAGTTTTTGAAGGAAATTCATAAAAATGAGAAGATGAAAAATGTCAAGAAATGAAGAAAATGGAAAAATTGGGCTTATGAGTAAGTGTGTTATCAAGGGAAAGGTGTTGGGCCATAATTTCAAAAAAGACGTCCATCCCGAGATAAATCCGGGCGGGTTGAAGGCCAAGAAAAGAAGAAAAATTCTCTGCCCAAGAATCCGGGCGGATTTTAAGAAAAACGCCCTTCTTTACTCTCAACCCGCGCGGGTTGAAATTATCTGGAGCGGGTTCACAGCCAACCCGAGCGGGTTCATTCTGTCCCGAGCGGGTCCACCTTCGATTCTTTGGAATCTCACAAGATCACGGGCAGAATATTGCTACCCCACCCGTGTTCAGCCTTTAATCCGTGAATGCCTTGTTTTCAGCTATAAAAATCACTCTTCACTCAAAGCTCACCTACCATCTTCATCTTCTACCTTCAAACTCAACCTCAACTCACAAAACTCACCCAAATAACCATAAATCACCATCTAATTACTCTAAAAATCATTCTAAACCATTTCTACACAATAAAAACCAACTTTCCAACCTTCTATTTGCTCAAAATCACCCATTTTCATCATTTCAAAAATTGGAGCTCCAAAAATCCGTGAGCAACAATTGATTTTCGGGTTTGATTTTTGCCTTCTAGCTTCACTACATTGCTTTTAGTGTTCTAGTAAGGCATTTTCAAGGTTGTTTGGCTCTTATTTGTGAAGATTTGTGGCATTCTTGGGTAGTGATACTTGGTGGATTTCAAGGCTACAACAATGAATTTTTGGGGCAAGAGTAAGGCTACTACTTCTAAGGGATCAAAAAGAAGGAAAGGAAGCAATTCTAATGCTCCACCGGAGTACCAAATGCAAGAAGAGGAGTTAGTACCGGAGATTGAGCAACTTGATGATTTCCCGGAGGTAGTATTCATCAAAAATGAGCAAAGGAAGCGATTTTTGAAACTACTTGGTAAGGAGTTCGAACCCACTCGTTTCATTTGTCGTCAAACTTTGGATAAACTTGGTATTGAAGGACGAACCGAGTCCTTATTTAGAGAAATGGGTCTTGAGACTTTATTTAATATGCATGAGGAAACCTACCTTAGCCTCACCTTGGAATTCTTGTCTAGTCTCAAAGTATTTGAAGGAGAGACATATGGGGTGTCTTTGGAATTTAGGTTGTGTAATGAGACCCATCAAATGCATTTGGGTACCTTTGGTGAAATCTTTGGGCTTGCGACCAGAGACCGACCTTGAAAAGCCCGTGGGGTTCACGGAGTCACATTTGTGGAGAGCAATCACCGGGTTGGAATTAGAGGGTTTTAAGAGGTGTCATGCCTTTTACATTCATCACCCGGTTATTAGAATGTGGCATCAATTTATAGCGGGGACTATTCATGGTAGAAGTGACACGGGATGTGTGAGTCAACTTGACATGACTTTTCTTGAGTCATATTTGAATGTCCAAGGTTTGCCAAAGTACAACTTTAATCCCGCTCTTGAATTACTTGTCCGATTTCGAAATCTATCAAAGGGTAGGACAAAATCAAAGGGGATTGTGATGGGTGGTCTTGTGACTAGGATGGCCAATGCTTTATGTCCGGGGTTTAATGATGATGGGAGATATGAGCCTCTACCCGGAGATACTTTACTTAATGAGAGGGTCATCTTTAGGCATCACAAATGGTGCAAACATAATGATTTGGGAGGTATTGATTGGTACACCAAGGGAAGCACTACATTCACCCTTCCTTGTTGAGACCTTCCTCCTATCACACCTAGGTCGAGTTACCTTGCACCCATGCCGAGCTACCTCCTCCCCATTGAGAGGATTAGGGTTCCACCACCTAGGAGACGTGATGAGGCACCTTCTACTCCTTCCCATGCACCACCACCATCCCAAGGTCCAAGCCTTGAATTTCCACCATTCCTTCATGGAGTTCGGCCCTCATATGCGGAGATACCTCCATACCCCCATGTCTACCGACCCTTTTCACCTTCTCCCCCTCGCCCGAGTAGCCCGCCATCGGCCATGGATATATTGATGGGTATGATAAGCAACATGGATGTTAGGATGCACCGAGGGCAAGAAGACAACTATTTGGCCCTCTATCCTCAATATTATCATATGGCACAACAAGGGTTTATTGATCCTAATGGTCCTAGGCCTTCTTGGGTGCAACCGCACCTTGTGTTCCCAAACCAAGGCTTGAATGAAGATGACCAAAGAGGAGGAGATGAAGAAGAAGAAAGTAATGAAGATGATGATAGCCTTAATGATAGAGGCTTTGATTGAGATCGTGATTGTGAGACCTTTCTTTCCCTATTTCTCATGTATAGTTTGCATTGTATTATACCTCACATGATTAGATTAGTTTGCATTGTATTTATCCCACATGATTCATGTAGATAGTTGCATATAGACTAGAATTCATGCTTAGTTACTAATGGCCAAACCTATTCATTTCTACACTAGAAATAGTGTTTAAATCGGTTTGGGGAGGTTTGATCATAGGTGACTTAAGCATTTATCATGCATCATATAGTATAGTTTAGATTGCATTCATTTGTTATATATGTCATATAGAATTGCATTTAGTTAGAGCATGCATTCATTCATATCATATCATTGCATTTGTACTTTATTTCAAAAAATCAAAAATCCAAAAACATGTTTTTCTTTTTATTCCTACTCCTACATGTACATTGAGGACAATGTCCAAAATAAAGTGGGGGATGGGAATTTATATTCCAAAAATGCATAAAAATTGAAAAATTTCGAAAAATCACAAAAATATGTCTTTTAATTTCATAAAAACAAAAACCATAAAAATTTGAAAAATTGAAAAATCCAAAAACAAGTTCATTTCCTTTGTTTATATTGTTTTGTATATATTATGTTTGTTCATCCTTTTTCACATTGATTGACTACACCACATCCGAGACATGAGGATATTAAAGACCGCATGGTATGATCTTTCCAATCTCCTTTTTCCTCTTTATGTTAATGACTATGTGGCTTTATTTTGATTGATGCGGTAAAAACAATGTGAACTTAGGACTTGCATTTAGTTTATATGGCATATTAGTTGGTAGAATCATTTGCATTAGGATGTGTATATGCTAGTTGCATCATGGCATGTAGTTGCATGTTAGAAAATTTTGCGAAACCGTCTACTTGGGAAGCTTGACAAGTGTATATAGGCCCTAGTAGATGCTTTTTCTTCTTAAGACTTTGCTTGTTAGAATACTTGTAAAACACCCTAGGATGTGTCATGCTAGTATCCTTTGACCCATGGTTTAAGGCCTAGTCAAGAGTACCTTGTGGTGTGATAACTCCTTGGCTACCGTTTATTCCAAGGTGACCCTTGAAACCATGCATACTTCTATCATTCATCCATGTTCTACCACATTTTTGTCACAAAAAGGGAATGGGCACAAAACAAAAAGAAATCTATTTGAGTTCAATGAAATGAAAAAGTGAAAGAAAGTTTGCAAAAATGCATCAAATGAAAAGAGGAGCAAAAATAGAATTCCTAAAACTTCAAATACAAGGCACCCTCGTTACTAATTGGGGTGACTTTGAAAATGTTCAAAAAGAAATGCAAAAAGTTGTCAAGTATTAAAATGCCAAAAATCAAAAGAATGGCAAAGAAAGTGTTCTCAAATGTCAAATGCCAAAGAAATTGGGGGGAAAACAAAAACAAAAACAAACTCCCAAAAGTGAAACTCAAATATCTATCGATCCCTTTATCCATCGTATCCATTTTTGTGCATGGTAGAGAGGGGACGACCCTTCTTCTTGTCTAGGCAAGAGGGGGAATTCCACGATCCTCCAGTGTTTCTAACACCATAGGGAGTCTACTCTTGACAAAAGCATTTAACGATTGAGGACAAAGGTACCCTAGCTTGACACAACTTGGAGGTGATTTATTGGTATCCTTCTAGGCTTAGTAGTTTGAACAAATTGCATCTTTGAAGGATTGTGCACCCTTGAATTGCTTCCCTTGTAGATAATTTCCGCCACTTAGATGAGGAAAGTGGCTATTCTTTTGTAGATGCATCCACTATGTGTTTTTGTGTGCTTAATGATTGGATGTGTCGCCATTTTGGCAAAGACCCACCTTGCCTTGCAAGAAGGCATCCTACCTCATGGTTGTCTTGTTGTGAGTTGAAGGGGCGGAGTGAGACCCGCTAATTGTCTCATATCGGCTATATTATTAGGTTAGTTTAAATAAAGGTCTAGTTTTTGTCACCTCTTTACTCGGGACGAGTAAAGGTTCGGTTTGGGGATATTTGATGTGAACATTATTTGCGCACATTTAGTCCCCTAATTGAGCCTATTTTGCATACTTTTATAACACTTCATTACCATTTTATCCGTCAAATCCTTCCTATTTGCTTTCCTAGTGCATTTTACATGTTTTGTAGGAAAGAAGATAATAAGGCGGAAATTCCCGTCTTTCGTGCATATTTGGAAGCTTATTGACGATATTTGATGGACTAAGTATGAAGAGGAAGCAAGAATGATGACCAAGGAAGAATAAATAAAGAGTATATGGAGGAATCTTAGGCTTAAAAGCAAAAAGAAAGGGAATAGCACTCAACCCGCGGGTCAAGTCTATCTGGAGCGGGATACTGTGAACCCGCTCGGGTCAATTTTAACCCGCTCGGGTTGAAGCTCAGGACGCTCGGATTTCGCTCGGGACGGGCGTATTCCTGGACAGGAGGATTTTCCTTGCTACGTGAACTACAAATCAGCCCGTCTTCACCCTTGGACGCCCAGATTTCTTCACATCACGAGATTTTCATTCTTCAAGCAACGATAAGAGAAGCCCTTATCTCGGAGAATCCCGGAGTCTCCTTGCTCAACTTAAAAAGTGTAATTACTAGTTTAGCCCTTAGTTAACCCTAATGCATCCTCCCTAATTTCCACTATAAATACCCCATTTGTAATAATCAAACAATCAAGTTTTCATTAGGTGGAATCAATCTTTCCTTAGATTAGATTAGTAGTAGATTAGAATAGATTATCATTTAATCTTTCCACAAAATATACATTAATCTTTCCTTTAATCATTGTTCAAGTTTATTATTGAGGAATTCAAGTTTATTATTGGGTAATTAGAAGATTATTGGGTTTATTGGGAGATTGACAACCTTCCATCAATCATCAAGTTCTTCTATTATTCTTGCTTTGTTATTGGAATCATTAGTAGGTATAATCTCTTAATCTCTTTTTAATTATTGCTAATTACTTTTATTTGTTCATCATGTTTCACTTTGTTAGTATGATTGACAACCTTGCTAGCATGTTCAATATGATGATAAGTGAGTAGTCTCTTAGCTAGGGTTAATGGGTGATTAGGGGAAACCAACATGGGGAATGATTCATGCTTAAATTAATATGCTTTCATGTTTTATTTGCTTGCTTGTTTTGATCTCAACTCATGCACATGTTATGTTTGATAAAATGCTAAGCCTATGAATCCTTGCATTTACTATCATCTCCTATCTTTTCAATGAGACTTGTAAGACATAACCCAACTCGAGTCTCATTAGACCATGCATGTTGTTGAGTAGGGAAGATTAAGTCGACTTGTAGGTGTTGTACAATCTAATCGATTCGGCTCCGGGACCCAAACTTTCCTAGGATTGTAAGATATAACCCAACTCAATCCATCACAACAATAATTGCTTGCTTATAATTTGAGAACATGTTTGTATGATCATATCCCATGATTCCCCTATAATCCCATGACACCCTAGTGCTTTTTTAATCAATTGTTTACATCTTTCCTTTTGTTGCTTGTTTATTGCCTTTATTAGCTTAGAATCATCAACCCATTATAATTGTGACAACCCCAAGCATAACCATAATTAGATTGAATAATTTGAGTAACCACCGTCCCATGGATCGACCTCGACTTACCACTAGCTAGTTGTATGTTGAGTTTTATAAATGTGTTTGATTGGATGAGCGACGACATCACCCCATCAACATATAAGACTATTAACACCACATTACTCCCACTAAACTCTATGTATAAACAGAACTACTCGACAATTCGAGACATGTTTATCACATGATCAAAACATACAATTCAACTTCTTAACTACTACTTAAGATTTCTTCTTAAGTTTGTATCCTACCTTAGGATAGTTGCGATTTACAAAACTCATGCAAGATGATTTTAAAATCCAACTATATCAAATAATATCTGAATACAATGAAGCGTTGTTGTTGCGTGCAAAACCTTTGCCACTAACTAACCAACCTAAATAAACATTTGGGTAAATTGATAATTTATACCTCCTATAATTCACTTTTTCAAATTTTATACCTAAAATAATTTTTTTTCAAAACTTATACCAAATATTTCTATTTCTTTTATACTTCATACCAAATTTCAGAAATTGACTATTCTACCCTTACTATTAACCCATCAGTCATCACCACCCATTCCCAACCAAAATAGTCCCCTCCTTGCTAACAAAGAAAAAATAAACAAATTAGTCCCCTTTCTCTGATTAGCCCAACTCCCCCCATGAACCATCTCCTCCCCCCAACAACACCACCATTGGTGCCTCCATCACCGCACACCACCATCCTATCCCACCTTCCAACACCATTAACATCAAACACCACCATTTTTATCCCTCTTATCACATCTCTACCACTGCTAAAACCACGACCCATTACCACCGCTCATAATCACCGCCACCATCAAGCACAACCGCCATCGACCACCTCAACCTACACCAGATATTATAAAACCAACAAAATAATTAAAAAAACATAATAACCTGAAGAAATTTACGAAGAGGGGGGTTATTAAACTTGCAATGGTTACCAAATTTATAAAACGAATTGTAATTGTCTTTGAATGAGAATTTGATTGTGGTGGAGTTTAATTAGGGAACAAAAATTGTGTTTTTCGGAGTGGGGAGAAGGATATGTGAGATCGTCTTTAATGAAATTATGGGAATTTTATTGTGGTTGAGGCGGATTAAGGATGGCAGTGTCCATCATTGTTGATGGTGGAGTGATGTCAACGAGTAGTGATAGTATGCAAGGTTAGTGCTGATGACGTGAGAGGATTGGGTTCGGCGGCGAATGTTGTCAGGTAGGTTTTGTGGTGGGGCGACGGGTTGGGGATGACAATTTGGTGGCGATGCAGCGCGGGCTAGGGCTTTGGTGTGCTGTAGCAGTGGCATCGACGAGGGAAGTGGTGGTTTGTGGTGGATGACGGATGTGGTGATTTTGGTGGAATGGTTGGGGAATGGAGATACGGGGTGCTGGATTAATGGAGGTTTGGAAAAGGGGCGGTGATAAGTTAATAGTAAGGGTAATATGGTCAATTTTAGAAATTTGGTATGAAGTATAAAAGAAATAGAGATATTTGGTATAAGTTTTGAAAAATAATTATTCTAGGTATAAAATTTGAAAAAGTGAATTATAGGAGGTATAAGTTATCAATTTACCCTAAACATTTTCATGTTTATGCTCGTTTCAGATTTTTGCGGAGTTAAAACTAGATACAGCATCTTAATAAGTTGCATGTTTGTTACTTTCAAAAATAACATGATTCCTGTCCACTTAGATTTCGAAGAAATATTTACTGATTTTGACCAAGAAGGAACATCTTCCTACGTTTTATTCTCAGTTTGTGGTTCTTGAACATTTTCTCCCACTCTGTCTATAAGAAATAATCCTCTTTTCCTTAATAGACAGCATCACGAGCCACAAACCCTTTGTTCTCGTGATCATGTAAGAAGAGAGACCACATGTTTACTATCGAAACAAGTTACAATTTAGGTACCATGCCTAGCCATATCTCATATGAATTGTAGATGATTGCTTTAATTATGTTTTGTTTTAGTGGAAATTTAAATGCGAGACAATTTTTTTTTATAACAGAAACTTCCTCCAACTTTATTGTAAAGATTCAATCATATCATAATGAAAGTGAACTTGTGATACCATATCACACTCCTTTTGGTGTATATGAAAGTCTTCACTTTATTGTTCCTTATTTTACCAAAGTACTAATACTTTGGTTTCATAACCTCTAGGTTTTGATACCTTTTAAACATTCATTTGAACTCATTCAAAGAATTTCCCTTCTAACCTCATTAAGTGGATACCAAGTATCTACCTAGTTCGTTGGTAGAAGAGATGAAGAAGTAATAACCTTTTCTAATTGAAATTGTATTCGACCATACACTTCAAAGTGTAAATAGGGCGAATATCTTGTTCTATTCATAATTCTTTTCTAGAAAGAAGTCATGAATTAATCTTGCTTTGAATACAAGATTCGCACACGCCAAGAGATTCCCAATCAAATGGTTTGGGACACTAGTCAAAACTAGTTTCTAAATGCAATTTTCAATCAAGAATTGAGAAATGATTAGGGTCACCAACTTGAGTCTTGCATATATGACATTTATTTTTAGTTTGAATATAATTAGCTTGACTTGTATGGTCTCACCATAAACTTAATCGTGGTATATAAGGGCACAACGCTTGTTTTAATTGCACAATAGTGAAACCCTTTGTGTTTTTCTACAAAAACTTGAATTATATTCTTATTTAGAGTTGGTGTATATCATAACAATTATTGAGATACATTTCTAAATACGAAACTAAAATGAGTACACTATAATATTCATATGTTCATGGATGAAATGGCAACTACTCTAGTTCCATTCATGCAAATTTCTGAAGTTATCCTTGCTAGTCGTCGTACGATTATTCAATGTTATTATTCTAAGGATTTACAAAACCCTCGGATTGTGTTATGAACACATCCTCCTCTAATACCCATTTAGAAAGGTGGTTTTGACATCCTTTTGCCATAATGTGGCAATTTCTTAATCATGAAATGTGGCAATTTCTAACATGATTCACAGATTTGTATCAAATACTCATGACGTGATAATTCACAAGAATGCAATGTCATTGATATTCAAGATGGAATATGTTGGAGTCACACGACCAACTTCCTTGATCTTTACTTATTTGGGGTTTGTATCTATTTTAGTGTCTAACACCTTCTCTTTCGAGCCTAGTTCTATCCTTAACAATTAAGATAGGTACTTACATCTTATTGCTCCCACTCACTTCAAGAATTTCTACTTGATGAAGACTCACCTTCATATAAATTCCTAGTTAATCCTTCACAAGGATGAACTTTATTGTGGTATTTGGTCAATCAAAATTTCTAACAAATCAATTTACCAATATCACTGTAACACCCCCTCATACCAAGGTACCTTACCAGGACTACCCTAGCATGAAAGACTATTACCATCTCGGTTGCCCGAGGTAAGTACATATCAAAAGCAACTGTCCCAAACACATTTATTAAATTACGGTAAGGTATTAAAAGTTACAATGTTCCAAAATCCAAAAATGTAAATCCAAATGCTATCAATAACAAAACAAATGCTAAGACTCATGATTGTGATACTAAATCTGGCGTGACGACTCTCCCATGACCGTCCCAAGCTCACCAAACGCATTACCTGTCACAGCCTGCTCACCATCCCCGAATGGATCACCGCAGATTTTACAAAACAACAACGAGGTCAGTACTGCTCAATCAAAATAAGACAAGGCACAAGTAACCAGCTGATCATCCTCCATCCCCAGTCTCCCGATCTCACACAGTAACCGACTACACACCAAAGTGTGTAGCCCTGCCAGACTATCCATCGCAACAGGTAGTCCACGCCGCCAGTGGGGGACCACAGCCAATCCCCACCAAAATCCCGCTCATCAACGAGCGATAACCCAGTCCTTTAGTGTGCACATCCCCTCCCGTGACGGGTTCCACGGAGAGCGAACTAGGGTGTGAAGCCACTCTCACAAGTGACTCCACCACAATCATCACAACACCATCACAACCACCACCACAACACCAACACTCCGATGATCAACAGATAACAGTAAACACAATACAATCACATCTTAATTCAATTAACATAAACTGAGTAGGGAGACCCTACCTTAGTAACAACAGCATTGAAGAGAATCAAGCAACTAGAATGGCTCCTCTACGAAGTCTCCGCCTAAACAATAATCACATAACACAATTACTAATTGCAAAACCCCATTTCCCCCTTTTCATGATTAAAGACAAACCCTAGAATAATCACCAACAAACATGGGGATAAAGACTTACCGACAGAAGAATGAAGGATTGAATACGATTGCTATGATAGTCCACACACACACAGAGAGGAGAGATTCGGAGTGATTAGAGCGTCGTACGTTGATTAGGTTTTGTAAATAGTGTTTAGAAACTGATTATCGAAATTATATAACGCCCTAATTACTCCCGAATCAAACCGCTGAAATATTACTCGCTAGACCGGATACTCGGTCGAGTATATAGTATACTCGGCTGAGTATCCTCTACTCGGTCGAGTATTTAGTATACTCGGCCGAGTGTTCCTCGGCAGTAGCCAAACAGACTACACAACCCACAATACTCGACCGAGTAGACCATACTCGGTCGAGTACCAGCCTATTAAATCCATAGTATTACAGTCTTCCCCCCTTAAAAAGAACTTCGTCCCCGAAGTTCACACTCTACCCAAAACAAACACAATAAAACGACCTCCCGACACAACATACCAACAATATACTAGCACAAAACATCACAAAACATCACAAAACCTAACTAACCCGACTCAAACTACTCCAAAAACACACATGCGACCATCTCCTACCCTCCTAAAAAGACAACGGTTACGTCCCCGTAACCAACCATACCTGATCAAAAAAGTTAGGAAAACGCTCTCGCATAGCCTCCTCTGGTTCCCATGTGGCCTCTTCCACATTATGATTGGACCAAAGTACCTTGAGTAAAACTGTCTCACCATTCCTTGTCTTGCGTACTTTGCGGTCTAGGATCTCCTTAGGAACCTCAGCATAGGACAAGGACTCATCAAGCTCGATATTCTCAACCTCAAGTACATGCGACGGGTCACTCACATACTTCCGGAGCTGTGACACATGAAAGACATTGTGGACTCTATCCAAAGCTGGTGGCAAGGCTAACCTGTAGGCTACCTCGCCTATGCGAACCAAAATCTCATAAGGACCTATAAACGTCTGGCTCAGCTTGCTTTTCTTTCTAAATCTCATCACTCCTCGCATAGGTAACACTTTCAAAAGGACTTTGTCACCTACTGCAAACTCTATGTCTCTGCGGTGCAAGTCGGCATAACTCTTATGACGATCTTGAGCTGCTTTCATCTTATGACGAATTAACCGAACCTGCTCAACCATATCCTACACCAGCTGTGGTCCTAAAACCACTGCCTCTGAACTGTCGTCCCAACAAACTGGACTTCGGCACTTCCGACCATACAAAGCCTCAAAAGGTGCCATCTCGATACTGGTATGATAACTGTTGTTGTACGAAAAATCGATCAGATCAAGCCTGTCCTCCCAGCTTCCCCCAAACTCCATGGCACATGCTCTCAACATGTCCTCCAAGGTCTTGATAGTCCTCTCAGTCTGACCATCAATTGCAGGATGAAAAGCGGTGCTCATCTTCAAGGTAGTACCCATCAATTCCTGCAGTTCTTGCCAAAACTTGGATATAAACCTCGCATCACGATCCGACACTATATCCTTAGGTATACCATGTAACCGAACCACATGTCTCCTATAACCCAAGGCCAGCTGCATCTTGGACCAAGTATCCTTCATAAGAACAAAATGAGCTGACTTTGTCAACCGATCAACAATTACCCAGATCATGTTATTAGCTTGTTGTGACCTAGGTAACCCAACCACAAAGTCCATAGAGATCGACTCCCACTTCCACTCAGGTACTTCCAAAGATTGAATCTTACCTTGTGGTCTCCGCTGCTCACCCTTGACCCTCTGACAGGTCAAACACTTAGCCACGAACTCGCCTACATCCCTCTTCATGTTTGGCCACCGAAAGTCTTCTTAAGGTCTTTATACGACTTATCACCACCTGGGTGAACCGAATAAGGAGTACAATGAGCCTATGTCAGGATCACTTTCCTCAAATCTGCATCATCAGGAACACACCATCTCCCATCAAAACGAACACTCCCATCTGTGCGGATATAAAACCTGGAAACTGTGCCACTCTCCACCCTAGACTTCCACTCTTGGATCTTAGGATCAAGCTCTTGCTTACTCTTGATGTTCTCATACAAATCCGGCTCGATCGTCAAATCCCCGATGGCATTCCCTTTCCTTATCATAAAGATCCCCATCTTAGACATCTCATCCCTTAGCTTCAAAGAAAGACATAGTCAGTACATAGCGAATGAACGCTCTTCCTACTCGGAGCATCCGCAACAACATTAGCCTTACCCTCGTGATAGATGATCTCCATATCGTAGTCCCCGATCAGCTCCATCCATCATCTCTGTCGCATATTAAGTTCCTTCTGAGTGTAGATATACTTTAGACTCTTATGATCTGAAAACACCTTAAAGGTTACCCCATAAAGGTAGTGCCTCCAAATCTTAAGAGCAAAAACAACTGCACCCAGTTCTAGATCATGAGTAGGGTAGTTCTCCTCATATGGCTTCAGCTGCCTTGAAGCATACGCTATAACCTTCCCTTATTGCATCAACACACAACCTAGACCATTCTTTGAAGCATCGGTATATACTTCAAAGTTCTCACATCCCTCTGGCAAAGCTAGAATAGGAGCTGTGGTCAAACGCTCCTTTAAGGTCTAGAACGCCATCTCACAACTCTCATCCCAAACAAATCTGGTCTCTTTCCTCATCAAAGCAATCATAGGCCGTGCTATGGTGGAAAAGTCTTTCACGAACCTCCTGTAGTAGCCAGCAAGGCCCAAGAAATACCGAACCTCAGCAACACTCTTTGGTGATTCCCACTTGGTCACAACCTCAATCTTGCTAGGATCCATGGATACTCCCTTCTTAGATATGACATGACCCAGAAAAGCCACCTCTTCTAACCAGAACTCACACTTTGATAACTTGGCATAAAGCTGGTTCCCTCTCAGAGTCTGCAAAATGATCCTTAGGTGCTCCTCATGCTCATCCTTAGTCTTAGAGTAGACTAAGATGTCATCAATGAAGACAACCACAAACTTATCCAAAAACGGATTGAAAATCCGATTCATCAGATCCATGAAAGCTGCTGGTGCATTAGTCAAACCAAAAGGCATTACCACATACTCATAGTGGCCATACCGGGACCAGAAATCTGTCTTTGGAATATCCTCATCAACTATCCTCAACTGGTGATAACCCGACCTCAAATCGATCTTAGAGAACACACCTGCTCCACTCAGCTGATCAAACTAGTCATCAATCCTAGGCAAAGGATACTTAATCTTCACTGTGACACGGTTAAGCTCCCTATAGTCGATACATACCCTTATACTCCCATCTTTCTTCTTTACAAACAAAACTGGAGCTCCCCAAGGTGACACACTTGACCGGATATACCCTTTGTCTAACAGCTCATGTTACTGTTACTTCAACTCAGCTAGTTCCTTAGGTGCCATACGATATGGTGCTTTAGATATAGGGCCTGTTCCCGGTTTAAGCTCCACGTTGAAGTCAACATCTCTCTTTGGTGGTAACTCAGGTATATCTTCAGGAAAAACATCATCAAACTCTCCCACCACAGGTATATCAGCAGCTGTCTGCGGTTCTACTCGACGATCTCTCACTTGACAAAGAATCAAGGGACACTTCTTCCTCAAGCATGACTTTAAGGTCATTACCGCTATAAACTTACACTTAGGTCTCACAACAAACCCCTTATAAGACACCCTTATACCCTTGGGACCCCTTAAAGACACTTTCTTTTGCCGACAATCTATCTTGGCATCATACTTACCCAACCAATCCATCCCGACAATCACCTCAAACCTATCCATAGGAAACTCTAGCAGTCACTAAGGTAAATCTACCCCTCCAACCAACATAGACACTCCCTTATAACACTTAACACATGACACTGACTCCCCAGAAGGTATAAACACATCGTCCTTAACCAGCTCAAACTCCCCCAAGCCCATAGAGAAGGCATGACTTCTAGACAGAAAAGAATGTGTTGCCCCCGAGTCAAACAAAACAAAAAACGGTACATTATGAATAAGAAAGGTACTGGTAACTACATGTGCATCGTTCTGAGCTTCTTGCTTATCCATCATGAAGAGCTTCCCGCTGCTTTTCTGGCCTCCCCCTTGAACCGAAGCATTAGAAGTACTCGACTTGGTTGCCGAATCCTGGGTGAAAATGTTGTTCGGGCGCTGATATGATCCTCCACTGTTGCGGTTAAAACCGCCATTGTTGCTGTGTCCACCATGGTTACCCCATGATCCACCCCGCCGATTACTAGCAAAGCTCTGACTCGGACCCTGTGAGAAGTTCCCATGAAAAGTTCCCGAGCCAACTCCAATCTTGGCCCTCGTGCAGTCTCGCCTCTTGTGGCCTATGCCACCACAGTTATAGCATGACAGGTTGGAGTTGTCACTCACACTCCGACCACCACCTCTACCCTATCCTCGAGATCCTCCAGAGAAACCAACCCCACCAGAAAAAGCCTTGGCTTGGTTGAAGTTGCCCTTCTTGTTACCCGACTGATTGTTGTTCCCACTATCAGCCTTTCTCTTCTCAGCAGCAGTCCTCTCTGTAGCTTATTTTGAGAGATCTACCATTCTCTGAGCTTGACCAGCCCTCAGATACACGTCCTTGAGATCAGTGATGAGTCCAGCTGGTAAACGATTCATGATCTTAGCTGACAAACCTCTCTCAAAGCGAAGAGCCAAACCCCTCTGCCCTAGCTGCATGTCCTCAGCATAACGAGACAACTCAAGGAACCGGTGATAGTACTCTGTGACGGTCATATCATTGGTCATAGTGAAGGAATCGAACTCAGATCTCAACTTGTGACGGATATGCTCCGGCACAAACTGCTCTCTCATAGCACTCTTTAGACCCGACCATGGTATAACCCCTAAACCGTCAGCCTGGTAGTACGCTCTGGCGTCCTCTTTGACATTTTGCCACCAGACAGCGGCCTCGCCTCTCAGGTACACAACCTGTTCGACTATCATATCTTGCGGACACTTGACCACTTCCATGAGACTTTCCATCTCACGATGCCAGTTCTCGAGCAACTTAGGTTCCCCAACGCCCTCATAGGTAGGTGGGTTAAAGCGGGCAATGATAATGCTAAGTTGGGTAGCATCCACAGGTTTCTCCGCCCCCTTTCCCACGTTCTTGAGAGCCTCAAGAAGAGCCTCTTGTTGCTCGATCATACGAGCAATCTCATCTATGGTCATCTTAGAAGCTTGAATTTGCGCGGCAGTTCTTTTTGGCGGCATTTTTAGCTGATAAGAAGTAAAGAAACGTAAGCACAGAAGCCTACGGCTCAAAATGTAATGACCCTCCGCCAAAGAAGCACTCGACCGAGTATGCATCAATACTTGGTCGAGTAAGAACTACTCAGTCGAGTATCAATGATACTCGGTCAAGTAATCCACTCCAGTAGCCAACGTCAAATTCACAAGAAACATACTCGGTCGAGTATAAACCACACTCGGCCGAGTATGTCCTACTCGGTCGAGTACACCTAAGTACTCGGTCGAGTAAACACATCCAGTAGCCATTGCTACACACTGCCAAACAACACTCGGTCTAATGCCTGGTTACTCGGCCGAGTACCCCCTACTCGGTCGAGTACCTGCCCTGCTCGGCCGAGTTATGCCAAAACGAGCTACAAACAGTAAGGAATACATCCTATCATGCTTTCTACCCAAAAATCAAACACATTACGTTATAAATGTGAATGCCACATAATAAACACGTATCATGCCAAAACAATTTCCAATGATGTCACATAACAATTTCATCTCGCCTTTCTACCAATTCTCAATATCCTTCTCGAATTTCACACATTACACCTCCTACCACATGTTCCAACCATTCAACTTTGACATACCACACGCACATATTAAACAAACACTCAATACATTCCCCCTGTGACCGGCTTGAGTTCGTGAGGGCCATATTGTGACTACGGAACGTCTCCCGAGTCCTTGCGGTAGCTCCAAACAACTCTCTCCGGGTTCATTTTATTTAGACTCCCTAAGTTCATTGGGTTCATTTGTTTTAGGTGCCGGAATCGTCGGCTCTGATACCACTTTGTAACACCCCCTCATACCAAGATACCTTACCAGGACTACCCTAGCATGAAAGACTGTTACCATCTCGGTTGCCTGAGGTGAGTACATATCAAAAGCAACTGTCCTAAACACATTTATTAAAGTACGGTAAGGTATTAAAAGTTACAATGTTCCAAAATCCCATGACCGTCCCAAGCTCACCAAACGCATTACCTGTCACAGCCTGCTCACTATCCCCGAATGGATCACCGCAGATTTTACAAAACAACAATGGGGTCAGTACTGCACAATCAAAATAAGACAAGGCACAAGTAACCAGCTGATCATCCTCCATCTCCAGTCTCCCGATCTCACACAGTAACCGACTACACACCGAAGTGTGTAGCCCTGCCAGACTATCCATCGCAACAGGTAGTCCACGCCGCCAGTTGGGGACCACAGCCAATCCCCACAGCTAATCCCGCTCATCAACGAGCGATAATCCTGTCCCTTAGTGTGCACATCCCCTCCCGTGACGGGTTCCACAGAGAGCGAACTAGGGTGTGAAGCCACTCCCGCAAGTGACTCCACCACAATCATCACAACACCATCACAACCACCACCACAACACCAACACTCCGATGATCAGCAGATAACAGTAAACACAATACAATCACATCTTAATTCAATTAACAGAAACTGAGTAGGGAGACCCTACCTTAGTAACAACAACAGTGAAGAGAATCAATCAACTAGAATGGCTCCTCTACGAAGTCTCCGCCTAAACAATAATCACATAACACAATTACTAATTGCAAAACCCCATTTCCCCCAATTCATGATTAAAGACAAACCCTAGAATAATCACCAACAAACATGGGGATAAACACTTATCGACGGAAGAATGAAGGATTGAATACGATTGCTATGATAGTCCACACACACAGAGGAGAGATTCGGAGTGATTAGAGCGTCGTACGTTGATTAGGTTTTGTAAATAGTGTTTAGAAACTGATTATCAAAATTATATAACGCCCTAATTACTCCCGAATCAAACCGCTGAAATATTACTCTCCAGACTGGATACTCGGTCGAGTATATAGTATACTCGGCCGAGTATCCTCTACTCGGTCGAGTATTTAGAATACTCGGCCGAGTGTTCCTCGACAGTAGCCAAACAGACTACACAACCCACAATACTCGACCGAGTAGACCATACTCGGTCGAGTACGAGCCTATAAAATCCGTAGTATTACAATCACATTGTCATGTTTTTAATGACTTAAGTGCTAGATGACAAGTGTTTAATTTTGAGCAATAAGACTTTGAAACCGTGGATGCATAGAAGATATTATCAAAATAAATTTTGACCAAGTACTACTTCTATTTATATCCTTTACAAGAGATTATAGGTATGTAAGGAATTTTAAGATGCTAATCTTATATTTGCATAGGACGATTCCTATCGAGTTCTATGGAATAGAACGATTCCTATGGAGCTAGTCCATTACCTATGATATGGTTCATTTGAGGATTTAGAAAGAGATTCTATTTGTCGTTAGTAATAGTGGTTTAATGGAGACTCGTGTTACAATCGAATTGATATCGTATATTAATAGAAGAAATGATAAAGAACAACATAAAACAACGAAATAGTGGGAAAAGAAACATTCATCGTTAATATATGAAATCATTTTAGCATGTTTTAGCATTTATATAATGACCTCCACCCAATTATATAAATGATTCCGAGATCCAAATCCGTATTAACTCGGGCACGGGAAACTGATACATCCCTCACTAATATAACTCGGTGGGTTAACTCTTTAACCGATTCTACAATTAGAACTCTCGGTCGATGAAATTACGTTACATTCATCTCTAGCCTCGGAACATAAGACTAGTCTTCATGTCCCGTTGAGACCAACCAAATTTCACGTGTAATAACTTGTTATTACCCCACTTACTCGATGAAAAATGAAAGTAACACGGGAAACCGAATCTACCCCAAATGTCAAAGGGATTCATGGGTCCTACTATTTGGAAAGGCTAATCTCAATTTTAAATATGTGAAAGGTCTTGTCGATTTATAATCTATCACCTTTTATGTGAACTATATTAGTGATCTATGATAATTATAATCGACACGGTCGGAAAAACGATATATATATATATATATATATATATAAATACATGTGATGTTAATGGTGATTTGGCAATAGATGTAACATATAAAGAAAAATGCAAAGCAATAAATAAATTTCCTAGTATGACCTTCCTAAAATAGAAAATCTAATATTCTATTACAAATTCAGAAACCAACTCCATTGGTCCCTTGAACTTCAAGTGACACGCCTCCCAAGGAAATACCGTCTTGATCGGAACTCCTTTCCGAATGGCTCCGTCTTTAGGAAACTCCGGAATTACAAAATAATAATAAAAATATATAGTTATTCCTATTATACATTTGTAATAAAAATTTATATCTATTAAATTACAAGACGGTGATGCGATATCACATTAAAATTACAATCGAATCGATATTCCCTCTCATTACGGGTAATACCAATTAAAAAACTAAGGCCATACTACGATAAAATTACATAATTCAAAATTACATAAATAAAATATGACATTCATCAATGAAATATGCAGAATTATAATATGTATATAACATTCCAAATTAATGTGCCAAATCGCCTTACTTAAATCTTATATCGTATACAATCCGGTTTTATGGAAATTTGCGATTTTTAACTTATTAAAATCACAAAATAATACTAAAATCTAATTTTAGTCCAAGCTAATCACCCTAACATCTTAGGACTCAAAAATTAGTCATTACTCAATTTTTTATAATAATTCAACTTGATTTAACATTCATGCTCATAATAGACCTTAAAATCATAACCTTTTATGAAATAAATCCAAATTAAATTACAATAATTTCAAAATTTGAATTTTAAATTTTTGAACATTATGGAATAATTTTATGACACTCATAATGTCAAAAATCAAGGTTAAAATTTTCGAATTTATTTCGAGAGAAATATAGTTGCTATTTATCGGTTTTATCAAATAAAACATCTAAAGTATATGAAAATTAATATAATCAATGTTCCAACTTTAGATCTGATATGTGGGATAAAAATGCAACTTAAAATAATTTTATCATGCCATGTAATTCGTTTAGCTATTTTTGCTAAAATAGTCACTATTTATGTCATTTTTACACTAAAAATTCATAAATCATGCAAGGTGAATCGTGTTTATCTCACATTTTACACACAGTGAGTAAAAGGTGCATGTGACAATATATTAAAATTTTATGGCCTGTTTCGAATTTTAACTATTTTTAACTAATTTACCTCCTTTTATTCCATTTTTATCATATAAAAATCATAAATCATGTAAAATAAATCAAATTTATACGAAATTTTACATACAATAAGTAAAATATGCATGTGAGGTCATATAAAAATTTCAAGGTTAGAAACTAAGTCTAACTAATTTTAGCATTTTAAATACCATTTTACTCACTAAAATGTAATAAAATCACTAAAAAATATTTAAAATGAGCAAAAAGTACCATAAATTATCAAAATGACCTAAATATATTTTAGGAACAGAATGTATTACATGCAAAAAAATTTGGTGGCTTTATCCTTATAAATCACAAATTTTAGTTTTAATTAAGTTATAATTAACTCAGAAAAAACAAACCGATTATGCATGCAACAACCAAATGCTCTGATACCACTTGAAAGGATTCATTAACCCTTAATTAAACTCATTTTAATTAGATCTAAATTTAACCATTGATTTAATCTTTGTCAATCTAGTGCATGCATAACTTAAAACAAGAATGAGGAGAAAACAATTTTCTTACATTAAGGAAATAGGATTAGGGCACAAGCAAGAACACCTTTCTTTACTTATTCATGAGCTTAAAATAAATGGATGATCCCCTTTGTCCCAATAGTATGAGAACCTCCTTTCAATTGCTCCAAGACTATCCCAAAATTCTACTAATATTATTAACTAGATAATATAAGTAGTTTACCATAAATTTTAATCTAATAAAAATTACTACACACTTAGTAATATGTTTGTTATATTAGATCTAAGAACAAAACTTATTACATAAACTAATTTATGTATTTTTAAAAGAGAATATGGAAGAATAGAAAATCATCATCTAATGAGAATGAATGAATGTATAAGAGAAACTTGTTCTCTTTTTAGGTGGGGTAGTGCCGGTTGGAGGGTGGAACCAAGGCCAATGCATGGCCTTTGCTTTTAGCTTTTTCTCTTATCTAAAACATAGGCATGCAAGGCTATCTTTTAGGGTTATGATGGTGTCTAGTTTTATAATTAAAATAAACACCCCACTAACACCAAAACCCCTTCCATTTTCGGTCCATTTCATAAAATGGAAATCCATTTTATTTTGTCAAATGTCAATTGTCATACACAACATTTCACATGTAGCATGTAATCAAGTAATTAATTATATTAATGCATATTTAACAATTAAATATCATTATATAAATTAATTAAATTACATATTATAAATTATCTAGTAATTCATAATAACATGTGTATAAAATGGGTCATGTTAATATAATTCACAACATTTTGTAATTATAAATAACCATTCATTCTTTTCTTAATTGTTTTATAAACAAGAATAAATTTTAGTAATATAACATATTAATTACTAAATTGAATCTTATTTAATCAAATTATAATAAGATATAATTTTCTCTCTTATATATCAATTTGTTCAATTCAAGGATTTAATCAATTTGTATCGTCATACAATCGATTAACTTTATAATTGAGGGAATCGTCCTTTAGGAGTGACCTTAAGGAATCAACTGATCACTACCGTTAAAACGACAGTAATGTCAAACTCTAGTCAGCCAATCATTACCGACTAATGTTGACCAATTGACTTATATAAATGAATCATCCATTACATATTCTTATCATGAGTTTCAATAATGTGATCGCACCATTGTTGAGGACACATACTCCAACATGTTCGTACGTTTTTGTTTTATATTTTTTTTATCATAATTAAAATATGTGCAAATAATAATAAATATATACTCTAATGGTAGCATTTTTTTTTTTAATAGTATTGAAGTACACTTTTTAGAGAGAAGAAGTTTCTCTCTCTATAACTGATTCTCTGTTTTTCTACCGCCATTGTTACGCTTCCTCAAGCTCCATGGCGCGAGGGCGAGGTCGTCCTCCTAAAGGGCGTACACCATTGGAGTCTACATCTTCCCCCGCTCCTCCTCATACCATTCTTTTACACAATTCTTGTGATTCGCATCAAACAGAAGAAACCCAGCTTGACGAAGTTCAGGTATCGTCTCCTCGTCAGCCTATTCTTTTGAATGATGTGATTCTTGAAGCTGTGCATTCTTCAGCTGGGAAATTTCATGGTAATTCTGCTACTATAGTCACCAATGGTGGGGTAATTGCAACTCCTGCACCAAACCCTAATATCGAAACTTGTGAATCAACTGTGGAGATTGTTGCGGACACTGCAGCTAAGCTTGCTTCTTCTCCTACCGATGTAGTGGATGCAAACCCTAATTCAGCAGCTGCTTGTGCTCCTGGAGTAGGAGGAATCTCGAAACATGCTAAGAAATGGTCTGAAATTGCCAAATCCAAAACTAAACTGGGTATGAGTCTGTATTTTCATCAAGAAAGCAAATCTGCTACTGAAATTGATGTTGCTTTGGATGAAATTGCTGATGAACTGAAGTTTTGGGAATTTACTCTCATGGGGCACTTAATTGGGTCAAAACCGCCATTGCAGAAGGTTACTGAGTTTGTTACCAAGAACTGGAGCCACATTGCCTCCCCTGTGGTGCAATACTTCAAAAAGGGATGGTTCAGTTTTAGGTTTAAAACTCAGTAAGACATGAATAATGTTCTGAAAGAAGGTCCCTGGAAAATGGGATCTTATTCCCTTATTCTAAAGCAATGGCACCCATCTTTCTCCTTTGAAATGGAGAGAACCTCCATTGTTCCTGTCTGGGTCCTCTTCCCAGACCTTGACCCTTACTTGTGGTCATCAAGTGTCCTTAGTAAGATGTCCAGTAGAATTGGCAAGCCTATGTTTGCTGATGTCCCCACTACAAACAAGGATAAACTCTCTTTTGCGCGTGTTATGATTGAGGTAGATATTGCTTCTAATCTTCCTCTGGAAATCTCCCTTAATACCCCATTTGGGCCTTCCACCCAAACAATTGAGTATGAATGGCTTCCTTTCTACTGCTCAGAGTGTGGTAAGATGGGACACAAGAGGCAAACCTGCAAGAAAAACAAAGCTAAGGTTCCATCCCAGACTACAAAAGCAAAGGGGAAAGAGGTCAAGTATGTTAAGAAAGTCTCTCCCAGTGTACCTTCTCCTGCTGCAAACTCTGAATGCACCAGGGAGGGTAGTGAGGATCAGTCTCATAACTTGCAGAAGGATTCTCCTCTGGTGCCAACTACTGTTGTTACTCAGAATTCTTTTGCACCTCTGGCTGTCCCTGAGCATTCTCAGGTGGCTCAGGAGGTTACTCATTGTGTGCTAGGTGGTACCTTAACTGATTCAGTGTTGTCTACTGAAACTGAAGTGGTAGGATCAAGCTCAGAATGCATTAAGCTATGCTTGACCCCATCTGCATCAGGATCAGTAACCTCTACTGAAACAGTTATAATGCACTCAGAATGCACCAAGAAGGGTAGGGAGGAGAAGTCTCAAATAGCCTTGAAGAGAGACTCTCCTCTTGTGCCTCAAAGTGTTGTTATTACTCATACCTCTGATGAAGCCTTAATTGATTCCCAGAGTCCTCAGCTGATTCCTTGTGTGTTAGGTGGTACCTTAGCTGCATCAGGAATGTCTACTGAAACTGAAGTAGTAGGGATAAGCTCAGAATGCCTCCTGCTAGGCTTACCCCCCTCTACATCAGGATCTGTAGCCTCTCCTGAAGCAGTTATAATGCACTCTGAATGCACCAAGAAGGGCAGGGAGAGTCAGTCTCAAATAGCCTTGAAGAGAGACTCCTCTCCTGTGTCAGATGTTCGTGTTTCCTCCTTTGTGCAGCTGCCTGCTGCAGCTGAGCACCCTTTACAAGAGGATACACTATTGGATAACCCACAAGTTTCATTACACCTTGATTCTAATGCTGAGGGTCTTAAGGTTCTGCTTGGGTCCAAACCTCCTAGGGAGAAAGTCTTTCTTTACTAACCCATCAATGATCATTGCAACCTGGAACATTCGTGGGTTTAACAAGGCCATTAAACATAGTGAGGTAAGCCACTTCCTTAGGGAAAATAAAGTGGATATTCTTGGTTTGCTGGAAACTAGAGTCAAGGAAAATCGTGCTCAAAAAATTATTAAGAGGAATTTTAAAGCCTATAAAGCATTTTGCAATTATAATAAACACCATAATGGTAGGATTTGGATCCTTTGGAATCCTGCCACTACTAAAGTGGATATTTTAGAGGAGCATTCTCAGGTTGTTCACTGTAAAGTGTTACATCATGCTACTGGTAGGACTTTTTACTGCTCTATTGTCTATGGTAGTAATAATGCTGATACCAGGAAGCGTCTTTGGAATTCCATGGAATGTTTTGCTAGTCATGTTGATAAATGGACAGCTATGGGAGACTTTAATGTGATTAGGCAACCAGCTGAGAAGCTCAGTAATACTCCCCCTGTACTCTCTGATCTCCTGGATTTTAATTCTTGTCTCAGTAGTTGTGCCCTAGATGATTTGAGCAGCTTGATGCGTGTCAATAATATGATATTTTACATCTTTATTTCCACGCATTTTATGTCTATTAGATGTAGTTTATTCTACTATTTCCCCTATTTCTGTCTACTCTCGTGTTTTTATGTAATATTACAGATTATTGCGGAAATGGGTAGAAAATGAACCAAATCTTGACCCCGGAAGCTAAGCTTAGGAAGGACATGAATATTTAACTCGGACTTGAAGTTTAGAATGCATTTCAAGGCCTGAAGATAGCAAAAGCATGGGTGCGTACGAGTTTAACAAGCAAAGAAGCACCTCACGACATTGCAGGCTGCTTCAGATAGCTATATCTCGAGTTCTAGAGAAGATAATTGAGTGATTCCAATTGGAGATGAAAGACTATCCTCTTAGCTTTCCAACGCCGCGTAGAACGCCTGATTTGACCAAGTAACGAAGAAATGGCAGCTGTTTTAATATCAGTGCGCGCGCTGCAGGAATCGTCAGAATGCAATTCTGTACAGCGCTGTTTGTCGATCGACTGGTCCAAGTGGTCGATCGACCACCCCACGGGTTCCAGTAGCTACTGTTCGCTGCTACTCAGTCGATCGACTGCCATGCTTAGTCGATCGACCAAGACACTACTTCAGACGAGAATTAAAAGATCGAGATTTATCAAGCCCACAAGTTATTAGGTTTAGGAATAATAGCTGCGTACTTTTCCTTTATAACGTAGCTTTAGCTTTCAGTTTTAGGCATTCAGTTTTCATCATCAAAATTTTAGGGTTCTTAGTTTACATTAATTTCTCAATAAAGTTCTTGCTTAGGATTTATTCTTCCTTTCTATTTTCGGTAATATCCCGCTTAATTTGAGTTTCTACTTTATTTTGTCATTAGCATAGAATTGATAGATTAGAATCCCGAACCATAGCCTATTATTGCGTTTTTATTGCTTTAATTACTTGATTATGAATTCCTTTGTTGTTTTTATCATGTTTGTTGTTATTGTCATTCATATGAGTAGCTAATCCCCCTTTGCTAAGATGTGAGGGAATTTGTAGCGTAGACGACGTAGAATAGGTAGACTGTTTCGGGGTTGGTCGATCGATCTGATGTCAATAGTCGATCGACTGAAAACTTGGTCGATCGATCGCACCATCTAGTCGATCGACCGCATCGCGTAAGAATTAGCATTGTTCAATTGATTTAATTGCAATTTTTGATAAAAGACCGAGAGGCTATTTGTTAATTACTTAGGAATTGACCGACCCAATAGATCGAAAGAGAGGGAGGGCAATAGACTACCAATTGAACGACTAAATTATACTAAGATCGTAAGATAAGTAAAATTTAGGCATTAGGAATCACTTTTCAGGGCGTGAGCTAGTATTAGTGAGACCTAGGGACTAGTAGCTTAGGCTGAGCGGCGCTACTTGTTAAGTTGGTCTGAGAGGACTTCTTATTTTCCCACCTTACGTGATTATTTCATATTTACCTAGGATTTGCGTCGTCGTAGCTACAATGAACCGATCGTCTTAGCATCCTTTTTATCATCGTTTACATCGTCAGTTTCATTTGCCTATTTATTTATTTGCATTTAGTTTAATTATAAATCAATCAAAACCCCCCTCATTGTTACCCTTAGACTAAAATAGAAAGCAACTAATAATTCCCTACTTCCCTGTGGTTCGACCCTTACTATCACTATCTATAGTTTTAGTTTGGAAATTATAAATATTATTTTTGATACTAAACGACGGTATCAAATTTTGGCGCCGTTGCCGGGGAGGCAGCGCTAATTCTTAGTTGTTTTTAATTTTAGTCTTTCTTTCTTTAGTCTCAGGGAACTTCGGTTCCTTGAGACCGTTCTCATGACGTTCTATCTGAGATTTCCGCAGGAAGAGAACGAAAGTTTTGGCGCTTATTTCGCCAGGCTTATGGAGTGGGTCGAGCCCGAGGCGAGATGCATTCTCTCGAACTCCAAACATGCTTGACTCTCATCAACAGTATGAATGACCCTACGCGAGCATACCTAAATTCTATTGGTAAGGGGGATTTCGCAGGACTCCCCGTAATTGAGGTATTAGAATTCTTTAATTGGTTTGCTACTGAATCTCTTAAACCTACTTTTTCTCTTCATGTTGACTCAGATGAGGGGGTGGGTGAGACCTTAGAAACTGATCTAGGAAATGCTGATGGAGACATAGAGGAGACCATTAGCGTGGTAGACAATCCTTTTTATGAGGATAGTTTAGAACCCCTTTATGATTCTTGCACTGATAGTGAGGTCGATTTGGAGGATCTCTTTGAGAACCTCCAACTTGAGGAGTCTAGCGATAAGGAGAGTGAGGAGGAAAATTTAGACAGTCTTGAGGTCAAATGGGATACTTATGAAGATATAGATGATGAGCCTATTATAGAGGACCCGATTGACCCAATTGACTTTACATCCCCATGCATTTGGGACGATTATCCACCTCCACCCTTAGTTGACCAGACTCCTCCACCTCAAAAGTATATACCCGTCCGAGCATTTAAATTCTACTCGCACTTTGTTTTTGGGTTGAATCTTTGTTGAGCTCTCTTGTTCTCCACCGATAATTTGAGCTTTTATATTCCGCCCTTAGCGGAGGGCGAATTATTTTGTGAATAATTTTAGGAGCTTTCATAGGAAATTTGTTAGGCTTAAATATTATTATATTTTGATTTCCTATGCTATTACTATAATATGGTGCTACTTACAGTTTTTGTAGCACAGCGCATGACTTTTTTGACAAAGTTCTTTGCGAGCTTTGAGCTATTTTGATTGGGTTCATTTAGACTAGTTGGCTGAAGAAAAAGAGGTCGGCGGGACTGGCGAAACCCGCTAGCTGGGAGGCAACCCGGAGTGTGATTTTTGTTATCTTGCGAATAAGCTTTGTTTTACAACTCTTTAGACTTTACATTTGGGTTTAGCGCAATTTTGGGCGCGTTTTTATGTGCATTTACAGGTTATTAGACCATGTTAACTCAATTCATTGAGTTAATTCGTGAGCAGGAACTGTTCACGTCAGGTAACTTGGTCGATCGACTGATTAGAGTGGTCGCTCGTCGGACCTTCGCAGCACAGAAGTTACTGTTTCAGGTAACTTGGTCGATCGACTGGCCAAGGCGGTCGATCGACCACTGTAGCTGTTATACCTCGTTCTTTTAATTAATTCTTTACACATAATTACCGTTTCAATTTTGCTTTCTCGAATTATGCGCGGTATTTTCTGTCTTTTCAGGTACTTTATGGTAGCACTGCTGGCTACTGAAACCTCCTAGCTCACGCTGGTTTGGGGAGGTTTCCCTTTGCACTTAAAATCTTGTAAGTTTCCGAGTCCCAATTTCATGTCTTATTTAGTTATTTATCGCAAAATCCCGTTTCCTTTTGCTTCTTTATACATGATTTCGCACAATGGGGACATTGTGTGATTTGGTTTGGGGAAGGGTTTTGCGTCGCATTTGCATTGTTTTTATTGCATTTCAGTTACACGTTTACACTTTTGTCTTGCATTGTTGTGTATTTTCCCCTATATAAACAGAAAATCAAAAAAAAAAATTTGAGAAATTTGAGAAATTTCAAAAAAAAAATAAAAAAATATCATGTTTAATTTTGCATATTAGGATGAGTCAGATTGGAGTATTCATTACTGATAGTTGTCATTTGCTTAAGCCTTGCATTGTTTCACATCTTTTAGCAAAAGTTTTTGCAATATCTCGAATTTCGTTTCAAAATTTGTTGAACTAGTAGACTTGACTTGAAATTTTGGCAAAGTACAAAAATTTCTAAGGAATTACAGCCTATAAACTGGTGTCATTCATGACCAGTTTCATTTAGGATTGTGAGTAGTTACTCCCTGCATATCGTGTAACATTAATTTGCACAAGTATGACATTTAATTTCTTTTTGCCTGCATACATTCGGGTTAGTGGTTGGTATTGCATGTTTGGAGAATGCTTGAGAAAATCCCTTTTATTCATTTTACCCATTAGCTTCTCATTAGCCAAAAATTGCCAGTTGACCCTTTAGCTACAATCCATAAACTAAGCCTACCCTTTGCTGAGCTAGTTTAGTAGTTTTAGTGGTATTCGTTGTATTGTATCAATTTTGGCTCGATTTGCACTCTATGAAGTTGGTGATGAATGAAGGAGAAAAGAAAAATAAAAATGAAAAAAAATATAGTGGCTGCCGAAAAAAAAAATGAACGGAAAAAAAGAAAACAAAAGAAAAAAGAAACGGCAAAGAAAAAAAAAGAAAAAAAAAAGGAAAAAGTTTACTCCTATGTTTGCTTTATATTTTATGAGGAGTATTATTTGGATTAATGAAGTGTTTGCCTAATTCATTAAGGCATTTGAGCTTATTTCATTGAGTTAGAAGTGGATGTTTTATTCGGTTTGTTAGGATGCTAGCTTGGCTATTTCCCTCTCATTCCCATATTGTTTTGCCTCTTCTTACCCATAGCTTCACTTATCCAAATCTTTGCAAGTATTCGGCATGTGATGGACCCTAAATGGTTGGAATGTATGTGCACGGTAGCTAGAATTATTTATCATACTATGTTGCATGCATGATCATGTTGGTTGAGTCTAGGTGAGCGACTTTTGTCTCTTTCTCTCTTACATATAAATTGCTTACCATTTGCTTTGTTGAGAGAAAGAGTGACCGGAGAGTCCAATCTTGAAAGTCTCGCAAAGTCAAATGTTCAACATCTCTTCGAAATATGCATAAATTCGTTTGCGTGACATTGAGCTATTAGTAGTTGATTCATATGCATTAAATTAGTTTAAGTAGACGATTTTCAGTTTGTCCATGTTTTGCTCCTTTCTATCTAGATTTAGTTTTGCATTTAGTTTGCTTGGGGACAAGCAAAGGTTTGGTTTGGGGAAGTTTGATGCGTGTCTATAATATGATGTTTTACATCTTTATTTCCACGCATTTTATGTCTATTAGATGTAGTTTATTCTACTATTTCCCCTATTTCTGTCTACTCTCGTGTTTTTATGTAATATTGCAGATTATTGCGGAAATGGGTAGAAAATGAACCAAATCTTGACCCCGGAAGCTAAGCTTAGGAAGGACATGAATATTTAACTCGGACTTGAAGTTTAGAATGCATTTCAAGGCCTGAAGATAGCAAAAGCATGAGTGCGTACGAGTTTAACAAGCAAAGAAGCACCTCACGACATTGCAGGCTGCTTCAGATAGCTATATCTCGAGTTCTAAAGAATATAATTGAGTGATTCCAATTGGAGATGAAAGCTTATCCTCTTAGCTTTCCAACGCCGCGTAGAACGCCTGATTTGACCAAGTAACGAAGAAATGGCAGCTGTTTTAAGATCAGTGCGCGCTGCAGGAATCGTCAGAATGCAATTCTGTACAACACTGTTTGTCGATCGACTGGTCCAAGTGGTCGATCGACCACCCCACGGGTTCCAGTAGCTACTGTTCGCTGCTACTCATTCGATCGACTGCCATGCGTAGTCGATCGACCAAGACACTACTTCAGACGAGAATTAAAAGATCGAGATTTATCAAGCCCACAAGTTATTAGGTTTAGGAATAATAGCTGCGTACTTTTCCTTTATAACGTAGCTTTAGCTTTCAGTTTTAGGCATTCAGTTTTCATCATCAAAATTTTAGGGTTCTTAGTTTACATTAATTTCTCAATAAAGTTCTTGCTTCCGGATTTATTCTTTCTTTCTATTTGGTAATATCTCGCTTAATTTGGTTTTTCTACTTTATTTTGTCATTAGCATAGAATTGATAGATTAGAATCCCGAACCATAGCCTATTATTGCGTTTTTATTGCTTTAATTACTTCAGTTATGAATTCCTTTGTTGTTTTTATCAGGTTTGTTGTTATTGTCATTCATATGAGTAGCTAATCCCCCTTTGCTAAGATGTGAGGGAATTTGTAGCGTAGACGACGTAGAATAGGTAGACTGTTTGGGGTTGATCGATCGATCGATGTCAATAGTCGATCGATTGAAAACTTGGTCGATCGTTGCACCATCTAGTCGATCGATCGCGTAAGAATTAGCATTGTTCAATTGATTTAATTGCAATTTTTTATAAAAGACCGAGAGGCTATTTGTTAATTACTTAGGAATTGACCGACCCAATAGATCGAAAGAGAGGGGAGGGCAATAGACTACCAATTGAACGACTAAATTATACTAAGATCGTAAGATAAGTAAAATTTAGGCATTAGGAATCACTTTTCAGGGCGTGAGCTAGTATTAGTGAGACCTAGGGACTAGTAGCTTAGGCTGAGCGGCGCTACTTGTTAAGTTGGTCTGAGAGGACTTCTTATTTTCCCACCTTACGTGATTATTTCAGATTTACCTAGGATTTGCGTCGTCGTAGCTACAATGAACCGATCGTCTTAGCATCCTTTTTATCATCGTTTACATCGTCAGTTTCATTTGCCTATTTATTTATTTGCATTTAGTTTAATTATAAATCAATCAAAACCCCCCTCATTGTTACCCTTAGACTAAAATAGAAAGCAACTAATAATTCCCTACTTCCCTGTGGTTCGACCCTTACTATCACTATCTATAGTTTTAGTTTGGAAATTATAAATATTATTTTTGATACTAAACGACGGTATCACAGCTCTGGGTGTGATTTTACTTGGTATAACAAGCAGGATGCCACTACCAGAGTGTACTCCAAACTGGATAGAATTCTGGTTAACAATGCCTGGTTGCAGCATTTTTCCTAAACAACTGGCAATTTTCTTTCTCCTGGCATATCTGACCATAGTCCTGCTGTGTTGACATTTCATGATGTTGATACTCCTAAAAAGCAATTTAGGTTTCTTAACTGCTGGGTGGAACATCCTGACTTCCACTCTATTGTTGATAAATGCTAGGTTGCTCAAAAGAAAGGGAATTCTATGTTCAGATTAATGCAGAAGCTTAAGAATGCCAAGCAAGGTCTCAAGCAACTCCATGCTTCTCACTTTGCTGATATTGAGAATAAGGTCAAGGAGAAGAGAGAGGCTCTTTCTAATTGTTTTCATGACTTACAGAATTGCCCTGATTCTCCTGTCCTGCTGGAAAGGGAGAAGCAACTCTCTACTGAATTCTGGCAGCTCAAGGATATTGAACTCAAGATACTAGCTCAAAGGGCTAAGGCTCATAACATTAAATATAATGATACTTGTTCTAAATTCTTATTTGCAAAAATAAAGGAGAGGCAACAGAGCCAGATGATAGGGGAAATCAAGGGGGTTGATGGCACTAGGCATCAAGGGTTGCATTATGTTGGGGAAGCTTTTGTGGACTACTACCAGCAGCCATTGTTGTCAGAATCGCGATTCGATCCAACGATTCTACGATTTTACGATCCAAAAATGCTTGACCGATCCTGGATCCTACGATTTTATCATAGTTGTAGAATCTTACGATCCTATTAATTTGAAAATTTCAAGAGATGGGATCATTTTACGATCCTACGATTTTACGATCCTACGATCCGATTCCATAATAAAAAAATTAATATATAGTTTAATATAATGACACCGTAAAACCTAAATTTCGTGTAAGTTGTTCATACAATGATACTAAAATCATTAATTACCAATATTTTATGAATAAATATTAATAAATAAGTGTTTTTATTTTCAATTATATGTTTTTACCAAATAAAAAATTATATTTAGTGAGTTTGTAGAATCTTGCGATTCTACGATCCGGTTCTACCGATTCGATCCTACCCTCCCCATCGATCCAAAGTAGAATCCCGATCCTGACAACATTGCCAGCAGCTGCTGGGGGGTGATACCCCTACTGTTCCAATTCCTCCTGAAGTTATTTCTAATGGTGCTTGTGTTAAAATGGATGACTATCCCTCTCTGCTAAAACCCATTAGCAGAGTGGAAATAAAACAAGCCCTGTTTGACATTGATTCAAATAAAAGTCCAGGACTAGATGGTCTCTCTGTTGGTTTTTTCAAGGCTGCCTGGGACATTGTAGGCAATGATTATTGCCTGGCTATTGAGGATTTCTTCAAAACTGGGTTCATGCCAAAGCAAGCAAATGTTACTCTTGTCACCCTTATCCCTAAAAAGGACACCCCCCAAACTGTTAAAGACTTCAGACCCATTTCTTGCTGCTCCACTGTCTACAAAACTGTTAGTAAAATTCTCACTAATAGATTGAAAGACATCATGGTTTATCTTGTGGGACCTGAGCAGGCAGCTTTTGTTAAAGACAGGAACCTCTTTGAAAATGTTATGCTCACCCAAAGCTTGGTTAAGGGATACACCAGGAAACATATCACTCCTAGATGCATGCTCAAGGTGGACATTAGCAAAGCATTTGACACATTGCAATGGAAGTTCATCCAGAACATGCTTATTGGACTCAATTTCCCACCCAGATTTATCTCCTGGGTGATGGGATGCATCACTGGCTTCTGGTTTACCCTTAAAATTAATGGCTCTAATCATGGCTTCTTCAAAGGCAAAAGTGGAGTAAGGCAGGGTGACCCCCTATCTCCATTTCATTTTGTTCTTAGCATGGAAATCCTCTCAAGGAAGCTAAGGGTAATGTGCAAGCAACCTAAAGTTTCTTATCATCCTAAATGTTCCAAGCTTGGGTTGACCCACTTAGTGTTTGCTGATGACCTTATGATCTTTATCAGAGGGGACTTGCCATCTGTTCAACAAGCTGTGGACACTTTAAAGCTTTTCTCTGAATGGTCTGGTCTTAAAGCTAATATGGACAAAACTGAAGCCTACTTTGGGGGGGGGGGGGGGGTGGATCCAAACCTAAGATCCCTTATTCTATCCACTGTTGGGTTTCAGGAAGGTGAATTCCCTTTTAGATATCTTGGTTTGCCCATTAATTCATCTAGGCTCACAAGAAATATGTATGATACCCTGCTACTCAAAATCCACAAGGTTACTGCTGCTTGCTCTACTAAGTTCCTATCTTATGCTGGCAGAAAAACTGTAATTAACGCTACCCTATTTGGGCTCTGCAATTTTTGGTGCACTAGTCTCCTCCTCCCTCGGCTGGTGCACAAAGCTATCTCCAAAATGAGTAAAAGTTTTTTCTGGGGGCAGGTTGGTAATGAGAGGAGGCTAGTCTATAAGAACTGGCTCAGTGTTTGTGCTCCTTGGGATGAGGGTGGCTTTCACATCAAAGATATGGAAGGGTGGAACAAAGCAACATTGCTCAAATGGCTCTGGTGCCTGGATAAGAATAAAGGAGCCATTTGGATTAGTTGGATGAAACACTATATCACTGCCACTTGCTCAATCTGGGATCTTACTATCCAGGAACATCATTCTGAATGCCTCAAAGGCATTCTTCATGTAAGGGACATTTGTCTTTTACAGATGGGGACTATAGCACAAGTTAAGCATTTACTTGATAGCTGTGTCACTCAACGTACTTTCTCCATTAGTAAAGCATATAAGCTGTTCAGGAAAAAGTATCCTATTCAACCAATTTTTCAAGCCATACGTACTGGAACAATGATTCTCAGGCATCAGATCATCACAATGCTTGCTGTCCAGGGAAAGTTGGCCACAGTGGACCAATTCATAACCAGAGGTTTTAATTGGGTTAACAGATGCTACCTTTGCAAAGAAGCAGCTGAAGATGCTCAGCATCTCTCTTTTCAATGCAGATACACTAAAGAGCTGTTGCAGGATCTGAAACTATGGGTAAAAATGAACACCCCTTGCTGTGATCTGCAGACTCTTCTCTTATGGCCCAGGTTGTGTACCAAAAAGAGACATTGGAGAAGTAAATGGGTAAGCTGCTGCTTAGGTAGTTTAGTTTACTCTGTCTGGTGTGAAAGGAACTACAGGATTTTTGAAGGAAGAGAACGCCCTCCCCATGCTCTACTCCCTGAAATCAAGTATGCTACTAGCACTTTCCTCCTCCACAAAGTCAGTGAGCACAGTTACTTTGTGGATGTAGCTGCTGCAATTAATAACTAGGTCTCCTCTGATTCATTTACTTACTCTAGGAAATTGATATACTTGTATAGTTACACATAGGGGATATATTGTTTGTTACATAGTATAGGGGTTATACACTTGTAAGAACTCATGTAATCCTCTTTATTTGGAATATATGAGACATACCTTCTTGCAAAAAAAAAAAAAAAAAAATAATGGTAGCATTTTTTTTACCACAATTCTAATTATATAATTTCCACAATTTTTGTTTTTTTACGATACTTTATTGTCAAATGAAATGTATAAGTGTTTATATAAAAATTATAATCACTTAAATATAATATAGGAAATGTGTATTATAATAATTAAAATATTCTTCACATTATTTTTTATATCATATTGTAAGAGCACTCTAGGACAATATTTGAGAGACTCAAAATATTTTGGATTTATACCTAAGTTTCAAGGATGCATTCTATTTATAATCATAGGATCACCCACCTTATGCTAATCTTTCGATGTGGGGCAATTCTATTATTTATATGTTCAATTTAGGATATATAACATACTAAGAAGTATACCATCTGTAATATGTGCAAATAATACAAAAATATACTTTAATGATAACATTTTTTTACCATGAATTTAATTATATTATTTTCATAATTTTTTTTAACTATATCATAGGATCACCCACCTATCTTATGCAATTATTGATCTTTGGGAATATAGAATAAGTATTTTCAGTAATCTATTTGTTTAAATCACATATTTTTATTTTTTTCCTAATACAAATTTTAATATGAAATGGAGGAATCAATAAAATGTATAAATAAATGTAAAATACTTTTTTTTTTGCTGTTGTGATTTCGAAAAATGGTTAAAAACAATGTTGTGTTTTAGTCTTACTCAAATGTTATGAGGCATAATAATTACCTATATTTGAGAGTTAAAAAGATTTTGTTCTATTATTTATCAAAGTAAAAAGCTAATTATTGATTTGTTTGTGTACTCACGATCTTTTTATATAACACCTGATTTTATTATATTTTATAAATTTTCTATCTTAGTGTAGAGATTATCATTATTAATGATAAATTAATAACCAATTTACGTATAATTAGCACCATTTTATTTTAAGTTGTGATTTTGAAATAAATGAAGTTATTTATACTATCAATTGTCTTAAAATAATCATATTATAATATCACTACACTATTACAATTAAGGGAATAAGTAACGCAACATAGAAAACGGTTAAGTTAAATAAGCGTTTTTTACGAGTAAAAAGAACGATCGTCTAACTTAACCGTTCTCTATTTTGAAGAATAGAGAACGCCTCGGTTGAATGAGCGTTTTCTTGAAAGTACAGAGAACATGTGTTCAACTTAATTGTTCTCTATCCACTACCGTTTTCTCATCATAACACCCCCCCAACTTCGAGTCCGGATTCTCTCCAGTTATTACAATAACTGGAGGTCCAGTTCCTATGTTAATCTTAGGACACGTGCAAAGGGGGAAAATGGACGACCATGCTTCCTCTATCTCTCCCACGCCTTTCAACTCTTCCTGTTTTCTATTTTTTATTAAAATTGACTTTTATTTCTTCGACGGCCAATTACCGTTAATTCCTCCGGCAAGCTTATTTATTTAGGCCGACAATCTAAATACCGGCGGCAACCAACTTCCCTCAAATCCGGGGTGGTTAGTGCGTGGATCCACCACCATTTCTTTCTCACGACCTTCATGGTTCACCACTATTTTGATTTGCATGTTGCTACTTTTCATCTTTTAATTTTCTTCAAAGGAAGACGGTTCGGTGGAGGTGACGATTCGGTGAATTTTGCATGGCTCTCAGGGGTGGGTGTTTGTGGGGTGGGAAGGTGCATTGATATTTTTGGGCTGTTTGTTTGGGCAGGGAAGTAGTCGCGCGAGTAGGTGGTGAAAGTGGCTCCTGGTGGTGTTTGTTGGTGTTGTATGTGGTGATGGTTTGAACGCGATGGTGTTTTACGGGAGCAATGCTGTTAGTTTGATTTAAATTGATTGTCCTTGTGAGGAAGGGGAAGATAGTTATGGGCTAATAACTTCAATACTTCATTTCAGCCGTTTATTTAAGCTTACCCCACGTGTCATTTGATAAAGGAAGGAACTGGACCCTCCAGTTATTTCAACTACTGGAGAGGATCCATACGCCCCAAGTTCTCTCCATTCCCCCTATTTCATTAATTTCAGTTTTACCAACCCATCTACACCACCATCATCTTGCCCACTCTCAAATGGTATTGACTGCAATTCGACATGGATACTACACAGTCGAGTTTTGAGCCATCGCCAAAATCAGATCCCAGCCACCGCCAAAACGAGATTCCGCCACCGATGGTACAAATATTCAACTTCTAATTCTCATCTTTTTCTTAGTTTTGGAAATTCATACTGTTCATTCATTAATTAATACTACAGAGTATTTTTTTTTCTTTGACTTCGATCACTTAGAAATGAATATGTTTTAGATTATTTAAATTCATATTTGTGTAGATACCCAGTATCTGCACCTTCCAAAAACCACCCGATGATGATCGGACTATAACGTGTTTTTGATATGCGTACGTGGATTGGCTATACATGAGATGGTTTAATGCACTACTCGAATATGAAAAATGATTTCAAAAGTTTTCTAACTTCATTTGCATTAAAGCAACACTATTTAGAGTTAAAACCGTCTTCGGACCCAAAACCGACTCAGAAACCCGCAACTCGAGTCAACCCAAATCTCGAATGTCAAAAATAATGCCATGAATGTCTTTATCATGTCATTTCCATTAAAATGACCCTAATTAGAGTCAACCGTCTCCGGACCCAAAACCGACTCAGAAACCCGCAACTCGACTTAACCCGAGTCAACCCAAATCTCAAATATCAAAAATAATGCCATGAATGTCTTCATCATGCCATTTGCATTAAAATGACCCTAATTAGAGTCAAAACCGACACCGAGCCGAAAACCGACTCGAAATTCAAATCCCGACTCACACGGGTCAAACCCGAGTCAAGCACACAAAACACCTACCTCAAGTAACACCCAAAATCATCTTATTAGATGTCCATATTATTACACAACATCTTATTTCAATACCACAAATCAAACCAACCAAATAATGGATAGAGCAAAGGCCACGTCCAAATTGACAGGGACAGTACACCCCTTTCAATCACTAGGTGGCTCGCGCCTCTTTGGGGTGTCTGCTTAGCCTCTAATCAAACTCAACCGACCTACCATCCCACATTTCTCTATAAATACCCACCATGACACACCACAATACTGACGCGAGTGTCCGCCCCCTCACCTCTCTCTCTTAAACTTCTAGACCCGACTTCCCAAGTCACAAAATCGACACGTGTTTACGACCTACCGATCGTAAACACAAGCCTTACACATTTTGTTTGGTACCGTCGCCGTGCATTCGACCGACCCATTTGACCAACTCAATTCATCAATCAACATGTTTTAATTAACATATTTTCAAAATAAAATCTTTTTTTAAGGCACTCTTTTAAACTTCTTTGATCGTGAGTAGTCGCTACGAGAAAACCGTCTCTAAAGTCGTCTACCTTGCAAACATCAATACACGTAAGTTTGAGGGTGTAAATATCGCATTTATTTCATGTCTCTACTGTTTTTATGAGTTTATGAGCATGAACAATGCATAACACGATTCAAACATAGGTTAGACGAGCCAAAACCGAGTTTTGGCTCGAGATGTAAGCTCCTTGCTATGCAGGGAGGCTCGCGCCTCTTGTGGGTGTCCAGGTCAGACTCAAATGTGTTTGAGTTCGTCTTTCCTTCAACACTTTCTTTTATTTTTACTTCTTTCCTTTTACGGTTTTTACCATTTCAAATGTTTCAAATCATTTTTACGACAAACGTTTTAGCCATAAATTATAATCACCCTTGGTTCCATATACCATGACGGTCTAATCCGTGACTCGGTGATATTAATTGGTTAATTACATTTTAAAGGAAATTCTTTTCTTTTATTTACCATTGTAATTCGTTTTTATGATGAACATATTTTGACCATTACAAAAATCATCCTTGGTTCTTTATACCATGATGGTTTATTCCGTGACACGATGATATTATTGGTTAATTACAAATTAAAGGGTATTTTAACCCCCCTTTTATTTTATTTACCATTTTTATCATTTCTTTACATTTGTAAACATATTAGTCATAATTCATAATCATCCTTGGTTCCTTATACCATGTCGGTTTAATCTGAGTACGATGACAAACTTGACTAATTAAAAAATAAATGAACTTAACATAATTAGTTCAAATCAAACATTTTCCTTTCACTTTTATTTCATTTTATTTTCATCTTTGTCTTGGCCATATTGTATGTCACCCTTGGTTAAAATAATTACCATGTCGATTCAATTCGAGTACGATGATAAAATGGTTAAGCACACATATTTTACATTTTTATTTGTAAACTATGCTTTTCAAACTTGCAAATCCGACAACGAATATTACTAATATGATAGTAATTATTCCGAGTCATGCAAATCATACTTGCAAATCATTCATTACAAAAACCGTTTTAAACAACCTTTTTAATAAACAGGAGGCACCTCTTGACTCGCCCCATGGCTCGCGCCCCATGGCTCGTTCCCCAAGAGCCTGCCTATTTCCACATTTAAAAACCTGGGCAGAGCCCCTTCCCTCGCCAATAGGCTCGCGCCCTAATGAGGCTGCCTGGCACTGTTTTGTCTCGTTTTTACCATTTGTCTAGGACGATCCAGATTACGGTTAATCCGAATACATGACAGATCAGATTGACAAACTTATGTTTTTACACTTTGTCATTTGGCACCCTTTTTCAAACAATGGAATCGTGTTAAGCATCATAATCCGAATTTGGTAAATGGATGTTTAATTTCCGTTTTCACATGCAAATCAATCTAAATCCAACTTTGACACCAATTTCTTGGTACATGGATAAACAAACCGACTTAGCAAACTTTCACATGTTCGGTTAAGACTTTTGGATGCGCATTCATGCATTTAAACCGTTTTATCAACTTTTGCACTTAAACAACCACGATCGATCAGTAGAGGCCGCTAACGCGGGCGGGATTGGGTGTCCGATTAAAGGGCTTCCCAATACGTACCCTCACCCCTTACTCAGAGCCTTTGGATAGTGGATGACCTTATCCGGGGCGTACGAGAGTCATTTTAGGCATAGAATGCTAGAAGGGGGACGAGTCCTTATCTTTAGTACCTATGTCAAACACTGCTTTTTGCCTTGGTTGACCTAGGTATAAAGTGGATTTCGAACGGGTTCCAGGCATCCCATAAATGCTTGGTGGCGACTCCGAACATCTCTAACATCGTTTCGTGGCCTTTGCCAGACGAAACCAACCGGTCTAAAACGATCCGGTCGAAAACATTTTTACGCCGCCGAGCGTGGCTTTCAAAGAGACCGATGTACGTCCACAGATTGGCTTGGCGTGCATGTGGCCCATGTCCACAATTTGAATGAGAGATTTTTATTTGATTAAAAATAAATTAGGGTTATGTTTAATTTGGGGATCTCAATTGATATTCAGAAATGGATATAGTTGGTGATATCATTACGAAAAGTTTTAATTTTTGAATTACTATAAAATCATTGTTATCAAGTGTACCATCGGTTTAGTTCAATAAGATGAGAATCAAACCAAAACTTATCAATTGAACCTTTCCAATACTACTGTGAAACTCTTGTTAATTGATAAAGATTACACCTTCACCGATTAGCTTATTTAGTTCACTTGTTGTTTAGATTACAAGTCAGCTTTGGAGTGTTCAGCGATTTCCGGATTTATTATTCTCAAAGTTGAGATAAATAGGTAACTGTTTTATGTGCTGGGTTCGTTTTAAGTTATGCATTATGATGGATGTGAATAATGTCGTGATTGTATATATGCATATGTTATTGACATCTTTATACACATCTGGATACACATTATTGACATAAAATCTCTTATCTAACTGTGTGAATGAGTAGGGGTATGTGGTATGACTTGTTTGTTAAGAAAATGGCTTGCTATTGATTTTATACCTAACTCGACACACTTCAATCTATATAAGTGAGAGTATTACGGCCATTTAATTACGAATTTTATGACTTATATGCTTGGTTATCTTTGTTACTTCACAACTTGTATGTCTTCTTATCTTTGTTGTGGGGTTTAGATGAGTACTACCAGGCCCCCAACTTAATATTTTGCATTTGGAGCTTGAAAGCTTAAAGATGACTTTGAATTGGCAAAAAGTTGCATTTATTGCTTGTTTACTCAATTATGAGACAGTTTAGGTGAATTGCTAGTACAATTTCAGGCTTTAGCTCTACGCTATTGCCATTTATATTTAAAGGGTGTGTTTAGCTTGATATTTAT